>NC_134137.1:618560-921590 GCF_033958435.1 Carettochelys insculpta
CCCAGGGGATAGAGAGAACTGTTAAAGGTCCATGGGTTGCGGTGTGGCTTCCCTGATGACCCATGCAGCAGGCCGTACTGCTGCAACCAGGGCCCCTGGGCCGGTACACAGTGGCATGGGTGGGCCTGCATTCCATCTGCCACCCACTTGCTGGGTGGCAGCCCCCCCTACGAGACTACTGTTTGGTGCCCTGCCCTGAGCTAGGCCCTGGGCTCACTTCGGAAAGGCATGAGCTGATTTCCCCCAGTACCTGCCTGAGGTAAGGCAGGGGACAGTGAACTGTCGCCTCTCGTCCACCTGAGGCAAGGTGGGAGACCTCCCCCCTGAACTAGTGACTTGGGGGCTGTTTGGGACACATGTAGTGGGGCAGGATGGCCACCCACTGACCCACAAGGGGAGGACCCCTTCTGGGAGCTTGGACCCTGCCACAGAAGGGTTTTGCAGCAGTGCTGAGGTTTAAGCTGCTGACCGTGTCTCTGGTTCCGATGAGTCTCCTGCTGGTGCTGGTGCTGATGGTTGGGTTGTTGGTGGTGGTTCTGCGGCCACTGGTCTGACCAGTGCCAATGTTCCAGACAGTGCCACAGACTGCACAGTTGGTGCCTGGCTAGGTCCCAGTTCCATCTGAGATTTTGTCAATGGAACGGTAGCCAAAGGCTTTTTGGATTTTGGCTGTTTTTCAAATGAGCTGGCTGCAGTGGTGTCACTGTCCTCTGCACCACTCATGCTGCCTCTAGGTAGTACAGGCAAGGATCGAGCAGGTTAAAATCTTGCCTCTTTATGAGACCCCCAAGTCAGGAGAGGAGGCTCTGACTGGTTAGGCATGGTTTGGTCAGGAGACTGAAGAGCCTTAGGCACATCTCCCTGCCCTTACAAGCTCTGGTCATGAGCTCGGAACAATGGGGACACTTTTATGGCACGTGTCTCTCACCCAAACAGCGGATGCATCTTGAGTGTCCTTCCAAGGCAGGCATACCCTCACGGCATAAATCACCGGTTTTAAGTCTGTCTGACCCCAGTATGATTCGGAATGGTTAACTCCAACAAGAACAATTTTTTTTTAAACGAGGAACTAACTTAACTATTGCATAAACATCTAACACTAACAGCAATGATAAGAATAATAGAAATGATTAACAGGAACTTAACAGGCATTTAACAGGCCTGAGGAGAGAGAACACAAGCTCCAACTACAGCCACAGGAGGTTGGAAGGAACTGGCTCCAGCTGGACCACGCACGTGATTAAAAGAGCGCAAAAGGAGCTTCACGCTGGCTGTGCATGGTCTGGCCAACCATGGCTGTAAAAGTCTCTGAACTGTGGCGCTGGAGCGAGTCTGACACCAGATGTGGCACAGCCACCGGGACCACTCGACGAAGAACTGCTGTTACAAGCTTTGAGGCAGGCTCATTCTTCTTTGCTGCTTGCTGTTGCTGGAAATCAGACATTCTCTGCTGCAACTCATCTTGACTCTGATGCCACTGATCCATGTCCTTTGTCAGCTTCCTGTGTTCTGCTTCATTCTATTCCATGTGCTGCAGGATGAGATCCTGCTTGCACCTTTTTCTCTTTCTGGACCTGTCTCCTGTGCTGGATATGGCAGCTGGGAAGTGAAGGTCCTATTGGGGATCAGGGAGTGGGCGGGCTCAGCCCGCTCACTGCAAAAAGGCCCCTCTCAAAATGAGGGGGGACCCATTAAAAGATATGGCCCCAAGTGAAGTCGGGGGACAACTAAAAAGAAAAGCAGGGACAGGAGTGGAAATCAGAAGTTTAAAACAAGGGAGCCAGAGGGGGACACCAAGCAGAGAACCCCAGACAGTGCCCACTGCTCCCCGAAAGCTTCGAGGGAGCCAGTGGATACCGCCCAGAGGAACTCTTCCCAGATTTGTGACCGGAGGGTGGAGCGGAAATAGGCTCCACAGTCGCAGGTCTCCCCCACAGCCAGCCTCCTCTCCCTGGTGCTAGAGATGGTGACTTTGGCTGAAGGCAGGAGGAGGCTGACAAGGAGGACCTGCGACTTAGTGGGGCCGCGGATGGGGTGTGCCAGGATCAGGAGGTGTAGGGAGAAGTGCAGCCAGAACCTCAGTAGGAGGTTCTTGAGGAGCCGGAAGAGGGGCTGCAGCCTGGTGCACTCAACATAGATGTGTGCCAGGATCTCCCTCACACCACAAAAGGAGCAAGTAGCTGGGAGGGGGTGAACCTTGCCAGGTACATGTCTGTGCTCACTGCCCCATGGATGATCCTCCAACCGATGTCCCTGGCGGGCCGCTGGACCAGGGTGGAGTAAAGGCTGGCCCACCAGGGATCCCCACCATCCGATGGCATTAGAAGGTCCCACCACTTGCGATCGGGCCGGGACGCGAGGGTGGGGGAAATGGAGCGTGTGAAGCACGAGCGTATACAGATGACCTCTTGGTGCGATTTGGAAGGGGACCAGCTGCAAGGAGTGCATCTGGCTGTGATGGTGAAGGGGTGGGAGGGCTCACAGGGCTGGGGGCCCATGGAAAGATCTGGAGGGCCAGGTGTTAGAAGGGGGTGGGGTGTACCCTCTCGCAGGACCTGGCTGAGGTAAACATGAGCAGCAGGCTGCAAAGCGGCCTTCACCTCCTCGAGTACGTGCTGGGGAGTGCATGTGGAAGTGAAAGTCAAAATTAAGTACAATTCATTATTAAGGATGGGATTCTAAGTGTGCATTTCACAATACATCATTTACCATCACTTTTGCAGCACATTTCTTTGTGGACAAGGTAAGCTACAAGCCATTGTCTGCTTTTTGGGAGAAGGGGAGGGCTGCAAAGCAGGGAAAGCCATCAGGTGTCCTGGGGCAAGGGAAAACATTTTTCAGTCATTTCTGGAGCAATCCTCTCCAATGAGCAAGGAACACAGTGCATGGCAGCTGTGTGGCAAGAGGAGCTGGTGGGGAAGGGTTTGATTATAGCTGCACGGACAGCTGTGTCCGGGGGATCCCTGTGAAGTAAAAAAGTTCTGTGTGGAAAAGGACATAGGAGGGGAGACATCCCACAGAGCCTGGCAGCCACGTGGTGCGTGGGATCCCTGTACAGTAGAAAGAAATGCTGGGTGGCAAGGCACATGGGAGGGAAGAAGCCCTGCAGAGCCTGCAAACCGAGTTGGTGGGTGGGGAACAGAGCTCCTGCCACCTGCTGCAGGAAAATGTAAAAGGACAGGAAGCATGGTTAAAAAAAATCTGATGCAAATTCCCATGCTACTGTAGGTTTCAAAGAAGACATCACCATCCTATGACTAACAGACAAGGACAAAGACGATCTGCTTATCTTGTGTGACTACAAGCCTCGAATATTTGCTAAAATGCTGTGTTGCACCATGACACCAGCTCACTATCCGGTTGCCTGGCATGGCAAGGTGTGCTACTGTGGAAGCTGCAAGAAGTCAGGCCTGCCCAAGAACCTCATAGAAAAAAATACGGGAGAGCCTGGATGGGGCCTTTGAGGAGATATAAGAAATGAGAAGTGCTCCATCCCAAGAAACATTAACACACTGTTCTGAGGGAACAGATCCAGAGCAAACTTGAACCCATACCCAACCCTATATCCACCCACAACGTACTTCTAGTGAGCAGAATAAATACTCACCCAAACAGCTTGGTCCAGGGAGCTTGGGGACCAATGTGGAGGTGACAAGCATGGAGGGGACTGGTTCCAGGTCTATGATGAAGAGCTCTGGCTACTGGAAAGCGAACAGGTGACCTTGCAAACAGGGGACTGCAAACAGGGAGTTTAGGGAGGGAGTTTGGAAGGGGCCAGGGACCCTTGCCTTTCTTTTAAATAACTGTTCAAGAATGGCAGGCATGGATAGGGACAGGTCTGCTGCTGTTACCTGCTCAGGATGCACCATGTTTATCTTCCTCCCCGAGGAAAGAAGGGATTTTGTCTGCACTAAGTGCAAGCTGGTCTCCATTTCAGAAGAAAAAATTAGAGGACTGGAGGCTGAAGTGTTGACCCTACGCTCAATCAGGGAAGATGAAGATTTCCCTGACAGAAGGGAGCGTTTAATCTTGCAAGCTCGGCAGGCGGAAGAACCGGGAAGGGCAGTAAGGGATGAAGCGGAGAACTGGCAGCATGTAACTTCTAGAAGAAAAAGAAGGCCGGTACATGAGTCTCGCATTCATATAGAGATAAGTAATCACTTTCAGGCTCTCTCCACCAGTTCTGTGGTGGTGAATGCTTTGGAAGGAGCCTCACAGGGAAAAAAATCACAAGGGCACTGCTTCTACTACAGGACATGGGATATGTAGTCGTAGGGGTGGGAGTTCAATGACCACCACCCCCATAAGAAAAAGACGGGTGGTGGTGGTAGGGGACTCCCTTCTAAGAGGAACTGAACCATCCATCTGCTGACCGGACCTGCAATCTCGTGAGGTGTGCTGTTTACCAGGAGCTTGAATTCAGGATGTCACTCAGAGCCTTACAAAACTGCTCAAGCCTTCAGAATACTACCCCTTCCTATTTCTGCATGTGGGAACTAACGATATGGCCAAGAATGACCTTGCACGGATTACAGCGGATTATGTGGCGCTGGGAAGAAGGGTCAAAGAATTTGGAGCGCAAGTGGTGCTCTCGTCCATTCTTCCTGTTGAAGGAAAAGGGCTAGGTAGGGACCGTCGAATTGAGGAAGTAAATGCATGGTTACGCAGGTGGTGTCAGAGAGAGGGCTTTGGATTCTTCGATCATGGGATGCTGTTCCGGGCACAAGGATTATTGGGAAGAGATGGGGTCCACCTAACCAAGACAGGAAGGAGCATTTTCACAAGTAGGCTTGCAAACTTAGTGAGGAGAGCTTTCAACTAGGATTGCTGGGGGAAGGTGACCGAAACCCTGTGGGTCGAAAGAAACTTGGAGGCTGGAAAGAAATGCAAAGAGGAATGTACAACAAAAGTGGACCCTTGGTTCGAGTAGTGAGGGCGGGGAGATCAACTAGTTATCTAAAGTGTTTGTACACCAATGTCAGAAGCCTGGGTAAAAAGCAGGAGGAATTAGAAGCCCTGGCTCAGTCCAAGAACTATGACTTGATTGGGATAACAGAGACTTGGTGGGATGACTCGCATGACTGGAGCGCTGCCATGAAAGGGTATAAACTGTTCAGGAAGAACAGGCAAGGGAGAAAAGGAGGAGGGGTTGCACTGTATGTAAGAGAGCACTATGATTGCTTGGAACTCCAGTACATAGAGGGAGAAAAGCCTGTTGAGAATCAATGGGTCAAGCTTAGTGGTGTAGGCAGCACTGGAGATGTGGTGGTTGGTGTCTGCTACAGACTGTGAAATCAGGATGATGAAGTAGATGAGGCTTTTTTGGACAACGGAGGGAAGTTTCCAGATTGCAAGCTCTTGTTATTGTGGGGGACTTCAATTACCCTGACATCTGTTGGGAAACCAATACGGTGGTATGCAAGGAGTCCAGGAAATTTCTGGAGAATGTTGGAGATCACTTCTTGGTACAAGTGCTGAAGGACTCGACCAGAGGTCATGCATGGCTCGACCTGCTGGTTACAAACAGGGAGGAACTAATAGGGAAGGTAGAGGTGGGGGACAACCCGGGACGCAGTGATCATGAGATGGTAGACTTCAGGATCCTGACCAAAGGAAGGAAAGAGTGCAGCAAATTACACACCTTGGACTTCAGAAAAGCAGACTTTGACTCTTTCAGGAACCTGATGGGCAGAATCCCCTGGGATGCTACCATGAAGGGAAAAGGAGTCCAGGAAAACTGGCAGGATTTTAAGGAAGCCCTATTGAAGGTGCAGAAAGAAACTGTTCCAATGCACAGCAAGAGAAGTAAATATGGTAGGAGATCAGACTGGCTTAAAGGGGAAATCCTTGGAAAACTTAGGCACAAAAAGGGAACTTACGAAAAGTGGAAACTTGGACAGATGTCTAGGGAGGGGTATAAACGTACAGCTCGGGAATGTAGGGCAGTTATCAGGAAGCTGAAAGTGCAACTGGAATTGCGACTCGCAAGGAATGTGAAGGATAACAAGAAAAGTTTCTATAGGCATGTTAGCAAGAAGAAGGTGATCAGAGAGGGCGTGGGGCCCCTACTGTATGAGGGAGGTAACCCAGTGACAGATGATGTAGGGAAAGCTAGGTACTTAATGCTTTCTTTGCCTCTGTCTTCATGGAAAAAGACATTGTGGGATGAAGGTGGACAGCCTTTGGTGGGGAAAGAACAGGTTAGGAGCTATCTATAAAAGCTAAATGTACATAAATCGATGGGCCCAGACCTAATTCGGCCTAGGTTTCTGAGGGAGTTGGCGTATATTGTTGACAAGCCCTTGGCCTTTATCTTTGAAAAGTTGTGGAGATCGGGAGAGATCCCGGATAATTGGAAAAAGGCAAATGTAGTGCCCATCTTTAAAAAAGGGAACAAGGATGATCCAGGGAACTATAGGCCGGTCAGTCTTACATCAGTCCCTGGAAAAATCATGGAGGGGCTCTCAAAGTCATTTTGAGGCACTTGGAGGAGGGGAGAGTGATCAGGAATAGTCAGCATGGATTCATGAAGGGCAAGTCATGCCTGACCAATCTGATTAGTTTCTATGATGAGATAACTGGCTCTGTGGATAGGGGAAAATCAATGGATGTGATTTATCTTGACTTTAGCAAAGCTTTTGATATGGTCTTCCACAATATTCTTGTCAGCAAGCTAAAGGAATGTGGATTGCATAAATGGACGGTAAGATGGATAGAAAGCTGGCTAGAAGGTCGGGCCCAGAGGGTAGTGATCAATCGCTCGATGTCAGGATGGCGGTTGGTTTCTAGTGCCCCAAGGTTCAGTTCTGGGTCCTGTTCTGTTCAACATCTTTATCAATGACCTGGATGAGGGGTTGGATTGCACCCTCAGCAAGTTTGCAGATGACACTAAGCTAGGGGGACAGGTAGATACGCTGGAGGGTAGGGACAGGGTCCAGACTGATTTAGACAAATTGGAAGACTGGGCTGAAAGAAATCTGATGAAGTTCAATAAGGACAAGTGCAGAGTCCTGCACTTGGGTCGGAAGAATCCCAAGCATTGTTACAGGCTGGGATCCAACTGGCTCGGTAGTAGTTCTGCAGAAAAGGACCTGGGAGTTGTAGTGGATGAGAAGCTGGACATGAGTCAACAGTGTGCCACTCTAGCCAAGAAAGCTAACGGCATATTAGGTTGCATCAAGAGGAGTGTTGCCAGTAGATCCAGAGAAGTGATTATTCCTCTTTATTCGGCTTTGGTGAGGCCACATCTAGAGTACTGTGTCTAGTTCTGGGCCCGCAATTATTGGAAGGATGTGGATACACTGGAGACAGTCCAGCGGAGGGCAACCAAAATAATTAGGGGTCTGGAGCATGTGACTTATGAAGAAAGGTTAAGGGAATTGGGACTGTTTAGCCTGCAGAAAAGACTGACGGGGGACTTGATAACAACCTTCAATTTACTGAAGGGAGGTTGCAAAGAGGCTGGAGAGAGGCTGTTCACAGTGGTCACAGATGTAGTAGGCATCCTTCAGTCTACATAGACTATGGATCGTGCCCTTCGTAGTTCCATTTGGGATCATCATTTGCAGCATTGACTGTGACTGTGAAGGCCCACATGAGAGTGACAGTCCTTGCTGCATCTGTTGCATGTGTAACGGGTGTCTGGCAGATCCTTACTGTGCTTTCTGTGGGCTCGCTTCTCCTCTGCTAGCTGTCTGATCCTCAGCTCACCCTTCTGAAGGCCCTTGTGTAGTTCCTGCCTCCATCTGCTGCAATCGTCTGCCAGCTCCTCCCAGCTGTCCGGCTCAATATCTACCTCCCTGAGGTCCCTCTTGCAAACGTCTTTGTAGCGCAACTGAGGGCATCCGGGAGGTCTTTTGCCAGAAGCTAGCTCGCCATACAGGATGTCTTTTGGGATCCTTCCATCATTCATCCTGTGGACGTGGCCAAGCGAGCGGAGCTGCCGCTGCCTGAGAAGGGTGTGCATGGTTGGGATTCCAGCTTGCTCAAGGGACAGCGCTGTTGGACACTGTCCTTCCACGATATTCCAAGGATGTGCCTGAGGCAGCACAAGTGGAAGACGTTCAGCCTCTTTTTCTGGCGGGCGTACAGGGTCCAAGACTCGCTGCCGTAAAGGAGGGTGCTGAGGATGCAGGCTCTGTAGACTTGCATTTTGGTGTGGGTGTACAACTTGATGTTATTCCACACTCTCTCGCTGAGTCTGGACAGAGTTGTGGCTGCTTTTCTGATCCTCCTATTTAGCTCAGTCTCCAATGACAGGGTGTCAGTGATGGTGGACCCGAAGTAAATGAACTCGTGGACGACCTCTAACGTATAGTTGTCAATGCTGATTGATGGAGGTTCAGCAACGTCCTGACCAAGTATGTTTGTCTTCTTTAGGCTGATGGAAAGCCCAAAGTCCTTGCATGCTTTGGAGAACCGATCCAGCAGTTTCTGAAGCTGGTCTTCTGTGTGTTACACTACAGCAGCTTCATCTGCGAACAGCATGTCTCTGAGGACTTCCCTCAGCTTAGACTTAGCTTTCAGCCTTGCAAGGTTAAACAGTTTCCCATCAGATCTTGTGTGCAAAAAGATGCCCTCTGTTGAAGATCCAAAGGCGTGCTTCAGAAGGAGTTCAAAGAAGATCCCAAACAATGTTGGAGCAAGGACGCATCCTTGTTTGACGCCGCTCCTGATGCTGAAAACATCCAATAATGTGCCGTCACATTGGATGGTTCCCCTCATGTCTTCGTGGAAAGACTGGATCATCTTGGGTAACTGTGGTGGACAGCCTAATTTGTGGAGCAGTTTGAACAGTCCATCCCTGCTGACCAGGTCGAAGGCCTTGGTCAGGCCGATGAAGGCTATGTAGAGTGGCTTCCTCTGCTCCCTGCATTTCTCCTGCAGCTGCCTCAGAGAAGACCATGTCAACGGTATATCTCTCAGTGCGGAATCCGCACTGTGATTTGGGATACACCCTCTCAGCAATCTTCTGGAGTCTGCCGAGGATGACGCGAGCGAACAGTTTATCAGTGATGCTTAGGAGGGAGATTCCACGGTAACTGTTGCAGTCACTTCTGTCTCCTTTTTTCTTACACAAGGTTACGATGTTAGCGTCGCGTGTATCCTGTGGAACCTCTCCCTCTCTCCAGCACAGGCACAGTAGCTCACGTAGGGGTGCCAGGAGGGTGTCCGTGGCACACTTGATTACCTCTGGTGGTACCATCCTGACCTGGGGCCTTTCCTACTGCAATGCTGTCGATGGCTTTCTTCAGTTCATCCACAGTTGGTTCCTGGTCCAGTTCATCCATTACTGGTAGGAGCTCGATGGCATCGAGGGCTGTATCAGCCACAATGTTCTCGCGTGAGTGCAGCTCGGAGTAGTGCTCAGCCCAGCGCTCCATCTGTTTGGCTTTGTCAGTGATGACTTCACCAGATTTGGATTTCAGAGGTGCCATCTTGTTCTGGGTGGGTCCTAATGCCTTCTTGATGCCCTCGTACATTCCTCTGAGATTACCAGAGTCAGCACTGGTCTGGATGCTGCTGCATAGCTCGAGCCAGTAGTTGTTGGCATAGCACCTGGCTGTCTGCTGTACTGTTTTTCTGGCTGCTCTGAGTGCTTGCAGGATACTCTGGCTCGGTGAGCGTTTGTACTCCAGGAGTGCAGCACGCTTCTTTTTGATGGCTGGAATCATCTCATTGGAGTTAGCTTCAAACCAGTCATTTGTGTTTTTAACTCTTTTTTCCAAACACCGACAAGGCTGTGTTGTAAATTGTATCCCTCAGATGCTGCCATCTGGATGTCACATCAGCACTCCCAGGGCTGCTGTGCAGATTCTCCTCGAGGGTCACTCTGAACTTTTCGGCTCTCTCCGAGTTTGCTGTCTTTCTGGCATCAATGCAGGGCCTTCCACTTGGTTTAGAGCGGTACAGCTTCTTGGGTCTCACCTCGAGTTTGGAGCAAACTAGCGAGTGATCCGTGTTGCAGTCGGCACTCTGATAGCTGCATGTCAGAAGGACATTTTTGAGGTTATGTCTAATGATGACCACGTCTAGTTGATGCCAGTGTTTTGAGTGTGGGAGTCTCCATGGCACTCTGTGCTGTGGCTTGGTTTGGAAAAATGTGTTTGTGATGCACAGATTGTGGCACGTGAAAAGTTCAAGAAGACACCGTCTGTTTTCATTCATTTTTCCCACACCGAAGTGACCTAAGCAGGAAGGCCATGAATCACGATCGGCTCCAACTCTTGCATTGAAGTCACCTAAAATATACAGTTGTTCACGAGCAGGTATTTGCTCTGTGGCAGCACTAAGCACGTCATAGAACTTGTCTTTTACTTCTGGTGTGGCATACAGGGTTGGAGCGTAGGCACTGATCAGGTGGACAGGACCGGTGAAAGTTTGAAGTATGACCCGAAGGAGTCTTTCTGATGTGCCCATGACTAATTCCACCATTTGTAGAAGGGCGTTTCTGACAGCAAAGCCAACACCATGCTCCCTGGGTTCATCTTGGGCTTTACCCTGCCAGAAAAAAGTATAGTCCTTTTCCTTTAGAGATCCCAAATCTGCGAGTCATGTCTCTTGCAGAGCAGCAATGTCAATTTGGAGCCTTTTCAGTTCCTCATTGACAGCGGTCTTTCTGTTGTCGCTGATGTCCTGAAGATCTTCAGTCAAACCGGTCAGCATTGTCCGCACATTCCAGCAAGCTTAAAACTTGGATGGTTTCCTTTTCTTGTTGATTTTCTTATTGGTTTGCCTGGTGCTCTAATTTCAGTCACTTGTCAGGTTTGGGAACCTTAAGCCTCACGCACCCAGTGAGGCAGGTGAACTGTGGCGGGACAGTACCCTTCTGGCTGGGGGCTGCCCAGCTTGAGGCGGGTGGTGACTGTCCAGTGAGATGCGACGATCTCTCCCACCGTCAAAGACAACCCCTGGCGCTTGTTCTCTATGCCAATCGAGCAAGAGCTTATAACCAGTATCTGTTACCTCCCGTGTTGGTTCAACGCTGTTAAGTAATGCTGGAGTACCTCTCCAGGTGCAAGCCTGGCAATTTTTTTTTTTGGGACCCTGGGCTGCCCAGACGCCAGTGTCCCCCCCCTCTCAGCTTTACTGATATAGTCCAAAGGAGAGGATAACCTCTCCGTCTAGTACCAGCTCAGCTGCAGGAGTTGCCGGGTCAATGCCAGAAATTGGCACAGAACTGCCTTAGGACTTCCCTCCGGATTTTCTGTCAGGGTTTACTCCCTTAGCCTGGTTCCTTCCCAGGATAACCCGCAAGGCAGTGGGGCATGGAGAATGTGGGTAACGATCCCACTACCTCTTGCCTTCTGTAAACTAAACAAGCCCAAATCCCTCAACCTCTCCTCATAGGTCTTGTGCTCCAGCCCCTTAATCATTTTTGTCGCCCTCTACTGAACCTGCTCCAGCACATCCACATCCTTTTTATACTGGGGAGCCCAAAAGTGGACACAATATTCCAGATGTGGACTCACCAGCGTTGAACAGAGGGGAACAACTCCATCTCAAAATCTGCTCGAAATGCTTCTCCTAATGCACCCCAATATGCCATTAGCCTTCTTGGCTACAAGTGCACACTGTTTACTCATATCCAGCCTTTCATCCACCATAACCCCTAGGTTGTTTTCCACTGTGCTGCTGCTGAGCCAGTCGGCCCCCAGCCTATAACAATGCTCGTGATTCTTCCATCCCAAGTGCCGGACTCTACACTTCTCCTTGTTGAACTGCATCAGATTTCCTTTGGCCCAATCCTCCAATTTATCCAGGTCACTCTGAATCCTGTCTCTACTCTCCACCATATCTACCTCTCCCTCTAGCTTTGTTTCATCTGCAAACTTGCTGAAGGTGCAATCCAGTCCCTCATCCAGATCATTAATAAAGATGTTGAACAACACTGGCCCCAGAACTGAGCCTTGAGGCACTTTGTGTGAAACCGACCGCCATCCAGATATTGAGCCACTGACATTACCCATTGGGCCCAACCATCAAGCCAGCTTTCTATCCATCTTATAGTTCATGGATCCAATCCATCCTTCCTTAACATGGGCAAAAATGTTGTGGGAGACTGTATCAAAAGCTTTGCTGAAATCAAGGTATATCACGTCCACTGACTTCCCCATATGCACTGTGCGTGTTATCTCATCATAGAAGCTAAGCAGATTGGTCAGGCACGACTTGCAATTGATGAATCCATGTTGGCTACTTTTGATCACTTTCCCCTCTTCCACATGCTCCAAAATGGATTCCATAAGGATCTCCTCCATTATTTTCCCAGGAATTGAGGTAAGGCTGATCGGTCTATAGTTCCCTGGATTGTCTTTCTTTCCTTTTTTAAAGATGGGCACTACGTTTGCCTTTTTCCAATCATCTGGTATCTCCCCCGATCTCCAAGAGTCTTCAAAGATAATGGCCAAAGGTTTGGCAATGACATCTGCCAATTCCCTCAGTATCCTTGGGTGCATTAAATCCAGACCCATGGATTTGTGTACATCTAGTTTTCTCTAGATAGCTCATAACTCATTCCTTCCTCACACATGGCTGCCCTCCACCTTCCGATACTGCTTTGTCTACAACCATAGTGTGGGAGCTGTCTTTGTTCGTGAAGAAAAAGGCAGAAAAAGCATTTAGTACTTTAGGTTTTCCTACATCATCTGTCACTAGGTTACCTCTCTCATCCACTAATGGCCCCACACCTTCTCTGATAAACCACTTATTGTTAACATGCCTGTAGAAACCCTTCTTGCTACCCTTCACATCCCTCGCCAGCTGCATTTCCAATTGTGCTTTCACTTTCCTGATTACTCCCGGGCATTCTCCACCCATGTATTTATATTCCTCCTTAGTGAACTGTCCACATTTCCATTTCTTGTATGTGTCCTTTTTGAGTTTAAGATGACTAAGGATTTCCCTGTTAAGCCAAGCTGGTTGCCTACCATATTTGCATTTCTTATTATGCAGCGGGACTGTTCGTTCCTGTGCCTTCAGTAAGACTTTAAAATACTGCCAGTTCTCTTAAACTCTTTTCCCCTTCATCTTCGTTTCCCAAGGGATCGGGCTCATCAGTTCTTTCTAAGCTTGGCTAACACCAAATTGAGATCCCATGGGGTCAGTGGTGCCCAAACCTGGGGCTTGATTCTTTTTAAACATTTCAGAAACCTTTTGACTATGGGGTCTGAGCACAGAAGACGTTCCACCATGCAGGAGAAAGGCTGAGATAGCAGCTAAGTGCACCCTAACCAAGGAGAGGGACAAGCCCTCCTGTACCAGACTCCATAGGTAATCTAAAACCAACAGGATGGGGACTTGTGAGGGAGACAGCCCTCTGTGAGACACCCACACTGAAAACCTCTTCCACTTAGCCAAATAAGTGGATACTTCCTTTATGGCATCCAAATAGTCCAGCTTCTGATCCCACAGCCACAGACCATCCACACTGTGAGGTGCAGTGGCTGGAGACTGGGCTGTTGCAGTCTCCCCTCTTGCTGCATCAGCAGGTCTGGCCAGATTGGCAACTCCATCGGCTGATGGATCGACAGCTGCAGGAGGGTCGAGTACCAGTGCTGATGGGCCCATGCTGGTGCCACCAAGATGATCCATGCCCCTTCTGAGTGAATCTTGAGGAGGACCCTGTAAACTAGCAGGATTGGAGAGAACGCATACATAAGCCTGGCCAACCAGGGGACACTGAGGGTGTCTGCCCTGGACCCCAGGATCTGTCTGCAGTAGGAACAAAATGGCCCGCATTTTGCATTGAGGTGGGAGGCAAACAGGTCTACCAGGGGATACTCCCAGTTCAGGAAAATAGAATGAACGACCTCCGGGTGGAGAGACCACTCATGATCCGTAAAGGACCTGCTGAGTTGGTCCGCCACTGAATTGTGCACACCTGGCAGGTAAAGGGCCTGTAGCATGATGTTGTGCTGTATGCAGAAGTCCCAGAGCATCATGGCCTTGTGACACAGGGAAGAGGAGTGTTCAACCCTCCGTTTGTTGATATAGCACATTGCTGTCATGTTGTCCCTACTGACTGACATGCAATGTCCTGTCATATTGGCCTTGAAAGACACACATGCTAGTCTGATGGCCTTGAGCTCTCTTACATTTATGTGGAGCCATAGGTCCGACACACTCCAAAGAGCCTCAGTTCATAGCTGACCCAGGAGCAGTCCCCAACCCCAGTCCAAACAGTCTGTTACTAGGGAAAGTGAGGGCTGATGAGGGGCAAAGGGGACTCCTGTGAGGATGAACCCCTCATCTAACCACCAGTGCAGGGTCAACAAAGTCTATGTCAACATTGTAACCACCAAGTCTAAACTGTTCACTATAGGGCGATCCAGTGACGACAGACATAGCTGTAGAGGGTGCATCCTTAATCTGGTGTGCTGTACCATAAAGGTGCATGCTGCCAGGTTACCCGGCAAACACAGGCAGCACCTGGCCATTGTGGTGGGAACTCCCAGGATGGCTCAGCTGATGGTCCCCATGGACCTGAACCTATTGTCCGAAAGGAACGCCCTGGCACACCTGGCGTCCTGTCATGCCCCTACAAATTCTATTGATTGAGATGGGAGCAGCACCAATTTGCCTCATTGATCAGGAGACCGAGGCTTACAAATGTTTGACAGATCAACTGTACATGCTGAATCAGCTGCTCCCTAGAACGACCCTTGACTAGCCAGTCGTCCAGGTATGGGAACAGCTGCACCCCCTCCCTGTGTAGGTGCGCCGCTACTACTGCCATGCATTTGGTGAAGACCCTTGGGGCTGCAGACAGACTGAAAGGCAGGACTGTGAACTGATGGTAGTCATCTGCCATAAACCTGAGAAACCTCCTGTGAGGAGAGTAGATTGCAATATGGAAATATGTGTCCTGGATCTTGAGAAGTGCAAACCAATCCCCCGGCTCCAGCATCAGGAGTACGAGACCCATAGATATCATACGAAATTCCATCATTCTTACAAACTCATTGAGACCTCTTAGGTCCAAGATGGGTCTCAAGCCCTCCCTTGATTTCAGAATTAGAAAATACCAGGAATAAAAGCCTTGTCCCCTGAACCTGTGAGGAACTTCTGTGGCCCCAGAACCCAGAAGGGATTGCAATTCCTGCAGTAACACAATCTCGTGAGAGGGTCCCTGAAGGGAGACAGGGAAGGGAGCTGGGAAGGGGGATAGAAAGACAACTAAATGGCATATGCCCTCTCTACTGTACACCAGACCCACCTGTCTGGTAGTGCTGCACCACGTATGGTAAAAGGTGGATAGGCAGAACAAAAAAAGTGGGGATGCTGGAATGGGTGCGATCGATTCGATGCTCCTGACTGTGCCATCAAAACTGAGGCTTGGATCCCTGTGGGTCCTTCTGGTGGCCATGAGGTTGTTGGCCTGAACGGTGCCTGGCCATCCTGTTCTGCCTTCTACTGCTGTCCCTTTGTGGCTATGGAAACTGTCTTAGCAGAGGACGGGAGTTAAGATGCCGGCGTTGGTTGGCAGGTGTATGCAGGCCCAAGGAGCAGAGGGTGGCCCTAGAGTCTTTCAGCTATGCAGTCTTTTATCTGTCTTATCTGAAAATAGGGTAGGGGCATCAAAGGGGAGGTCCTGGATCATCTGCTGGACCTCGTGAGGCAGGCCGGAAACCTGCAACCAAGCCCTCCTGTGCATTGCCACTCCAGAGGCCATAATCCTCATGGCTGTGTCCACAGCATCCAATGCTGTCTGCAGGGCCGCCCTCGAAATCAGTTTGTCCTCCTCCACTTTGAAGTCCTGCTTGGCTTTGGGTGGCACCATTTCAGAGAACCTAGACAGGGCACTGACAGTATTATGGGCATACCTGCTAACCAGAGCCTGCTGGTTAGCAATTCTTAATTGCAACCCCCACCCCGGCTGAATAGACTGTCCTCCCATAGAAGTCCAAGCATTTAGCTTCTCTATTTTTTGGTGAGGGACTCTGGAACCCTTTGTGCTCTCTATGGTTAGCAGCGTCCACTACCAGGGAGTCAGGTGGAGGGTGCGTGAACAAATGTTGGTTGCCCTGGGATGGGACAAAGGACTGTCTCTCATTCCTATGGGCAGTAGGAAGAGCGTAAGCAGGGATCTGCCAGACCATTTTAGCCATAGTGGGAATTGTTTTGATTATGGGCAGAGCCAAACTGGTGGGGCCTTGCAGAGGACGAAATGTCCATGACAGGGTCCATTTCATCTGGGATCTCCTCTGCTTGCACTCCCAAGTTTTGGGCCATGCTCTTAAGGAGCTGTTGAAAAGCCCTGACATCCTCCAACATAGGTGAGGCCAATGAACCCGCCATCGCTTCATCCAAAGAGGAAGATGATGATAGCTCTTGCACCTCCATTTGGAGGGGAAGGGCAGTAGTGACCTGTTCAGGCACTTGGCCCCCCATGGAAATTATGGGCAAACCAGGGGACATGTAGGTGGAGCTGGCATAGGCACTGGCTGTCCTGAAAACCCTGCCACAGGAGGGACAGACAGCAGAGTTACCACTCCCTGCAGTTGGGTTGGTGTTGGTGCCTGGGCTGGGGACTGCCCCATCAGCACCGGAGGTACAATTACAGATGGTGCCAGCACTGAAGGGGTCCAGTCCCTCTGTGATGGCGCTGAGGTCGATGTCGACAAGGTAGAAGTAGGCGGCTCCACTATGACTACTGCTTCCTGTCTATGTCCCGGTGGTGGGGCACCCAGTGATGCTGACGGTGCCGAGCGTGGGACTGGTGGGCACTTGGCACCATTGAAGGCACTCCAATGGCCTGGCCCTGCACCTTGTGGAACGCCCATGGGGTTCAGAAGGGCCACTGCTGAGTTGCCTGCGAAGCCGGCAGCCAACCCATAACGTCTGAGTGATGACTATGGTGTCTGTGATGGCTATGGCGTGACCTTCTTGAGATCCCACTCCGTCTGGAGCTCGAGTAGAAGGAGTCTGACTCCGATGCCGATTCAGAGGCAGATAATCATGGCGGGGCTATTGGAGTCGGCGCCAATGTCATGTGGTGCCAGGGACAGTGATGGTGCTGGAGTATAGGGCACCCAAAACTGGACTACAGTCTGTTGGGTCAGCACTGGAGCACTCAATACAGAATAGTGTCAGTGCTGGGGTGGATGTGAGCACAGGGTTTGGTGCCAGTTTCATTTCTATGAACCCCGATCACTCTGTTTCAGTCTATGGTGCCTGTCCTCCATATATAGAGGAGGATATGGCATTGTCATCTGTAGCAGTCCTTATGCTGCTCAAAATGCCTCCAGCGTTGAGGGCAAGTCCAGCCCCTGCGGGCTCCTGCTCCACACTGGCTTCAACAGGCACGTCTCCTGCCCTTGAGCAGTGTCTGCCGAAGCCTTGGACTTGAGACTGCCATGTTTCTGCCTATCATGCCTCCTCCTCTTCATCAGCACCGGAGACTGACTCCTACGGTGCTGAGAAAGAGACGATGCTTGTACCTGCTCTAAGTGCCGAGTACTTAGGTGGCACCATGGTTGATGGTGCTGGTGCACTTTGCACTGAGGAGGCTCCACTCCACTCCTGCTGGAGACTCTTAAGGCTTAAGAGCTGCATCCATTAAGAGGACTTTAAGGTGTTGGGCCCTATCTTTTTAAAGTTCTGGGCTTAAAGGCCTTACAAATAAGACAGCAATCATGCAAGTGTCCTTCCCCCAAGCAAATCAAACAGGCTGAATTGGGGGTCACTTTTTGGCATCCGTTTGCTGCATTTTGAACAAGTCTTAAAGGCTGGGGAGCCAGGCATTCTCCAGCGTTGAGGAGCCAAGGGGGATGGAAAGCCCCACCTCGGCTATTAGTTCAAATACTAACTATTAAGTAAACTAAACTATTTACAGTACAATAGGCTACTAACTAAAGATTTGAGCAGAGAAAGTAAGAGCTGCAACAACTGGCGGAACAGCGAGAAGGAACTGAGTTGGGGGCATGTGCCAGGTGGTGCATATGTTGGCTGCCATATCGGCGTCACTCCAGGGGTGCTGCACCAATCCAATGGCTACTGGCTAGGGCAAAAAGCTTCCAGTGACTGGGCATGCACCCGCGCACACCCAACTTTGAATGGACATGAGAAATCACTGGAAGAAAAATGACTCATTATGACCCATCATTAAAGTTGAGTTCTTAACACCACACACTACGTCGCTGATCCAAACAATGGATCAAGGTGCAATCACTAACTTTAAAGCCTGTTATCTCTGTAGGACATTCAGGCGACTCAAGGATACAGATGGTGAAGCAAAACCAACCATGAAGGAATTTTGGAAAAGTTTTAACATAACATCAGGGACGCACATTGGAGCAGCAGGGGATGAAATAGGAGTTTGATGCATGAACAGTGTGTGGAAAAAGAAAAATCTACCCTGAAGTAGTGAATGACTTTGTTAGTTTTGATGAGACAAGAATCTGAAAGGCATTGATGACGCTAGCAAAGACAGTGTTTGACATGTTGACGAAGAAAGTGTGACTGAATTGCTTGCTTCTCCTTCAGAATCTCTAAGTAATGAAGACCTGGAAGAGCTAAATAAGCAATCATTTGAAGAGGAAAGCCAGGACAATGATGAAGAAGAACCAACGAAGAAGAAAGATAAAGGACTTACAGTGATGTCTCTTTGCCATATTTTTAACCTTGCCGATGAAATCAGAGACACAATCAAGACTTGTGATCATCTGACTGCTTGCTCTTCCAAGGTTGCATGTCTCCAAAATGACAGCTTGTCATGCTATCAAGACATTTTCGATGCAAAAATTTGTGGTGGCAAGCAGACAACACTAGAGAAAAGCGAAGGAACTTGACCCAGTCCTGGCAGTAGATGGCCCTTCAAGCCTTCAAGACATGGAAGATGCAGGACCAACAGTTGTTGCACAGCCTTTAGGCATTGAGGAGGATGAAGAAATTGACATCTTGGATGACAAGCGATGGCAGTAGATGGCTCCCCGTCCCATCTCCCTTCTCCTCTGTCTAACTCTGTTTCTGTATCCCTACTTCCACCATCAAGCATATCAAATCCGTTTACAAAGTAAAAATAATAACATACTTGTCTTATCTATTTCTATTCTTTTTTATTGTAAGTACATAATATGTACCACACATGTGTGAACTATATGTGTTGAGAAAGTATCTCAAGCTAATTACATTATTCCTTATGGACGTTAATTCCTCTTTACAAGTTGTTTCATTATATGTTGCATTATTTAGGAACGTAACCTGGACTTATAATGAGGACCTCCTGTATGACAGTCTTGCATGCTAGTTGGCTGCTCAGGCAAAAGTTGTACCTAAAGGTGTTCTTCCTATGGGGGGAAAAGCAGCAGAACAACCAGTTTACGGTTCAGTCACCTTCTGAAGCCAGCCTATTTGGTTTACTTTTGCCTGGGATTCCCTACTTTTCCTTCTGAAAAAATGGCTATTTGCTTTCCATTGGAGGAGAATGACGGCATTGCAACGTGGGAAGATGACATCACACACCCACAAGCAGTTACAGGGCATTTTTTTCCCATACTGCACCAGTGAAAAAAACCAAAATGCTACAGGGTGGAGGGAACTGTGGGATACGTTCCCACAATGCACTGCTGCAACAGTCGATGCTTGGTGATCCAGTGTGGCAGCACTAACTCGAGTTTGTGGGGAGATGAGGATAATCAAAATTGAATTTATAAAACCCAGCATTATAAAATCGAATTTAATAAAATCAAATTTATATTGTAGTGTAGCTGCAGCCTGAATCCCTTTGCTACCTCTCTCTGCAGTTATCACAAACTGCTTGGGAAAATTTCCCAGGGGATTTTTTTCCCCAGGAGCTCTCTCCAGCATTAATTTACTTTTCTCTAGCTTAACAGGGGCACTAGCCTGCTGAACCACAATTCATTTCTTCTGAGCTTCACTCACACCCAGAATCATCTCTGGCCCATCAGGCAAACTCCCACACAATCTCTTTTTAGGTAACCATTTAGAGCCATTGGACAAAAGGTCAGGAGCACTTAACTCTCCTTTGCTACAAGTTCCCACATGGTCAGCAGGCAGCACAGCTACATTGCCACCCTGCTCTCCCTGGCCATGTCTACACTAGCCAAAAACTTCGAAAGGGCCATGCAAATGGCCATTTCGAAGTTTACTAATGAAGCGCTGAAATACATATTCAGCGCCTCATTAGCATGCGGGTGGCTGCGGCACTTTGAAATTGACGTGGCTCGCCGCCACACGGCTCGTCCAGACGGGGATCCTTTTCAAAAGGACCCCGTCTACTTCGAAGTCCCCTTATTCCTATGAGCAGATGGGAATAAGGGGACTTCGAAGTAGCCGGGGTCCTTTCGAAAAGGAGCCCCATCTGGACGAGCTGCGTGGCGGCGAGCCACGTCAATTTCGAAGTGCCATGGCTGCCCACTGTTGTAAATTCCTCTTTTAAGAGAATATGTCCCTGGCCATGGGCTGTGAGGTTTGTGTGCCTTCCACTACCCTTTCCAGGCAGCCTAGAGAAACTGAGCATTTTAAAATTAAAAAGCCTTTACTTTAAGCCCTTTAACTTTATTCTCTATCAATCCGTGTGAAAATAAAACAAAAATAAAGAAAAAATTACTTCAAAATACAATGATAAAGTGTTTATATAAATAGGTATAGGTAAGGGATATAGGATGGCCGTTAGAGAGGCCGGTTAGAATAAATATTCATGAGACTAATACATATTCATGAGTTAAGATTCAAAATTCTGTGTTCTGATAGGTAGGGTTAGGATGCTCATGAATATGTAAATAGGGAATGCATCCTGGTTGCCGGGGCAACGCAGGTGCGGACCTGGCAGGTGGAGGTGTCCAACCAGGTCCGCCCTGGCTCTATAAATTCTGGAGCGCAGCCCACAGCCAGGCAGTCCGCCGGAGGACGAAGAGGAGAGCAGACCAGAAGATCAAAGAGACTGTGCCAAGAGCTGGACTCTCGCCCGTAGCTGAACATTCCAAGCGGAGAAGGCAGAAGCTGAGCGGCGTGTCAATCATCGCACCCCAGCCGCCGTGGGCCGTAGAAGACTTTTCGAAGCGCTCTGGCTACGAAGCCTTTTTGAAGAGCTCCAGCCTTAAGAAGAACTGAACTGAAATCACTGTCAAAGGCCCCAGAGCTTTTGCCTGGGGGGCTCACCTGGCAGACCGCGCCGGCAGGTGCCCTGCACGGGTGAGCCGCGGAAGCAGCTCTGCTCTTTCAGCCGCCGACCCCTGCAGGCTGGCGGTGGAAATACAGGCTGCCTTATCCAGGGGGTTTTTGTTCACCAAGCCGGTCTTTTCCCCCTGGCTTCTTTCCTCCCCTTCGCTTTCCTATCTGACCTGTCCGCGGCTGCCATAAAAGCGCGCTGTGAGGGTCATCTTTTCTTAGCTTCTAGGGAAGAGACCCATGGGCCCGGCATCCGGACTAACAGAGCAGGATAGCGGAGGTATTTAAAAACCATTAGATCTCTAGATACATGAGTATTCAGAAAAGTTAGTTTATTACTGTTAGGAATGGAAATAGGATACTTTTTTATATTATCTATGTTAGTTTTAGTAGTTACTCTGTTACTTGTAATTCCCTGCTGTTGCTACATGCATGGTAGAGGTAGAAATACTGAAATAATTTAGACGCGTCTCATATTTTGTTACCTTACTTTCTAGTGCCAATTATTGTAAAGCACAGGAGGCCGGTCTTATTGACCTAGCCTTAAAATAGTACATCCAAATAGAAGATTAGCTAGAGTGATATAGCCTACTATTATTATTATTGTTATTATTTGGTACAGAACTGTTAGCTCCCCCACTATTTAGTAGGGGTAGAGCAGCTGAGGGCAAACCCACTAACTGGGATAACCCCAGCATCATAACCCATTTTGGGTAAACAGGTTCTGCAGTAAAAGGTTACCGGTAACCAGGTGACCAAAATAGGCAGTCCCACTTATTTAGGGGATAACCTTTAAATAGAAAAACCCCACTATTATATTAAGGGAAGTACCTTTGAGGGAACCCCATATTTATCGGGCTCTCCCCTGTCCGGCCAGCAGGGCAACCCGTCTAATATAATTGAAAAATCCTATAGCTTAGCGTAGGTAAATTAAATATAAATATAAGATCTGCTCCCCAGGGTAATTTGGCCTAGGGTCGAGTGACTCCGACGAACCTCAGGAAGAGTCGGGGATGTTATTATAATAAATAAACAGTTCTGCTATAAGCTTTTCCATTCACAGCACGCGAAGAAGAGTGATATGTACACCCTCGGATCCAGAGTGAGTAATAGGAGGGATTAGTATAGTGCTGTTGTTGCAATATTATATTAATTTAAAGGCTATTAGTCTCTAAGGGACATAATCCTGTGCTAGGCCTAGGAAGATAAGGGAATTAAGTAGTTGTACCCTTTAGTACAAAGAAATACACAATTCACTTAAATATAAAAGGAAATATATAATTTCAACAGAATCCTTTTACCCTCAATCAATAGTTTATTTGGTTAAGTTAATCTCTATTGTCTGTCGTCCTTTCTTGGGAACGGAAGCAGCACGTCACTACCCTGAAAAACCTCATTGGACTAGGCCCCGTAGGCATCGAGACAGGTTGCGGGGTAAAACCTGGGGCAGATTGTTGCCACTGGTGGAATGCCTTTGAATAACCTAGTGCCTTGTTGGTTGCTGCATTGAGCTGTCCATGCAGTCCTACCGTTACCCACATGCTAATGAGGCGCTGAATATGTATTTCAGCACTTCATTAGTAAACTTCGAAATGGCCATTTGCATGGCCATTTCGAAGTTTTTGGCTAGTGTAGACATAGTCCCTGTGTCCTGGTTAGGGAGTCACTTTGGCCAGATAGAGTTATCTCAACTGCTTCCACCAACACCTCAGTATCAGGCAAAGAATAAGCACCGGAATTGTTTGGTGTCTTGGATTCCCCTATGACACTAACTGGATTAAATGGAGTTGAAGCATCATCCTCCATCGGAGACACAAACTTGGGACAATTCTTTCTCTGTGCTTCAGCTGCACTCAGATCCAACTCTGGGACCCCTGCATTATCCTTAGCCACCATAGGCTCAGACAAAGGGCTAGCTTCCTTAAAGGCACCTTTCTTAGGCAAAGGACTAGCTTCCTTTACAAGCTGGCCACTGCCCAGTACAGACAGACACCTGGAGACATTCTCTCTGTCCCAGCACTCATGGCTGGATTTGGAAACACACCTGGAATGTGAGTCAACTTCTCTCACAGACACCTTGTCACTCCCAGCAGACAAACTGCTAGTCTCCACAAACAATAGCTGGTCACACTGTGCTTTTTTAAACAAATCACTCTTCCCTCCTTCAGGAATACTTCCAAAAGCTTCACTCGTTCAAAATTCCTCACTAACAAAAAAAATTACCCTTTTCCTTGGGTAGCATTTCAACCTCATTTTCTATTTCCTGGTTACTAAAGTCTCCCTGTTCCTTGTCTAATTCCAGACTCCCTTCTGAATCATCAGATCCACCTGCAGCAATTTGACACACATAGGCTACGTCTACACGTGAAGCCAACATCGAAATAGCTTATTTCGATGTAGCAACATCGAAATAGGCTATTTCGATGAATAACATCTACACGTCCTCCAGGGCTGGCAACGTCGATGTTCAACTTCGACGTTGCACGGCACCACATCGAAATAGGCGCTGCGAGGGTACGTCTACACGCCAAAGTAGCACTCATCGAAATAAGGGTGCCAGGCACAGCTGCAGACAGGGTCACAGGGCGGACTCAACAGCAAGCTGCTCCCTTAAAGGGCCCCTCCCAGACACAGTTGCACTAAACAACACAAGATCCACAGAGCCGACAACTGGTTGCAGACCCTGTGCCTGCAGCATGGATCCCCAGCTGCTACAGCAGCAGCCAGAAGCCCTGGGCTAAGGGCTGCTGCCCACGGTGACCATAGAGCCCCGCAGGGGCTGGAGAGAGAGCATCTCTCAACCCCACAGCTGATGGCCGCCATGGAGGACCCGGCAATTTCGACGTTGCAGGACGCGGATCGTCTACACGGTCCCTACTTCGACGTTGAACGTCGAAGTAGGGCGCTATTCCGATCCCCTCATGGGGTTAGCAACTTCGACGTCTCGCCGCCTAACGTCAAAGTTAACTTCGAAATAGCGCTCGACGCGTGTAGCCACGACGGGCGCTATTTCGAAGTTAGTGCCCCTACTTCGAAGTAGCGTGCACGTGTAGACACAGCTAAAGGGTCCAGCCACCGTCCCAGTCAATATATACTTGGATCTTACCCAAAACAGCACTCTGGTCCAACTCTTTAAAATCTAAAGCTGCGTCTACACTAGCGAGCCCAACTTCGAAATAGCATGCATCGCGTCTACACGTGCTGTGCGCTATTTTGAAGTTGAAATCGACATTAGACAGCAAGATGTCGAAATCCCTATCCCCATCAGAAGATGGGAAAAGCGTCCTACTTTGATGTCCAACATTGAAGTAGGGTGTGTATAGATGATCAGTATCCCTCTACTTTGAAACAGGGGGCTCCTCCATGGTGGCAATCAGCTGAGGGGTTGAGACACGTTGTGCAGCCAATGCGGGGCTCTATGGTCACTGCCTGCAGAAGCACTTAAAGCACCACACACCTGGATATCCTGTAGCAGGAAGCTGAGAGCATGCAGGTAGCAGCACAGATGCAGCCACCCTGCACGCCCTCCATAGGCCCTGATACCGACCCCTGGCAGCCAGCCAGCCCCGCGAGTGCCCCAGAGCACATCCCCCAGGGGGACTCAGGGGTCCCAGATGTCCAGCCAGAGGCGGGGAGAGCTGGTGGGGCCCCTCCAAGACAGAATCTGAAATCTGGGACCTGCTGGGGCTTTGGGGTGAGGAGGAAGTGCTCCAGGTAATGGGGAGCAAGTGGTGAAACGCAGATGTGTTCGCCCAGCTGGCCAAGGGCCTGGCCGCCTGGGGTCACCATGCCCACACTCCTGAGCATGTCAGGAGTAAGGTGAAGGAGCTGCGGCAGGGTTACACCTGGGCCCAGGCCACGGGCAGTTGGTCTGGGGCCAACCCCTCCTCTTGCTCCTATCACAGGGAGCTCAGGGAGATCCAGGGCCCCTGGTACACCTCCTCCCCTCCAGCCACCCTTGACACTGCAGCCAAGGAGGAGCCCCAGCAGGCCTCAGAGCTAGAGCCTGGCCTGGAGGCCAGCCCTGTAACCCAAGGGCCCCCAGACGAGCACACCCCTGGGACAGCGGAGGAAGAGGAGGGCTCCAGTGACGGGGAGCTCCACATAGACCTCCCCTCCCGCAGCTACAGCAGGGCACCTGCCCAACGGGTGTCCCCCCACCACGGGAGTGGACTGTCAGGTACGTACCCGACAGGTGCACACCCAGGTTAAGGGGCTGGGTTAAGGGACACGACCAGGGCTCCCCACACACCCAGCTGACCCTGGCCCACCATGTCCCAGCCAGACCACAGCCGTGTGACAGCAGCGGCACAGCCCCCAGAGCCCGTCAGCACCCACCCCGCACGGACAGCTCCACGCCTCCCTCCCTGGGGGGTAGTGGGGAGCAGAACCCCCGAAGGGGGTCACCCATGGGGACAGCACACCCATGCTGGTGGACAGGGGATGTGGACGCAGCAGCAGGGAGGCAGGGTGTGGGTGGCATGGGCCACGGGTCAGGACCCAGACTAATGGCTGAACTCTGTCTTCCCGCTCTTTACCACAGCTGTACCATCTGAAGGCCACGACAGCACTGGTGCTGTGTCTGTCTTGCTGGACAGCCCGCCGGGGACATCACACCATGGCAGCCAGACGATGGAGAAGGGACTGGCTCCAGGATGAGCCCACCACCGCCAGAGCTAGCCACGGGTGGCCGCTGAGCCCCAGGTCTTCGCCACCCTCCGGTGCCAGGTGGAGGTGGCGGAGCACTGCCTGCAAGTGAAGGAGTGCCGCCTCCACTTGCAGGAGTGAGTGCTGGCCTGGCACCAGGAGGCCTGGGGGTCCTTTGTGCAGACAGTCGATCGAATCGCTGGGACCCTGGAGCGGACAGCCTACCGGATGCTGCCCCCTGCTGCTCCAGCTGCCATCCCTCCCAGCTGCCCTCCTCCTGCCCTGGAGCCCACTGAGGACGAGGACCGTGGGGCTCAGGAGTCAGCCTGGCCTTATTTGCCGGTCCTCCTGTCCCCCACCCAGCCTCAACAGGGCCTCCGGCCCAGGCATGGGTCGCGCCCCCCCCCCACATGCCAGGCAATGAACAGTAGTAAGGGGGCCAAGGACTGGGCCACTCAGGCCCCCCTTCTTTGTACATAGTTCCCCCCACCTTGTTGTAAATAGTTGTGTCCCCCCCAGTAGCTGTTCTCCCCCACAGTGTACATATTTCCCCTGTACCTGTTTAAAAATATTGCATTGTTTTTGTTGGTTTAAATCATTATTCAGGTTTATTTAAAAAGAAAAATGTGTTGTCTTGTGCTCTTAGGGTGCAGTAGTGTGGGTGTGAGAGCAGTAGTGTGTTGCGGGTGGGGAGGGCAGTGAGTGGCCCACCAGGGACGGCCATGCCAGTGTTCACCCCACAGACTGGTCGAAATGGGCCCGCAGGGCCTCCTGGACCTGGATCCCCTCGTGGTTGGCTTGGTGGCTTGGGGCAGCAGCTGGCTGGGGGTAGGTCGTGCTGGCCTCCACAGCTCAGCCCTGCACGAAGGCCTCCCCCTGGCTCCCACCTACACCCATGCACAACCCACATGCACCCACAACCTGGGGGATGTTGGGGAGGCCCACGTCTAGACAGGTGAGGAGGCACCGCCAGCAGCCTTTGAGGCGGCCGAAAGTCCGCTTGACCACCTGGCGTGCATGGTTCAGGCGGGTGTTGAACCCCTCCTGGCTGGCACTCAGGTGGCCCGTGTAGGGGCACATAAGCCAGGGCTGGAGGGGGTAGCTCACATCCGCCATGAGGCAGAGGGGCATGGTGGTATTCCCCAGAGGTATCTCCCTCTGGGGGATGTAGGTCCCCCCCTCCATCTGGCAGCACAGGCCCAAGGTCCCAAAAATGCGGGCGTCGTGGGTGCTGCCAAGCCAGCCAACATATATATCCTGGAAGCGGCTCCAGCTGTCCACCATGGCCTGGAGGACCACCAAGTGGTAGCCCTCCCTGTACAGGAAGTGTCCTCCGCTGTGCTCCAGGGCACGGAGGGGGATGTGGTTCCCATCCAGTACTCTGAAGCAGTTGGGGAACCCCATGCCTGCAAACCCCACGATGGCTGCATCCAGGTCCCCGAGCCGCACAAGTCTGTTGAGCAGCAGAGCATTCAGTGCGCAGACCACCTGCGGGGAGAGGACAAGAGCACCTGCGAGGGGTGTGCAGGGTGTGCCTTCCCCTCCCTGAGCTGCCCCTGAGCTCCCCCCCACCTCCCAGGCTCCCCCACCCCCCAGGGTCCCCACCCTGCCTCCTGGGCTCCCCCAGCCCACCAGAGTCCCCTCACCTCCATGACGATGGCCCCAATGGTGGCCTTGCCCACACCGAACTGCTGTCCTATGGATCAGTAGCTGTATAGAGTGGCCAGCTTCCAGACAGCGATGCTGACCCATTTCTTGATGGTGAGGGCATGCCACATGGGGTGTCCTGGTGCCGCAAGGCAAGGGTGAGTCACAGGAAGAGCTCGAGGAGTGTCTGCTGGCTCATCTGGAAATTCTGGAACCAGTGGTTGTCGTCCCATTCCTCGAGCACCAGCCAGTCTCACCGCTCCATGCTGGTGGGGTACCTCCACAGCTGGTGGAGTGCCTGGCGGGGTGAGGGGGGTTGGCCTCATGATGGTCTGGGACAGCCCCTTCATCCCCTGAGGAGGGCTAATCTAGAACGTGCTGGGTGGCCTCCAGCGTGGTGCCGAGCAGGGCGGCCCCTGCCTCAGAGACGGCCCTGAGGACCTGTGGCTGCTGCTGCTGCTGCTGCGGGTCCATGCTGCATGCACAGGGTCTGCAACCTGTGTCAGCTCTGCGGACCTCGTGCCATGTGGGCCGGGTGTGTCTGGGAGGGGCCTTTAAAGGAGTGGCTTGCTGCAGCCCTGGAAGGGCTAGTCTGCCCTGTGACCCAGTCCGCAGTCTTTCCTAGCCCCCTTATTTCGATTGGGCCTGCTTTTGTGTGTAGATGCTCCCCCGCAGGGCCCCTTTCGATGTAGCACATCGCTACATTGATGCTGAACGTTGACGGCACCAGCCCTGGAGGATGTGTGGACGCTACGTGTCGAAGTAGCTTATTTCGATGTCACTGCTTCGAAATAGGCTACTTCGACGTAGCATTCCAGTGTAGACATAGCTTAAAGGTTTATTAAGAAAGAAAGAACAGGATGAAAGAGAAAAATTGTTAAAGTGATGCATTAAATACATCAATTACAGCTATTGCTGCAGGCCAGCTGTGTTATCTGCTGATTTCTTGAAAGTCTCTGAAAGCACACTGCAGGAGGGGTGGGATACCAGTTCACATAGGCTCAAGTTCAGGAAGACTAGAAACCAGAGACTGGAGACAAAATAGTGGTTCTCAGAGTCTTCTTTTTACCCTTGCCCATGTGGAAGGAAATTACCTTTTTTCTTCCCGAGGCCATGCAGGGCCATCTGATCAGGTGGGCTACTATGACATGTTGCCATTGGTCACTAAGTTCACCAACAAGCCCCAGTCCATTTACATAGTATGTGGAATCGACATCTGGGCCTTTGCTGTTTAGTCCATCATCCTGGCCGGGAAAGTGATCACACTTCCTATTGTGTACCCTTAGCTCTAAAACATTTCTAATGTAGCTACAGAGCCAATTTCTATAACTCTACATACAAACATGGCACAGACATACAAGTAACACAAACAGCTTCAGGGCACTGCCAGCTTTCATTAGACACCTCACTTGTGCCACATGGCACATGGTTTGGTGCCAATTACACACAATGGTGACAGAAATGGCTTCCATATTTAAATTAAAAATCCAGTAAGGTCACAGAAGCCTTCCTGAGGATCCTGCTGGGCTGCTGACTGGAAGCCATGTAAGTAAGCATCTCCTGGCCAAAGCCTACATCTGGCACTCTCACCCCCAGCTCCCCAAACATGTGCCAAGTTACAACCCCCTCCTTTGCCAAACTCCCTCTCAGACCCCACACCCTCTCCTGTAGCCCATTTCTCTACCACAAGCTCCCTTCTGCACCCAACCGCTGTCCCCTCCTCACACCTCCTCGGTAGCAAAGTGTGGACCTTGACCACATACCACAGTTTTGAAGTGGAATCCTATCAAAAGTTACTGCCCCCGGCCAAGATGCTCCACCTCAGGCTGAGGACAGTGGAGAAGGAATTGAGGGTGGTCAGATTGTGCACATGCTGGTCAAGGCACCACAAGATGTCTACTGTGCATGTGCGCCCTGGACAGACACTGCTACAGAAAATCTCTGATCAACGGCACCAGGACGCCCCAAGAACTGAAGTGGGGTGTCCCCAAGGACATCATTTAAAGAACAACTATTTACCCTTTCCCACAATACCTAAACCTGGGGTCAACTGATGGAGTTATTAGGCAGCAGGAAATAGAGGAGAAAGTACTGTTCACACAACACACAATTCACCTGTGCAACTCCTTTCCAGGGTAGTTGTGATGGCAAGTAGAAGTGGGTTCAAAAAAGGAGAGAAGATTCCTGATTTTGGGCACCCCGAACCCCCCATTCAGGGATGGTAGAGGGACTGGGGCTCCACACAGTGGCCTGTGGTCCCTGAACAGCTCTTCAGGAGAAAGATGAAGATCAAGGGACCACAGTTCTGGCACAGGGTCCCCCACTTTTATACAGATCCCAGGGCTCCTGTTGCTGTGTCTGCTTGTGGGGTGCACAAGCTTCCTCTGATATGCCACGAGAAAGAGCCATATTTTCCTGTAGTGACCCACAGAAGTCTACAGAGGCCACAGCGGGGGCGGAGGCAAGGAACCCTGGGATAAACTGCTTGGACTCGGATCTACATCAATCTGTGTAGCTGCGTGAGCACAGACATGAATCCTGGGTCCAGCAATTCTAAATCTAGGGTCAGTATTCTGTGTGGATGCTCAAGCCTCATCCCACAAAACCCAGTTCCCACAGTGCACTAGGCTGACAGTGCAGTGCAGAGACATCCAGCAAGACCAAGCAGGCACAGATGACGTGGCTGGAAGAAAGGGGACCACCCAGGTGGAAGACAACCTGCCATCATCCTGCCCAAACCACAGGTGGTGCTTTAGTGAGCGTTTCCCCTCCTCACCAAAGGCATGCAACGTGCTGGTCCAGCTCTCTGCCTCCTCCCGCAGCTCCGCAGCATGGGGTGAGAGGATGATGCTCTTCAGGCTTAAGAGACTTGTCTCTGCCAGGGCTTTGAGCGCTGCTGTGTCTGGATTCAGGTAGAGGAGAGGGAAACAGTCTGGCAGCCACGATAAGTAAAGGAGGCGCTGACTTCAGGCCCGAGGCTACACACACATGCCCACACAGGGTGTTGGCCCTGCATGAGACTGCCTAGCATCTCTGATTCCAGCACTTTGGTGATGGACACGCGCTGAGCTTTGGACTATGTCTACACTTACTAGAAATGTCAACGGCTGCTACCCAACTGTAGGTACACCCATTGCGTACTTAACATCAGTTTTGCAGCTGTTGACTTTGGTCCCTGTCCTCTGTGAAGAATGTCGACAGGGATGCTCCTCCCATTGACATTCCTTAATCCCTGTGGCTTGTAAGGAGTTCAGGGGTGACACTGACCCTGGAACATGCTGTTTCGTTCATGCATGAAACGGTGCCCTGGAAGACCGGCCCTAAGCGTTTGATCTTCCGCGGCCAGTGTAGACCAGCCTTGGACTCCTCCTAGAGGCACTGCTGCCCTGCCCTGATTTCTGGGACAGCGGGTGGGGCAGGAGAGTTTCCCCCAAGCTTGGAGCCTGAAACTTCCCATGAGGATGGGAAACCAGCCAGGGGTCAGAACCACTCAAGTTCCACATTCCCTGCAGAGAGCAGGGTACTCTGGGTGGCATCCATGTCCCCAGGGACTCGGAGCATGGTCTGCCCAGTCTCAGAGGGGAAGACAACAGGTAGTCAGGGATCAAAGCTGTCCCATGTCTTCCTGGGAGGGAGCGGGCTGCCTCCAGTCACAGTGCTGCTCAGACCCACTTTCCCCCGCTGCAGCCTGTAACAGTGTAGGAGTTGTGGGTAATATTTTTATTATTCCTACATGTATCTGTTTCCTGCGTACTCTGTGTCGTTACTGCCCTCCTCCGCCCGCAGGGCTGCCTTGCTGCCTGGATGGAACAAATGGGTAGTTAAGGAACTAGCTGAAAAGGACTCCATGGCCAACACTCAGCAGTGGGAAGCTCTGGCAGGTAGGATTGTAAATTGCACCCAGCCCTGCCTGGAGACTTTCTGAAGCAACTGGGACTGTCTCAAGATAGAGAAAGACACTTGGTTGGTTCACAGCACTGGCTTGGCTGGGGGCACTATGGCTTCACCTTTAGCTCTCTGTGCAAGCCAGTGACTGTTGGATTCTGTAGGCCAGGAGGCTAATAAAACTGTCTCTGTAAGTGCTCCCTAAGAGTCCACTGCCCTGACAGGGCCAGTCCCCACCTCACCCTGGCCTCACGGCTGGGATGGATTTCTGCAGAAGCCATGGAGAGGGGCAGGGTTTGCTGATGCCCCTTCTCACAGGCTGCACTGTGTGGCCTTTGGGGCCCTGTCACTGCTGAGAGACTGATTCTAGGCTTGGGGACAGACCAGCCCCTGTCAATCTGTGCTAGAGCACCCTGCCAGTTGAAGCCTGACATTTAACTCTGTCCTCCCGACCCACTCCTGAGGCACTCACCAGACAGCACGAAGGTGCCGCTGTCCTTGGAGACATACTCCTGCTTGGGCGGGCGGTAGCGCCGGCTGGGAGGCCGGCGGGTGCGGTCCGGCTGGGGGGCCCGAGAAGCCTGGTAGGGCACATTCAGGATGAAGTTGACCAGGCGGAACTGCCTCTCAAGCCAGGCCTTCTGCAGCTGGTGCAGCATGTCCAGGGAGCAGCAGCGGCTTCGCTCAGTTGACCAGATCTGGGGTAGCAAACACACACTGAGCAGCAGTGTGGGAGCTGCAGCCCAGCTGTGCATGCTCCGGCATGCAGCAGCCCCCTGAGAGCCAGGGATGCCGGCTGCTCAAGGGTGAGCTGCCAGGGTCAGAGCCTCTCCAGCTTTTGGAGTTGAGCCTCCCACCCTCACCTGAACATGTTGGTTGCTCCCCGCAAGCTCAGACCAAAAGAGACATACTATGGGTCCCTCAGGCTGTCAAGGAGGGGGAAGCAATGTGTGGCAGCCTCTGGGGGCAGAGGCTAGCAAGAGCAGATTTTGACACTGACCCACAGATTGGGAGTCCCACTGAGGTGAGTGGGGGAGTGGGGGAAGTGTTCTTCCCCAAACTATGTTGTGCTGAGCTGGCCTGATGTCACCATGCCCCACTTCCCTCCCTGAAGGTTCCTCCATGCTCCCATGGTGTGCTGTGCCTACGAGCAGCTCCCTGGCAGCTCCATATCCACCAGTGCCCTATAAGCGTGGTATGCTCGTTAAAGGGCACCTTGTGTGCTTTCATTTGACATCCAATAACCTCTGATTTTTGACAAAAACTGTGTAGAAGATGTAATTGAATGTGGTGAATTTGCAATTAGGTTGTTTTAAGCGCTGCCATAATTCCTTTGATAAATTATAAGTCGGTGTTCCTGGAAGGGAAACAATGGGTTTTAATGCAACGTTCACTTTATAAACCTTTGGCAACCCATAGAATCATGCTATGCGTGAATCATTTGCTCTCATTCGATTACATCTTCTACACAGTTTTTGTCAAAAATCAAAGGTTACCGGATTGAAGCCGATGAATTAATGGTATCTTTTGAGGTTACTGCATTGTTTACATCAACTGACTTACAGCTAGCTAAGTAAACACTAAAGGAACACTAAAGGAACTGTTACAATCTAAGAGGGTAATTGCAGATGTTAATAGGGAATCCCCCTCACCCAAAAGAGGGCGATCCCACAGTTCCAAGCCAAGCAGCGAAATTGCTGGAAGTGAAAATAACTATTTCAATGTGTGTGCTGCCTACTTAGCAAAAGAGCTAGAGAAGCATTGTTAGGATACAAACTGGTGAGTGCAAGAATAATGGTAGTAAGACTCAAAGCAAAACCATTCAACATCTGTCATCCAAATGTATGTACCCACGTTGGACAGTACGGAGGAAGAGATCAACCTATTCTACAAAGACTTGACAAAGATGCTGGAGGAGATACTGAAAAGAGATGTGTTGATCATGGGAGAAGATTGAAACAAATAACGAAGGTTAGGAGAGAGTCATGGGAAGGTCTGGATACAGAGAAAGAAACGAACAAGGCAGGAAACTACTTGAGTTTCTTACGGAGCTCAAGATGATCTGCAATGTGAGATTCCAACAAAAGGATTGCAGGAAGTGGACATAGTGATTGAATGAAGGGAAGTCCAAGAACATAATAGATATGATCTTGATAAGAAGATGGGTAACATCAGTACAGCAGTGCAGAACATACCAAGGAGCAGATGTAGACTCAGACAACTGTCTGGTTATCACGAACATCAAGATGCAAATTAAGAGAAAGTATAATGCACAGTTTAAGAAAAGAAGAGACGTGGCAAGGCTATGTGAGGAAGAAATGGGAAATGCATACAGAGTAGTGCTTGAAGAGAAGATCAGAAATGCGGGCACAGAGAAAGATCTACGTCAAAGAATTGAAGGGATAGCCATGGAGATAGAAGAGGCAACTGAGCAGACAGTTCCAGAAGAAGAGAAGGAGGAGGAAGTAGAAAGACCAGTGAAATGACTAAAGATCATCAAGAGCCCTGGAAATGATAAAATCATGGAAGAGATGATCAAATATGGTAGAGAAAGCATGATTCAGAAAATACATCGACTACGTAATACAGCATGGAAAGAAGGGAAGGCACCTAAGGAATGGACAAGATCTGTGCTAGTGACAATACACAAGAAAGGAAGGGCATTGGAGTCCAAGAAATACAGAACAGTTACCCTAATGAGCCATCTAGACAAGGTGCTGATGATGATAGTGACTGAGAGATTAAGATCACAGATAGAAGAACATCTAGTGGATGAGCAAGAGGGATTCAGTAAAGATAGAAGTACCATCCAATGGATATTGGCACTAAGATTGATAACGGAAAAAGCTTGATAAAAGAACATCTACAATTGCTTCATCGATTTTCAGAAGGCATTTGATAGTATAGATCTGAAAATGACTTGGTTGATGCTGGAGTCATACGGAGTGGATAGCAGATAGATATGGTTGTTTAAGGAAATAAACAACAATGCAGAGGCAGCAGTAAGAATGTGTGGAGAGTTGGGGTGTTGGGTTAGAACGAGTAGAGGTACAAGACAAGGAGATCCAATATCACCGAGAATCTTGATCACACACCTAGAGAGCATGATAGACAAGATCAAGGAAGAGGCAGAAGGGATATCAGTGCATGGGATGAGAATTAACAACTTGATGTTCACGGATGACATAGTTATCATCGAGGAAGATGAAGAAAAGGTAGCGAGAATGGTGCAGGTGCTAAACAAGGAAGAGAAGCTGTATGGACTTATTAAAACATCAATAAAATGAAGAAAATGGTATTTGGAGATAAGGAAATAGGAAGGAAGATCAGTGTAGATGGGATCAAACTAGAGAACACAGAGACGTTCATGTGCCTGGGGAGCAACATGACATATGACCAAGACCGTAAAAAGAAAACAGTGACTAGAATAGCAAAAGGAGAGCGAGTTGAATAAGATCTGGAAAAGCAAAATGATTAGCTTAGGAATGACGCTGAGCATCTTGAAAACAAACGTATTCAGCTGCATGTTGTAAGGATGTGAGACATGAGTGATAATGAAAGATTTGAAGAGAAGAATATTGGTGTTCAAGGTTAGTTGTTATAGAAAGATCCTGAGAATAGGATGGATGCAGAAGGTCATCAGTGAGGAATTATACAGGAAGATACAGATGAAAGAGAACCAGCTGCAGAAGGTTATACAATGGAAGTTACAGCTATTTGGGCATATCTGCAGAATGAACAATCAATGAAAAGTCAAGATCCTGGTATTCAGCATAAGTTGACTGTTTGAATAGGAGAGGCAGACCCCACTCAGAATGGATAGATGATGTAGTAGATTAGCATGGAGCTAGTCTACAGAAACTAAGCCACTCCACGCTGGACAGGGAAAGATGGAAGGAAATAGTGAAGGAGGTATCAGACACCAACAGGTGCTGAGTCCATGGCTGTGGATGATGATGATGTGTGTGCTGAGGTAATCAGGGCTCAGCAAGGAATGCCCTGTATTATTCGGCACCCTGCCTGCCGCTTCAGGCAGAAAAACTCCCATCTGGTCAAAGATATATGCAGGCAGGATCCATTGATATTTGAGCAGCAGCCACTTCTATAAGCCTGAAGTAAAAATGGACAGGGAGGTGGGGGGGAGTATCTGAGGAGACAGATGAGTTTGCATCAAATCTTATGCAAAGTGGGCCAAGTGAGATGTCTACAGAAACCTGCTGAGTCGCTGATGCTGTTTATACTGCTCGTGTGTGTGTATCATTTTTGTATTTGAAGTTCTGAGATTTGTTTGCTTCTGGAAGATATCAACAGGTTTCACCCTCCTGTTTTGAACGCATTGATGATTAAATGGAATACTTGACTGACAATGCATCTTATATCACATCTCAGGAACTTTGCTGTTGCTGTGAATGTTCGGACCAGCATGTGAGCCATGCGTGCTAAAGGGACTGAGTCAGGCACGGACAGGTGACGTGCCCACACAGGGAGAACAATGGAATTTCCTCCACATGGGCAAAGTGATAAAGAGGACCCTGGAATTCCTCCATCTTTGTCTTAATTCCAGCTCATCACTTCAGGAACATCTTTGCTATGAACAGGGCCTGAAAGGACTGATGACCCATCCTAACAAAGGATGTACTCCAGAGACTTACAAGACAGCAGAATATTTCATTTCTGCTATAAGGCTGCACAAAGAACTTTGTAATTGGTGTATGTCATTTGACCACTTTAACAGTTTTACTCTCACCCTATTCTTTCTTTCATTTTTATTAATAAACCTTTAGAATTTAGATTCTAAAGCTCATGATTTGCACCACCACTCCCCGCAGCAGGAAGCCTGCCCTGGCTCTCCAACCCTGCACCTCCCACCTCATCCCCCGTGTTACAGCTGCATATCTGTGTTTTTATGCTGCAGTAGACTAGCATGAATAATTTAGTATTTAAGGTATTTAGAAATCAACAAATGTATTTTGTCATCATGGTTGGTTGGCTGGTGATCCATGGAAAGGTTTGTGCTGAGTGGGGTGGGCCAGAGGCCAAAACATTTGAGAACAACTGCTCTGAAGGACTGGCCTAGCATGCTCGTCTGGGTGAGGTTGGAGGTGTAAATTGGCCTGGGAATGTGGCTGGTCTTTTGAGATTGGAAGAACCTGTTCAGCTTCGGAGAGAGAGGTTTTCAGAACCTCTCACCTGTGTAAGGAGCCCCTGTCTCTAAGCAATTTGCCTTCATTTGACCATCTCAGCAGTGCCCAAAAAAATTCCTGTACTATACAGGGCAGTGCTGAGGAAGAGCTGTGTAAGCTAGGGGAGCTCTGGCCTAACTAACTCACAAGTTGAGGTCCTGCTAAAAGGGACTGGTCCAACCCCCCTACCCAGCGATGAAGGGGCCAGTTCAGACTGCAGTTTGCCCCCAGGCTGGATGACAACTGGCAGAGAGCCTCTGATGCAAGTGGTGGTTTCCCAGGAGGGGAGCTGTCCAAAACATGGGAACTGCCATAGGGCAGTAGCCTGGAAGTCAGGGAGGGATGTGGCTTCTGACAGGTGGTGGAGAAGGAGAGGCAGGAAATGGCAGGGAAGGGGGTGCTCCAGAGCAGTGGACTGACCAACGGGAGGCATGACAGCAGTGAGTGTGAACTGCCACAGGCAAATGTAGTAGTGAGCGTGTACAGCTCTCTGTGCCCTGTAAGAGGATACTTCTGAATTCAGACTCCAGTGTGTGTGTGGCAGAGAGAAGGGTGTACCTGGAGAGCTGGCAAAGAGGCTGCTGTCTCCTGCCCATCTTGGAGTACTCAGATAGAGTACTGAGCTCAGTCTGGGTGTGTGGTGCCACCTGCTCTCCTGGGGCATAACAGGGGCAGAGGAGATTGTCTGTGTTGTCAGTACAGCAGAGTGAGCAGGGCCAACCCAGCTGGGTGAGTAGAGGGGTACAGCAGTTCCCATGGCTCCAAGACTGCCCCTGGGGCGACAGCCTGTCACACACTTCCCCACCCCTTAGGGTCTCCCATAGTGTTTGGCCACAGCTCAGCCCCTGTCCATCCCACAGAGCAGCAATAGCCACTGGATGGCAGCATCCTTGCTCACCTTGAGGATGGTGTTACTGTGCTCCAGTAATGGGTAGGACAGCAGTTGTCCCAGCGTGAACTGCAGGTTGCCAGGAAACTTGACTTTCATTGCTGCAAGAGAACAAATGGGGTTACTTCTAGTGCACAACTGACCAGACCCTTGCAGAGGCTGCAGAGCAGTCCTGGGCTCCAGCAGTCACAGGCCCAGTTGGCAGTGGGTGGGAGCAAGACCTGTCCTTAGATGATGTGGTGTTACTGGATTTTCAGTTAAACATGCAAAACATTCTTGCAAGCGCTATCCTGTGTTCGCACCAGTCTTGTGCTAAGTGGGCCAAGTGAGGTGTCTATTGAAAGCTGGTGATTCATGATTCTGGTATTATGGCTCTCATGCATGTATCACTTTTCTATTTGAACTTGTAAGTGTTGGCCCTGCACTTGCATTTGAAATATTTGTTTCTGGGAGACCTCGATAGGAGATGTGACAATTGATTGTGAAAGGGTTCCTAGTCAGATGAATCAGTACCTGAAAGAGAAGGGGCCTTATCAAATTCCAATCTACATCTGAGGACATGGACATTTGCCATAGACATGCACTCCAGCAGACATGCAATGACAGATTTCTTAAAAAGGACATGGACAGGCTCCACCTTGGACATACTTTCATATCGGGGAACAGTGGAATTTCCTCCACATGGGCAAGGGTATGAAGAAGACCCTGAGAGATCCTGCATTTGTCTTCACTCCAGCTCATCACTTCAGCAGCATATTTGTTATGAACTTGAGCCCGGAAGCATTGCTGACACATCCTAGCAAAGGATGGACTCCAGAGACTTTTAAGGTAGGAGCCTGCTCCACCTCTGCTGCAAGCTTGCACCAAGAACTGTGTGATTGGTGTATGCAATTTGATTGCCGTAACAGTTTTATTCTCACTCTATTCTTTCTTTTTATTAATAAACCTTGAGATGTTGGGTTCTAAAGGACTGGCCCAGCGTGCTCTTTTGGGTGAGATCTAAGGTATACACTGACCTAGGAATGTGGCTGGTCCTCTGGGACTGGAAGAACCTTGTCCCTCCTGATTAGCTCCCTTAGGAACCTCTAAACTATGCAGAAGATAGATCTGATCAGGGTCAATCTTCCAGAGTTTGATTTTGTGCACCTGGTAGAGATGTGCAAAATCAAACTATCTGGGATTGGCAATTGCCCCCATACTCCTCAATATTGAGAGGAGTAAGGGAGGTTGACAGGAGAGCTTCTCCAGTCAATCTCCCTCTACCTGGACGGACAGGTAAGTTGATTGCAGATAAGTTGATTCTAGCTACACAATTGCCACAGCTAGAATTGAATATCTACAATGGACTTGCCTGCATAGTGTAGACCTGCCCTCAGTCTCTCCCCATAAGGCCAGTTTTCCAGACACTGGGTCATTGTCACTCTTCTCAGGTAGTATTCTCCTCAGTCCTGCTGGTCAAAGGTAGGGGCCCAAGCAGAGATAGGTGCTTCCTTGAGGTGAAAGCCTGGCTGCAAAGATGGTGTTGCCAGGAGAGCTTTGGCTTCCTCTATCATGGAATGCTTTTCCAGGAAGGACTCCTAAGCAGAGATGGGGTCACCTTTTGAGGAAGAGGAAGAACATTTTTGGATGAAGACTGGTTAAGGAGGAGGGTTTTAGACTGGGTTCGATGAGGCAGGTGACCAAAGCCCACAGATAAGAGAAAAATATGGAGGCCTGGGAGTTGGACCAGAAATGTAAGGGAACAGAGGGAACATGGGCTATAATAGCAGAGATAAAAGACGGACTAGGCAGTACTGAGAGGCAAAATCAAATCAACATCTTAGATGCCTATGTACAAATGCAAGAAGTATGAGTAGTAAGCAGGAAGAACTCAAAGTCCTAATCAATAAACACAATTATGACATAGTTGGTATCACAGAGACTTGGTGGGATAATAAACACATTTGGAATATTGGTATACAAGGGTACAGCTTACTCAGGAAGGACAGGCAGGTAAACAGGGAGGGGGTGTTGCCTCATATATTAAAAATGTACACATCTAAACTGAGGTGGAGATGGACATAGGAGAAGGAAGTGTTGAGATTCTTTGGGTAAGGTTAAAAGGGATAAAAAACCAAGAGTGATGTTATGCTAGGAGGTCTACTACAGGCCACCTACCCAGGTAGAATAGGTGGATAAGGCTTTTTCTAAGCAACTAACGGAATCATTCAAAGCACAGAATTGGGTAGTGATGGGGGAATTCAACTATCCAGACATATATTTGGAAACTAACACAGCGAGGTACAGACGATCCAATAAGTTCTTGGACTGCACTGATGATCTTTTTTTTTTTATTTCAGAAGTTGGAAAAAGCTATTGGGGTGAAGCAGTTCTAGGTTTGATTTTAACAAATAGGGAAGAACTTGTTGAGAATTTGAAAGTGGAAGGCAGCCTGGGAGAAAGTGACCATGAAATCATAGAGTTCATGATTCTAAGGAGTGGTAGAAGGGAGAGCAGGAAAATTGAGACAATGGATTTCAGGAAGGCAGATTTTAGTACACTCAGAGAGCTGCTAGGTAAGGTCCCATAGGAAGCAAGACTAGGGGAGAAAACAACTGAAGAGTTGGCAATTTTTCAAAGGGTCATTATTAAAGGCCCACAAGCGAGCTGTACAGCTGTGTAGGAAAGTTACAAAGTATGGTAAAAAACCGCCCTGGCTTAGCCATGAGATCTTGCATGATCTCAAAAACAAAAGGAGTCTTATAAAAAGAAGAAACTAGGACAAATTACAAAGGATGAATATAAACAAACAATATGTGTATGCAGGGGGAAAGCTAGAAAGACAAATGCCCAAAAACAGCTCAAACTAGCTAGAGACATAAAAGGTAACAAAAAGACATTTACACACACACACACACACACACACACACGAGAAGCAGGAGGAAGACCAATGACATGGTAGGTCTGCTGCTCAGGGAGAAGGGAGACACAATGTCAGAAAACTTGGAAATGGTAGAGATGCTTATTGACTTCTTTATTTTGGCCTACAACAAGATGTCTGATGGAGAAATACCTAACATAAGGGTAGTAGAAAGGGGATAGGTTTAGAAGATAAGATGAAAAAAGAACAAATTAAAAATTACTGAGAATCATAGAACACTAGGACTGGAAGGGACCTCGAGAGGCCATAGGGTCCAGCCCCCTACCCCAATGGCAGGACCAAGTACTATCTAAACCATCCCTGATAGACATCTATCTAACCTGTTCTTAAATATCTCCAGTGATAGAGATTCCACAACCTCCCTTGGCAATTTATTCCACTGTTTGACCGCCCTGACAGTTAGGAACTTTTTCCTAATGTACAACCTAAACCTCCCTTGCTGCAGTTTAAGCCCATTACCTCTTGTTCTACCCTCAGAGGCCAAGAAGAACAAGTTTTCTCCTTCCTCCTTATGACTCCCTTTTAGATACCTGAAAATCGCTACCATGTCTTCCCTCACTCTTCTCTTTTCCAAACTAAACAAGCCCAATTCTTTCAGCCTTTCTTCATAGGTCACATTCTCTAGACCTTTAATCATTCTTACCACTCTTTTCTGGACCCTCTCTAGTTTCTCCAAATCTTTTTTGAACTGCGGTGCCCAGAACTGGACACAATACTCCAGCTGAGGCCTAACCAGCACAGAGTAGAGTGGAAGAATGACTTCTTGTGTCTTGTTCACAACACACCTGTTAATGCATCCCAGAATCATGTTTGTTTTTTTGGCAACAGCATCGCACTATTGACTCATATTTAGCTTGTGGTCCACTATAACCCCTAGATCCCTTTCTGCTGTAGTCATTCCTAGACAGTCTCTCTCCATTCTGTATGTGTGAAACTGATTGTTCCTTCCCAAGTGGAGCACTTTGCATTTGTCCTTATTAAACTTCATCCTGTTTACCTCAGTCCAGTTCTCCAATTTATCCAGATCATTTTGAATTGTGACCCTATCCTCCAAAGCAGCTGCAACCCCTCCCAACTTGGTATCATCTGCAAACTTAATAAGTGGACTTTCTATGCCAATATCTAAATCATAGATGAAGACATTGAACAGAACCGGTCCTAACACAGACCCCTTGTTATACTTTTCCAGCAGGATTGAGAACCATTAAAAACTACTCTCTGAGTACGGTTATCCAGCCAGTTATGCACCCACCTTATAGTAGCCTCATCTAAGTTGCATTTGCCTAGTTTTTTGATAAGAATATCATGTGAGACCGTATCAAATGCTTTACTAAAGTCTAGGTATACCACATCTACCACTTCTCCCCTATCCACAAGGCTCGTTATCCTATCAAAGAAAGCTATCAGATTAGTTTGACAAGATTTATTCTTTACAAACCCATGCTGGCTGTTTCCTATTACCTTACCACCTTCCAAGTGCTTGCAGATGATTTCTTTAATTACCTGCTCCATTATCTTTCCCAGCACAGAAGTTAAGCTGACTGGCCTGTAGTTTCCTTGTTTATTCTTATTCCCCTTTTTATAGATGGCCACCTTTTTCCAGTCTTCTGGAATCTCTCCTGTCTCCCATGATTTTCCAAAGATGATAGATAAAGGTTGAGATACCTCCTCTGTCAGCTCCTTGAGTATTCTAGGATGCATTTCATCAGGCCCTGGTGACTTGCAGACATCTAATTTTCCTAAGTGATTTTTAACTTGTTCTTTTTTTATTTCAACTTCTAACCCTACCCCTTTCCCACTAGCATTCACTATGTTGGGCATTCCTTCATCAGACTTCTCAGTGAAGACAGAAACAAAGAAGTCATTAAGCATCTCTGCCATTTCCAAGTTCCCTCTTACTGTTTCTCCCTCCTCACAGAGCAATGGCCCTACCTTGTCCCTGGTATTCCTCTTGTTTCTAATATATTTCTAAAAAGCCTTCTTGTTTCCCTTTCTGCCTGTAGTTAGTTTGAGCTCATTTTGTGCCTTAGCCTTTCTAATTTTTCTCCTTCATTCTTGTGTTGTTTGCCTATATTCATCCTTTGTAATTTTTCCTAGTTTCCATTTTTTATACAATTCCTTTTTTATTTTGAGATCATACAAGATCTCCTGGTTAAGCCAAGGCAGTCTTTTTCCATATTTTCTATCTTTCCTGATGTGATGGAGTGGGGGGGAGTGCAAATGCGAGACTCAGGCTAGATATGAGAAAGAAGCAGAATAGCTCCCAGTGGCTAAGGATGACTCTGGGGCTACAACTGGGAGGTAACACCTCTGCCCTGAACAAAGAGGAGGGAGGAGCCGAGTGGGGGTTTGAATTGGGGGAGGCAGTTAGAGGCAAGGGGAAGAGAGAGCTGGAAGGCAGCCGGCCGAAGGAGGGGGAAAGCTACACCCCAGAGGGGCACCCCTTGGGGTCTTCTCCCCAGGACAGGTTGGAAGGACTGTTTCTGACTGCTGTACTGTCGCTTCTGTGAGAAACTGGGCATCTGTTGCCTAATAAACCTCCTGTTGTACCTGCTGAGTGAGAGTCACTCCTGCCAGCGGATGGGGTGCAGTGCAGGGGGACCCCTGAACCCAATCACACTTTCTCTCCCCCGTTCCAGACCAAACTGAGCGGGGTCACTTAGCCAGTGACCTGGGGAAGTTCGGGGCCCTCCCTGCGTGACAGGGCATCAGTTATGGTGTTGTTGTTCCCCTTCACATGGACCACCTCCATGTCGTAGTCCTGCAGGAGCAGACTCCACCGCAGGAGCTTGGCGTTGGCCCCTTTCATGTGATGCAGCCAGGTCAGGGGTGAGTGATCGGTGTACACGGTGAAACGCCGTCCAAACAGGTACAGCTGCAGCTTCCCCAGCGCCCACACCATGGCCAGACACTCCTTCTCTATGGCTGCGTAGTTCTGCTCCCGGGGCAGCAGCTTCTTACTCAGGTACACGATGGGGTGTTTCTCCCCTTTGTCATTCACCTGCATTAGCACAGCCCTCAGCCCCACGTCTGAGGCATCGGTGAACACCAGGAAGGGTTTGTTGAAGTCTGGATTTACCAGCACTGGGGCCCTGACCAGAGCCTCCTTCAGTGTGCTGAGGGCCTCTTGGCACTGCTCGGTCCAGACCACCTTGTCAGGCTTTCCCTTTTTACACAGCTCCGTGAGGGGGGCTGCGATGGAGCTAAAGTGGGGCACAAACCTCCGGTAGTACCCCGCCATCCCAATGAAGGCCTGGACCTGCTTCTTAGTCTGGGGTGTTGGCCAATCTCTGACAGCCTCCACTTTAGCTGGCTCTGGCTTTAAGCAGCCGCTGCCCACCTTGTGGCCCAGGTAGGTCACCTCAGCCATTCCCACCTTGCACCTCCCTGCCTTGATAGTCAGAGCAGCCTTCTGGAGTCGGTCCAGCACCTGCTTGACCTGGGACACATGATCCTCCCACGTCTGGCTGAAGATGCAATGTTAATGTGTCTTTTTTTTTAATTCATTGTTGGTCCAGTTATCCAGCTCCCTCTGGATGTAGCTGCTGATTCATATCTAAAGACTGTAACATCTGTTGAGAATGAACTGCTCATAAAAGTCAATATTATTGCTGAGATTCAGGAAACAGGTGAAAAGCTCACTGATGAACTTACTGTAATGTTCCAGTATCCCCCTCTCAAGGTGGAGGTAAGAAGTTAAATGATTGGCAAAGCCATGAATAGATATCCTTCTGGTGGGTGGTAGGGACATACCTGTGGTTGGATGGCTAGGTAAATAAGTCCAGCTAGCATGGTGGTTAGCAAGACAGATTGTTAGTGAGACCTCAGCATCCAGATGGTTCCAGTGACATTCCAGTCGTGTATTATCCCACCAAGTTTCCGTGACGCCAATGATGTCATAGTTATATTTATTTACTAGCACTTCCAGTTCTTCCTGCTTATTACCCATGCTTCTTGTATTTGTATACAGGCATCTAAGATATTGATTTGATCTTGCTTCCCTGGTTTGCCCTGACCCTCTTTTTACTCTAACATTGTTGCCCATGCTGCCTCCCATTTCTGACCCATCACCCAGGTCTCCATGTTCTCCACTTACCTGTGGGCTTGGCTCCCGTGCCCCCGTCAAACTTAGTTTAAAGCCCTCCTCACTAGGTTAGCCAGTCTGTGTCCAAATACGGTCTTTCCCCTCCTCGAAAGGTGAACACCATCTCTGCCTAGCAGTCCTTCCTGGAATAGCATCCCGTGGTCAAGGAAGCCAAGGCCTTCCTGGCGACATCATCTTCGAAGCCAGGCATTCACCTCTAGGATGCACCTGTCTCTGCCTGGGCCCCTACCACTGACAGGCAGGATTGAGGAGAATACCACCTGTGCCCCAAACTCCTTCACCCGTGCCCCCAGAGCCCTGAAGTCACTCTTGACCTGCTCGGCATCATACCTCACAGTATCATTAGTGCCCACATCGATGAGAAGCATGGGATAGTAGTCAGAGGGCCTGATAATCCTTGACAATGCCTCCCTAACGTCTCGGATACGGGCCCCAGGCAGACAGCATACCTCCCGAGATGAAACGTCAGGGCGACAGATGGGCACCTCCATCCCCCTCAGAAGGGAGTCACCGACCACCACTACTCTACCTTTCTTCCTCGCAGTGGTGGCAGCAGACTTCCCAGTCTTGGGGGTACGAGGCTTCTCCTCTGCTCTACGGAGCTATTCCTTGTCTCCTGTACCAAGTACAGCATATTGATTTCCTAGTACTATGGTAGGAGGGTTCTGAGCAGGGGTGGAACACTGACTACTGCCAGCAGTAACCACCTGCCAGTGTCCACCCTGATCTATCTCCTCCTCCACCAGTGGTTTATCAGCTGTCCTGTGTACTGGGACAGTTACCTCAGCTGTCTCCACATGAATACTATCCAGGAACTGCTCATGGAGTCGGATACTCCTCAACCTGGCCACCTCCTCCTGTAGCTCCTCCACCTGTCACCTGAGAGATTCCACCAGCAGGCACCTTTCACACTGGATGGTCCCCCCAGCCTGGGTATCAGTGAGTGGGAATTGCAAGCTACAGTCCCTGCAAAGCCACACCACGATCTGGGTAGAGGCATGCATGGTCAGGCAGTCTGTCTGGCTACAGGCACAGGTGGAGGAGACAGCAGTAGTGGTGGCACAGGGGTTGCGGGTCTTCCTAACCATCGTAGGCCTCCCTCTGTCAAACTCCCTCTTAAACTCCCCTGTCTGCAGCTTCCTGTCCACTTCGCTCCCCTGGTAACCCTTGCCTCTGGCTTTTAACGCCTCCTGGCCTGGGTCAGACCCTTTCCCTGTGAGTCACACAGGGGAAGGCCAATCAAGGGAACAAAGGTCAGGGAGGCAGTCCCAGCTGCCAGAGAAAGTGAAACTGAAACTGACACTCTCCCAAAAAGCCAGCGCTCTCACCTGGTAGCTTCTGCAGTGGAGAAAAAGTAAGATGTCTGCAACCTACTATGGCCTAATTAAATGCATCCTAGAATACTCAAGGAGTTGACAGAGGTATCTGAGCCAATAGCTGTCATATTAGAAAAGTCATGGAATCGCTTTTCCTATCCTCCGATTTAGCTCAGTGTCCAACGACAGGGTGTCAGTGATGGTGGACCTGAGGTAAAAGAACTCGTGGACGACCTCTAATGGATAGTTGTCAATGCTGATTGATGGGGATTCAGCAACATCCTGACCGAGTACATTCGTCTTCTTTAGGCTGACGGTAAGCCCAAACTCCTGGCACGCTCTGGAGAACTGATCCAGCAGTTTTTGAAGCTGGTCTTCTGTGTGAGACACTACAGCAGCATCGTCTGCGACAGCATGTGTCTGATGAGGACTTCCTGCACCTTAGACTTAGCTTTCAGCCTTGCAAGTTTAAACAGTTTCCCATCAGATCTTGTGTGCAGCAAGATGCCCTCTGTTGAAGATCCAAAGGCATGCTTCAGGAGGAGCACGAAGAAGATCCCGAATAACGTCGGAGCAAGCACGCATCCTTGTTTGACGCCGCTCCTGATTCTGAAAGCATCCGATAATGCGCCGTCATATTGGACAGTTCCTCTCATGTCTTCGTGGAACGACTGGATCACCTTGAGTAACCATGCAGGACAGCCCATATTGTGGAGCAGTTTGAACAAAGCATCCCTGCTGACCAAGTCAAAGGCCTTGGTCAGGTTGATGAAGGCTATGTAGAGTGGCTTCCTCTGCTCCCTGCACTTCTCCTGCAGCTGCCTTAGAGAGAAGACCATGTCAACGATAGACCTCTCTGCATGGAATCCGCACTGCGATTCGGGGTACACCCTCTCAGCAATCTTCTGGAGTCTGCCAAGGATGACGTGAGCGAACAGTTTACCAGTGATGCTTAGCAGGGCGATTCCACGGTAGTTGTTGCAGTCGCTTGTGTCTCCTTTGTTCTTATACAACGTTACAATGTTAGCGTCGCGCATATCCTGTGGAACCTCACCCTCTTCCCAGCACAGGCACAGTAGCTCATGTAGGGGTTCCAGGAGTGTGTCCGTGGCACACTTGATTACCTCTGGTGGTATACCATCCTGGCCAGGGGCCTTTCCTGCTGCAATGCTGTCGATGGCTCTCTTCAGTTCATCCACAGTCGATTCCTGATCCAGTTTGTCCATTACTGGTAGGAGCTCGACGGCATCGAGGGCTGTGTCAACCACAACATTCTCATGTGAGTACAGCTCGGAGTAGTGCTCAACCCAGTGCTCCATCTGTTTGGCTTTGTCAGCGATGACTTGACCAGATTTGGATTTCAGAGGTGCCATCTTGTTCTGGGTGGGTCCTAATGCCTTCTTCATACCCTCGTACATTCCTCTGAGATTACCAAAGTCAGCACTGGTCTGGATGCTGCTGCATAGCTGGAGCCAGTGGTTGTTGACACAGCGCCTGGCTGTCTTCTGTACTGTTCTTCTGGCCGCTCTAAGAGCTTGCTGGGTACTCTGGCTCGGTAAGCGTTTGTACTCCAGGAGTGCAGTGCGCCTGTTTGCAGCTAACAGGGAAGGGAGTTTGCCTCTGGGCAAAGCGTCCTAGAGGAGCTTGGGTGAGTATGGGATTTGGGGGGCTGTGTGGTGAGCTGGTGGGTGAATGTCTGTCTGTCTGCACTGTTACTTTGCAGAGAAGGGCAGTTTGATCAGCTGCCTGTGTGCCTGAGCAGTTTGCAAGGCTTGAATTGGGGGAGTTTCCTGACAGGTGAGCCTTCAAGGGATGATTAGACTGGAAGCAAGGCTTTGAGCCAGGCCTAACCAGCTAGCAGCTCTCTCTATAAGAAGGGAGCTTTCAGCGAACACTGTGAGCAATGAACAGGGGCAGCAGCTAACAGGGAAGGGAGTTTGCCTCTGGGAGTTCGCCTAGGAAGGAGCCCCGTGTTTGTTGTCCTTTTCAGATATGGTGTTCTACCTGCGCCCTGCAAGGCAGCACTACCAGGAAAAGGAGTCTCTGACGAGAAGAGCCTGAAGAGGGATGGGTGAAGGTGGACCTGGGGGCACTGAGAGCAGCTGGGGGGAGAGAGGCCAGTGCAGTGATGAGGGTGGACATGGGAGCAGATGGGGGTAGTGGGTTGGGGAGGATCCTATGGTGATGGTAGCTGGGGGGGGGGCGAAAGGTGGGGAGGAGGGTCCTGGGGATATGAGATCATTGCTCCACAGGGAGCTATGGTGACTCGTGGTGACAGGGAGGTATCATAGAATCATAGAACACCAGGACCGGAAGGGGCCTCGAGAGGCCATCGAGTCCAGTCCCCTGCCCTGACGGCAGGACCGACCACTATCTACACCATCCCTGATAGACATCTATCTAATCTGTTCTTAAATATCTGCAGCGAGGGAGATTCCACAACCTCCCTTGGCAACTTATTCCAGTAGTTGATCACCCTGGTATGAAGTAGTGGGATCCTTAACCACACATTCTCCACACCCCACTGCCTTGTGGGTTATCCTGGGAAAGAGCAAGGCTAAGGGAGTAAACCCTGACAGAAAATCCGGAGTGGAGTCCGAAGGCGGTTCGGTGTCAACTTCTGGCACTGTCCCGGCAACTCCTGCAGCTGAGCTGGTACCAGACATGGAGGTTATCCTCTCCTTTGGACTATATCAGTAAAGCCGAGAGGGGGACACTGGTGTCTGGGCAGCCCAGAGTCTCCATAACAAATGCCCAGGCTCGCGCCCGGAGAGGTACTCCGGCATTGCTGAACAGCGTTGCATCAACACGGGAGGCAACAGTTACCGGTTATAAGCTCTTGCTCGATTGGCGTAGAGAACGAGCGCCAGGGGTTGCCTTCGACGGTGGGAGAGATCCTCGCATCTCACTGGACAGTCACCGCCCGCCTCAAGCTGGGCAGCCCCCAGCCAATAGGGTATTGTCCCACCACAGTTCACCTGCCTCGCTGGGTGTGTGAGGCTTAAGGTTCCTGAACCTGACAAGTGACTGAAATTTGGGCACCAGGCAAACCAATAAGAAAATCAACAAGAAAAGAGAAACATCAACAATTCAAGCTTGCTTGCTGGAATGTGTGGACCATGCTGACCGGCTTGACTGAAGATCTTCAGGCCATCAGTGACACCCGCAAGACCGCTGTCATCAATGAGGAACTGAAGAGGCTCCGAGTTGATATCGCTGCACTGCAAGAGACGCGACTCGCAGATTCGGGATCTCTAAAGGAAAAGGACTACACCTTTTTCTGGCAGGGTAAAGCCCAAGAAGAACCCAGACAGCATGGTGTTGGCTTCGCTGTCAGAAACACCCTTCTACAAATGGTTGATTTAGTCATGGGCGGATCAGAAAGACTTCTTCAGATCACGCTTCAAACGTGCGCCGGTCCTGTCCACCTGATCAGCGCTTATGCCCCAACCCTGTACGCCACACGAGAAGTAAAAGACAAGTTCTATGACGTGCTTAGTGCTGTTGTAGCGCAAATACCTGCTCGTGAACAACTGTACATCTTGGGTGACTTCAATGCAAGAGTTGGAGCTGATTGGGCCTCATGGCCTTCCTGCTTAGGACACTTCGGTGTGGGAAAAATGAATGACAATGGACAGCGTCTCCTTGAAGTGTGCACGTACCACAATCTGTGCATCACAAACACATTCTTCCGAACGAAGCCACAGCACAGAGTGTCGTGGAGACACCCACGCTCAAAGCACTGGCATCAACTAGATGTGGTCATCACTAGGCGTAACAACCTCAAAAACGTCCTTCTGAGAAGCAGCTATCATAGTGCTGACTGCGATACAGATCACTCGCTAGTTTGCTCCAAGCTCAAGCTGAGACCCAAGAAGCTGCACCGCTCTAAACCTGCTGGAAGGCCCCGCATTGACGCCAGAAAGACGGCAAACTCGGAGAAAGCTGAAAAGTTCAGAGAGACCCTCCAGGAAAATCTGCGCAGCAGCCATGGGGGCGTCGATGCGACATCCAAATGGCAACATCTGAGGGATACAGTTTACAACACGTCCTTGTTGGTGTTTGGAAGAAGAGCTAGAAACACGAACGACTGGTTCGAAGCTAACTCTGATGAGATGATTCCAGTCATTGAAAAGAAGCACGCTGCACTCCTGGAGTACAAACGTTCACCGAGCCAGAGTACACAGCAAGCACTTAGAGAGGCCAGAAGAACAGTAGAGCAGACAGCCAGGCGCTGTGCCAACAATCACTGACTCCAGTCATGCAGCAGCATCCAGACCCGTGCCGACTTTGGTAATCTCAGAGGAATGTACGAGGGTATGAAGAAGGCATTAGGACCCACCCAGAACAAGATGGCACCTCTGAAATCCAAATCTGATGAAGTCATCGCTGACAAAGCCAAACAGATGGAGTGCTGGGTCGAGCACTACTCCAAGCTGTACTCACGCGAGAATGTTGTGGTTGACGCAGCCCTCGATACTGTCGAGCTCCTACCAGTAATGGACGAACTGGATCAAGAACCGACTGTGGATGAACTGAAGGCAGCCATCGACAGCATTGCAGCAGGAAAGGCCCCTGGTCAGGATGGTATATGACCAGAGGTAATCAAATGTGCCGCGGACACACACCTGGAACCCCTGCATGAGCTGCTGTGCCTGTGCTGGAAAGAGGGTGAGGTTCCACAGGATATGCGTGACGCTAACATTGTAACGTTGTATAAGAACAAAGGAGACAGAAGCGACTGCAACAACTACCGTGGAATCTCCCTCCTAAGCGTCACTGGCAAACTGTTCACTCGCGTCGTCCTTGGCAGACTCCAGAAAATTGCTGAGAGGGTGTACCCCGAATCGCAGTGCGGATTCCGTGCAGAGAGGTCTACCATTGACATGGTCTTCTCTCTAAGGCAGCTGCAGGAGAAGTGCAGGGAGCAGAGAAAGCCACTCTACATAGCCTTCATCGACTTGACCAAGGCTTTTGACTTGGTCAGCAGGGATGGTCTGTTCAAACTGCTCCACAAGACAGGCTGTCCTCCACGGTTACTCAAGATGATCCAGTCATTCCACAAAAACATGAGAGGAACCATCCAATATGACAGCGCATTATCGGATGCTTTCAGAATCAGGAGCAGCGTCAAACAAGGATGCGTGCTTGCTCCGACGTTGTTTGGGATCTTCTTCGCACTCCTCCTGAAGCGTGCCTTTGGATCTTCAACAGAGGGCATCTTGCTGCACACAAGATCTGATGGGAAACTGTTTAACGTTGCAAGGCTGAATGCTAAGACTAAGGTGCGAGAAGTCCTCATCAGAGACATGCTGTCGCAGACGATGCTGCTGTAGTGTCTCACACAGAAGACCAGCTTCAAAAACTGCTGGATCGGTTCACCAAAGCGTGCAAGGACTTTGGGCTTACCATCAGCCTAAAGAAGACAAATGTACTTGGTCAAGATGTTGCTGAATCCCCATCAATCAGCATTGACAACTATACGTTAGAGGTTGTCCACGAGTACGTTTACCTCGGGTCCACCATCACTGACACCCTGTCGTTGGACACTGAGCTAAAGAGGAGGATCGAAAAAGCGGCCACAACTGTGTCCAGACTCGGCAAGAGAGTGTGGAATAACAACAAGCTGTACACTCACACCAAAATGCAAGTCTACAGAGCCTGCATCCTCAGCACCCTCCTTTATGGCAGCGAGACTTGGACCCTGTATGCCTGCCAGGAAAAGAGGCTGAACGTCTTCCACTTGCGCTGCCTCAGGCGCATCCTTGGAATATCATGGAAGGACAGAGTTACCAACACAGCCGTCCTCGAGCAAGCTGGAATCCCAACCATGCACACCCTCCTCAGGCAGCGTCGACTCCGCTGGCTTGGCCATGTGCACAGGATGAACGATGGAAGGATTCCAAAAGACATCATGTATGGTGAGCTAGCCTCTGGCAAAAGACCCCCCCGGACGCCCCCAGTTGCGTTACAAAGATGTCTGCAAGAGAGACCTCAGAGAGATAGACATCGAGCTGGACAACTGGGAAGAACTCGCAGATGACCGCGGCAGATGGAGGCAGGGCTTACACAAGGGCCTTCAGAAGGGCGAGTTGAAGATCAGACAGCGAGCAGAGGAGAAGCGAGCGCACAGAAAGCACAATAAGGACTTGCCAGATACCCACTACATCTGCAAGAGATGCAGCAAGGACTGTCACTCTCGTGTGGGTCTTTATAGTCACAATAGACGCTGTAAATGAAGTCTTAAATTGAAACTTTAAAGGGCGCGATCCGTAGTCTGTGCAGACTGAAGGATGCCTACTACTACTACTGCTCACTTGACCTGAGGGTGTGGCTCAAGGACCAGAAGCCAGGGGATCCACACAGTGTGGGGAAGCTGGCGGATGAGTTCACAAACAACTGAACCAGGTTTGAAAGGGAATCCCAGAAAGAAAGGGAGTCCCAGAGAGACTGATTCCTGGCTGTACGACAGAGGGGATCACCTATTGGGCGAGCCCAGGAAAAAAGAGCCAACGCCAAGCTCCTGCGGTGAAGCCTGCTCCTGCAGGACTACGACATGGAGGTGGTCCATGTCAAAGGGAACAACAATACCATAGCTGATGCCCCGTCACACAGGGAGGGCCCCGAACTTCCCCAGGTCACTGGCTAAGTGACCCCGCTCAGTTCGGTCTGGAAGTGGGGAGAAATGTGATGGAGTGTGGGGAGTGCGTGTGAGACTCAGGCTGGATGTGTGTGTGTGAGACAGGCAGAGCAGCTCACAGCAGCTAGGGATGACCCCCTGGTGCTGTAACCTAAGCTGGCAGGTAACACCTCTGACCTGAATAAAGAGAGGGAGGAGCCAAGCTGGGTTTGAATCGGAGACAGCAGTTGGAAGCTGGTGGGGAGAGAGAATTGGAAGGCAGCCAGCCTGGCTGAGCAGGGAAGCTACACCCCAGATGGGCACCCCTCGGGGTCGTCTCCCCAGGATGGGTTGGAATGACTTTCTCTGCCTGCTGTACTGATTCTTCTGTAAGATGCTGTGTCCTGTCAGCTAATAAACCCGCTGTTCTCCTGCTGAGTGAGAGTCACTCCTGCCTATGGATGGGGTTCAGAGCTCGGGGACCTCTGAAACCCATCACAAGGGGTGATGGCTGTTTAGAAGGATATTTTTGACCCTTTTCAAACAGGTAAGTTCTTCGTTCTGGTACTATGAAGAAGCCATGCCATGAGTTTCAGGGTTTTGATGGTGAGATGGCATATGCTGCTGCAGTGCTGAATCAGGAGATTCAGCACCATTGGAAGAAGGATAGGCTGATTGATCAACAGGTAAGGAAACCAGGGTTGCCTGGGCCAAGCTGGGGCTATCAGTATTACAGTTGCCTGATCGCCCTGATTTTATTGTCTGTCTGGCAATGAGTGGGGTTGGAAGAAAGGCATAGAGAAGGGGTCTGGCCAGCAAATTGCGAAGTCATCCCCCTGCAGTCTCTTGCCTGTTCCCACCCTGGAGCAAACCCTGTGGCCCTTGTGATTGTGAGGTATCACGAAGAGGTCTGTTATTGGGCAGCCCCATTTGGGAAATATGGAGAGAAGTATGTTGGTATCCATCTCCCATTCATGATGGTCTGAGAAATACCTGCTCAGCCTGTCTTCCCTGGTACTCTGTTCTCCGGGTATATATGCTGCTATCAGGGTTACCTGGCTCTTTACGCACCAGTTCCAGGATCTGTGGCACAAAGAGAGTGTGACTGGGCACCCCTCTGCCAGTTGATATAAAACATAGTGAGTGTGTTGTCTGTGAGGACACTGATAGTTTTGCCCCGTATCAGTGAGACAAAATGAGCACAAGCTCTTCAAATGGCTCTGAACCCCAAGATATTGATATGAAGATGTTGCTTGTGGCGGGCCCACGTGCCCTGAATTCATGCAGTGCCACAGTGGGCCCCCCAGCCCATAAGAGATGCATTTGTTATGGTTACAGAGGGCTCTGGGGGCAGGGTGGAAAGGTATGCCTGCAAAGAGGTTTGCTGGGGATGTCCACCAGTCTAGTGACTGTAGTTATAATGGAAGAAGAGCAAGTATCTTTGATAATTTGTGGCACATTGGTATGTAATTGTGAGCCAGTCAATGCTGGAGGCAGCACATATGTAGTCTTGCAAATAACTGGAGGCGAATTCAGGCTGTAGTGAGAGGGGTCTGTTTGTCTATGTGAACAAGATCGCAGATTCACAGAATCCAAGGGCTGGAAGGGACCTTAGGAAGTCCTCTAGTCCAGCCCCCTGCGTAAAGCAGGATCAACCCCAATTAAATCATCTCAGCCAGAACTTTGTCAAGCTGGGACTTATAAACCTTGAGGGATGGAGATTCCACCACCTCTGTAGGTAAAGCATTCCAGTGCTTCACCACCGTCCTGGTGAAATAGTTTTTCCTACTATCCAACCTACTCCTATCCCTCTGTAACTTCAGACCATTGCTCCTTGTTCTGCTATCCGTAACTACAGAGAACAGCATCTCTTCAACCTCTTTAGAGAGCTTCTTCAGAAAGGTGAAGGCTGCTATCCAATCTCCCCACATTCTTCTCTTCTGCATACTAAATAAGCCCAAATCCCTGAGCCTCTCCTCAGAGGTGATGTGATCCAGCCCCTAATCATTTTCTTTGCCCTCCACTGGATCTGTTCCAATGCAACCCAACATGCTGTTAGCCCTGATAGCCTTTTTGGCTACAAGGACACACTGTTGACTCATATCCAGACTCTCATCCACTGTAATGCCCAGGTCCTTTTCTGCTGTACTGCTACTTAGCCTGTCAGTCCCCAGCCTATAACAGTGCTTGGGATTCTTCCATCCCAAGTGCAGGACTATGCATTTCTCCTTGTTGAACCTCATCAAATTTATTTTGGTCCAACCCTCCAATTTATCTAGGTCACTCTGGACCCTATCCCTACCCTCTAATGTATCTACCTCTCACCCAGCATAGTTAGATCCACAGATTTGCTGGGGCTGAAATTCATCCCCTCATCTGGTCATTAATAAAAATGTTGAACAGTACTGACCCTAGAACCAATGGCCTGGAACCTGTGAGCTGGTAGGTCGGTTCTGGCTAAAACCAAATCCAGTCATACTCCTATGAACTCTAGGCTCTGTGTCAGTTTCAAAGTAGACTTCTGTAGATTTGAAAGGAAGTCAAGCTGTGGAAAACAATCCCTGGAAGTATTTCTCATAAGGGTAGTCTGGTGGCAAGTGAGACCCTTGATCACACAGTTGTCCAAATAAGGGGAAATTATAACATGCTGCCTTCTGAGGTATGCTGTGAATACGGCAACTGTTTTGGAGAAAACTTGCAGGGCCATAGAGAGTCCAAAAGGGAGAACTTTGTATTGGAAATGGTCCTGATGCACCACAACTCAGAGGAACCTCCTGTGGGATGGGTGAATAATCACATGAAAGTAAGCATGCTGGAGGTCAAGGGTTGAGAACCAGTTCCCCCTCATCTCATGACAGAGTGATAGTTTGCAAGGTTAACATCATGATTTTTGTGTAGAGAATGAATTTGTTCAGTTCCCTGAGACCTAAGATAGGCCGCCACCACCACCCTGATTTATCGGTTGTCAGGAAATAGTTGGAATAGAACCCCTTGCCATGGTGCTTGTCAGAGATGGGTTCTGCTGTCCCTAAGGTAAGAACTTGCTGTACTTCTGACCATAGGAGAGGGTCATGAGATAGTTCCCTGAAGGGGGTTTGGATGCAGGGATGGGTGGGGGATATTTGTGAAATGAATTGTGTAGCCTTCTCTGATAATCTCTAAGACCCATTTGTCAGATGTAATTTTGGTCCATTGATGGTAAAAGGGCCTCAGCCGATGCTGGAATGTGGGCCCAGGATGCACTAGACTTAAAAGGGGGTCACTCACACCCTCAACCAAACCACCAAATTTGATGCTTTTGGGAGGTAAGGTGGGCTAGAGATGACTGAACTGTAATATACAGACCCTTGATTTCAAAAGAGCAGAATTCGATTCCCTGAAAGAAGTGATAGGCAGGATCCCTTGGGGAATGAAGATGAAGGAGAAAACAGTTCAGGAGAACTGGCAGTATTTTAAAGAAGTCTTACTAAAGGCACGGGAGCAAACCAATCCACTGCACAGCAAGGAATGCAAACATGGTAGGCAACCAGCTTGGCTTAATGGGGAAATCCTTAGTCAGCTGAAACTCAAAAAGGATGCATACAAGAAATGGAAACATGGACAATTGACTAAGGAGGAGTATAAACATACGGCTGGAGAATGCTGGGCAGTAACCAGGAAAGTGAAAGCACAATTGGAACTGCAGCTGGCAAGGGATGTGAAGGGTAACAAGAAGGGCTTCTACAGGCGTGTCAACAATAAGAGGATTATCAGGGAAGGAGTGGGGCCATTACTAGATGAAAGAGGTAACTTAGTGACAGACGATGTAAGAAAAGCTGAAGTATTCAATGCCTTTTTTGCCTCAGTCTTCATGGACAAGAACAGCTCCTACACAATGTACTAGACAATGTGGAATGGGAAGGTGGAGGACAACCATCAGTGGGGAAGGAACAAGTTAAAATATATAAAATCATGAATGGTGTGGAGAAAGTGAATATAGAAAAATTATTTACCTTTTCCCATAATACAAGAACTAGGGGACACCAAATGAAATTGATGGGTAGTAGGTTCAAAACTAATAAAAGGAAATTTTTCTTCACACAGCGCACAGTCAACCTGTGGAACTCCTTGCCCGAGGAGGCTGTGAAGGCCAGGACTCTATTAGGGTTTAAAAAAGAGCTTGATAAATTTTTGCAGGTTAGGTCCATAAATGGCTATTAGCCAGGGATAAAGTATGGTGCCCTAGCCTTCATAACAAGGGCAGGAGATGGATGGCAGGAGATAAATCACTTGATCATTGTCTTCTGTTCTCCTTCTCTGGGGCACCTGGCATTGGCCACCGTCGGCAGATGGGATGCTGGGCTTGATGGACCTTTGGTCTGACCCAGTATGGCCGTTCTTATGTTCTTATGTTCTTAAGAGCTACCTAGAAAAACTAGATATACACAAATCCATGGGTCTGGATTTAATGCACCCAAAGATACTGAGGGAACTGGCAGACATCACTGCTGAGCCTTTGGCCATTATCTCTGAAGACTCCTGGTGATCGGGAGAGATCCCAGATGACTGGAAAAAGGCATATGTAGTGCCCATCTTAAAGAAAGGAAAGGAGGACAATCAAGGGAACTATAGACCGGTCACAGCCTTATTTCAATCCCTGGGAAAATAATGGAGAGGATCCTCAAGGAATCCATTTTGGAGCACTTGGAAGAGCAGTCAACATGGATTCACCAAGGGCAAGTCCTGCATGACCAGTCTGTTTAGCTTCTATGATGAGGTAAGCGGTACTGTGTATATGGGAAAATCAGGGGATGTAATATGCCTTGACTTCAGCAAAGCTTTTGATACAGTCTTCCACAACATTCTTACCCATAACTTGAGGAAGTATGGATTGGATCCATGGATTATAAAATGGATATAAAACTGGCTTGACAGTCAGGCCCAATGGGTAGTAATCAATGGCTCAATGTCTGGATGATGGTTTGTTTCAAGCAGAGTGCCCCAAGGCTTGGTTCTGGGGCTGGTTTTGTTCAACACCTTTATTAATGACCTGGATGAGGGACTGGATTGCACCCTCAGCAAGTTTGCAGATGACACTAAACTAGGGAGAGAGAGAGATACGTTGGAAGGTAGAGATGGGATCCAGAGTGCTCTGGATAAATTGGAAGAGTGGGTCAAAAGAAATCTGGTGTGGTTTGACAAGGAGAAGTGTAGAGTCCTGCACTTGGGACGGAAGAAGCCCAAGCATTGTTACAGGCTGGGAATTGATGGGCTAAGCAGCAGTACAGTGGAAAGAGACCTAGGGGTTATGATGGACGAAAGGCTGGATATGAGTAAACAGTGTGCCCTTGTAGCCAAGAAGGCTAACAGCACATTGGGGTGCATTAGGAGGAGCATTGCGAGCAGATCTAGAGAAGTGGTTGTTCCCCTCTATTCAACATTGGTGAAGCCATGTCTGGAATATTATGTCCAATTTTGAGCCCCCCAGTATAGAAAGGATGTGGATGTGCTGGGGCAGGTTCAGCGGAGGACAACAAAAATGATTACGGGGCTGGAGCACAAGACCTATAAGGAGAGGCTGAAGGATTTGGGCTTACTTAATTTACAGAAGAGAAGACAGAGGGGTAATTTAATAGCAGCCTTCAGCTTCCTGAAGGGGAGCTCTAAAGAGGATGGAGAGAAACTGTTTTCAGTGGTAACAGATGGCAGAACAAAGAGCAATGGTTTGAAGTTACAGAAAGAGAGGAGTAGGTTAGATATTAGTTAAAACTACTTCACCAGGAGAGTGGTGAAGCACTGGAATGCATTATCGAGAGAAGTGGTGGATTTTCCATCCCTAGAGGTTTTCAGGTCCCAGCTTGAGAAGGCCCTGGCTGGGATGACTTAGTTGGGGTTGATCCTGCTGGAAGCAGGTGGCTGGACTAGATGACTTCCTGAGGTCTCTTCTAGCCCTATGATTCTATAACTTGCACTGTTGTGCCCTCCTCCTGTTAGATCCATTTTTAGGCTTATTATCATATTGCCTACACTGCTGTCTGTAGTAGGAGCAGTTATGATCCCTAGATCTATGGAAGGGAGTGTACTTGCGCCTCTTGCTATGAGGGGAGTGCATTCCCAGCATGTGCAGTGTTGCCCTGGAATCTTCCATAGAATGTAAATATCATCAATGGTGCTGGAGAACAGCTGCTTCCTATCATAGGGAAGGTCTTCCACCTTTGGTTGGATTTCATATGGAATGCCTGAAGATAAGAGCCATGCCACCCTGCGCATAACTATTGCAGTGGCCAGGGCCCTAGCAGCTGTGTCAGCCGTATCCATTGCAGTCTGTAGGGCACTTTTAGCAATGGAGAGGCCCTCCTTAATGATAGACTGCAGGATAGGGTATTTAGTGTCCAGTAGGTCTTGCATCAGGTCTTGTAATTTATTATAGTTTATATGGTCATAGTTGGCTAAAAGGGCAGTATAGTTTGCAATTTGGTACCGTTGTGTAGCCAAGGAGTATATCTTATGGCCAAAGGAATCTAACTGCTTATGTTCTCTATCAGTGGGAGCAGATTTGAACTGAGGTCTTGGATCTGTGGTTTATTGAATCCACAAAGGAATTGGGTTGTGGATATGAAAAAAGAAAATCTATGCCCTTAGATGGAACAAAATACTTCCTATCTGCCCTGAGACCGGTGGGCAAGATGGAAGCTGGGGTTTTCCAGAAGACCTTGGATGGTTTTGAGGATTGCCTCATTAATAGATACAGCTATTTTGGTGGGTGCAGATGGCTGCAGAATCGTGAGCAAACTATACTGTTTATCTTGCACCTCCTGCAGGGTGATGTTCTGGGACAGAGCAACCCTTTTAAAAGTTCCTGGAAGTTCTTTAGGTCATCAGTAGGAGACGAGGGGAAAATATGAAAAACTGCCTCTTCTCACATGGACCTGCTACCCCTGGAAGAGGCCTCAAAGTTTGAGTGAGGCAACTGCTCCATAACACTAGAAGCCAGATGGGAAATAATATATGGTGGGTTAGCTGGTGAGGAATGTGCTGACCTTGTAGGACAGTGCCCAGGCATGTGCTCACGCTGAGGGGTAGTATGCCAAGCATGGCGAGTGTGGGATGAGTGTGGCCGATGTGCGTGTCAGGCATCCCATGGACCCCACTGAAGTGGAAACTAGTGCGTGGGTATGGCCATGGCTGGTGTACCCAGAAAGGGTGAGGCTGATAGGGATGGTCTCTATGAATGCCAGGATGGAGGTGAACAAGGTGGTGAGAGTCTGCGTCTATGCCTGCTATTGCCTTTAGATTGAGATGAAGGTGAAGCACTCTTTTGACCATGCGCTCAGTCCAGCTCAAACCCATTCCTCAAAACTGCTCCAGAATCTGAAAAACAAACAAGACAGATTCTGCAGTGGAGAGGAGGTGAGTAGTGGAGCACCCATGGGCAGACACATCTCGAAGAATAACAGTTACTGCACCGAGGTGAGTAACTTTGATTTCTTCTTTGAGTGATGTCCACATGGGTGCTCCACTGTAGGTGACTGCCAAGCAGTTCCCCATCAAATAGGAGAAGGGAAAAGGAGTTACCATGTAACTGATGTGGAGAGCACTGCTGAAGCCAGTGAGGTGTCCACAGCCCATCAGTTCTGGATCTTGTAGTGACTCACGAAGGTCTCACGTGATGTCCAGGTAGCCGCTCTGCCAATGTCTCTAAAGGAAACTCCCCTCAACGAAAGCTGTCGAAGCTGACACTGCTCTCATGGTGTAAGTCCTTGGTTGCGTTGGAAGAGGTATCCAGCTGGAAGAGTAGCACTGGGCAATACACGCAGTGATGATGCTAGCTATCCATTGAGACAATAAAAAGCAGGTATTAAAAGCAGGTAAAATGATTGGTTCATTGACATGGAAATCTGAACAAACGTTAGGAACAAGAGTTGGGTGATGTCTTAGGGTAACCCCATCCTTGGTGAAGATAGTATATGGAGGCACCACCATGGCAGCTGATATTTCACTGACTTTACAGGTGGATGTAATAGTCATAAGGAAAACCGCCTTCATGGTCAGTAATTGAAAAGATGTGATAGCCAAAGATTCAAATGGTGGCCCCATCAATACCTGGAGTACTAAGTCCAAACTGGGGCCAGTCTCTGCGGGAGGGTAAATATTTGTTAGCACCTTGAGGAATCTTTTGGTAATTGGATGGGCAAACACTGAGAAACCTTCAATATGTCCTCTGAAGGCCGTAATCACTGCAAGTGGTTAATGCTAAGCCTGAGACTTTTAAGTGTACTATACAGTCCAGGATAGCATGAAGAGGAGATGCAAGTGGCTCCATATAATGTACTGAGCACCAGACCACAAATCTACACCACTTACAAAGGCAAGTAGTCCTGATATTCTGCCGCCTACCATACTTCAGAATTTCTTTGACCTGTGGAGAGCACAGGAGTTCAGAGTCATTGAACCAACTAGGAATCAAGCCATAAGGCATAGCATGCGTATTTGAGAAGGTTCAGTAGAAGGGGCAGAGGATAGGGAGGGTAAGATTACATTCACTGCAGGAGGGAAAACCAATGCTGTTTAGCCCATGCAGTGGCCACTAACACCATGGTGGACTCGTCTGCCTTGACCTTGTGAAGGACTCTGGAGATGAGTACAATGGGAGGAAAGGCGTAGAAAAGAAGCCCTTTCCTTGTCATTAAGCATGCATCACCTAATGACCAATGTCCCAGTCCTGCTCTGGAGCAATAATGATGGCATTTCTTGTTGTGACTGGTGGCAAAGAGATCGATGTTGGGAATTCCCCAGCATTGAAACAGACATCACACAACTCCATCATGGAGTTCCCATTTGTGATCCCATACATAGTGTCTGCTTAATGAGGCTACAGCAACATTGTTGAGGCCAGGTAAGAAAGATGCCACAAGCATGATTTCATTCTAAATGAACCAATTCCAAAGTCAGATTGACTCCGCACAGAAGGAGCGTGAGTGAGCTCCACCCTGGTGACTGATGTAGTATATTGTTGCGATATTGTCTGTTAAGGTCTTGACTGTGGTACTGCGAATGTCCTGTTGGAAGTGTTGGCAAGCTTTGAGAACTGCCCTGAATTCCAGCAAATTTATATGAAGTAGACGTTCCTGAGGGACCATTGGCCCTGAATGGAAAGATCGTCCATGTGAGCTCCCCAATTTAGTAGGGATTTGTCTGTGGTAATATTGAGAAGGTTGTTTTGGATGAAATGGGACTCCGGATAGGAGATTTTGATGACTCTGCCACCATTTGAGAGAAGACAGAACATGAGCAGGGAGCATCAATGATGGATGAAGGCTGTGGTTCATGCTGTTGTAGACAGTGGCTACCCAGAAGTGAAGTCTGATGTGTTGAATTACAAAAATCATCACTGCCATATGGCCCATGAGCCTGAGACCTCTAACCGCTTGTACACTGGGACTGCCCAATATGATGTTGAAAAGGTCCTGCATTACCTGAAATCTGTGAAGGGGCAGGTAAGATCTCGCTGTTGTGGCATTGGGCTGAGCCCCGATGAACTCCAAGTCATAGAATCATAGAACACTAGGACCGGAAGGGGCCTCGAGAGGCCATCGAGTCCAGTCCCCTACCCCGACGGCAGGACCGACCACGATCTACACCATCCCTGATAGACATCTATCTAATCTGTTCTTAAATATCTCCAGCGAGGGAGATTCTACAACCTCCCTTGGCAACTTATTCCAGTACTTGACCACCCTGACAGTTAGGAACTTTTTCCTAATGTCCAACCTAAACTTCCCTTGCTGCAGTTTAAGTCCATTGCCTCTTGTTCTCTCCTCAGAGGCCAAGAAGAACAAGTTTTCTCCATCCTCCTTATGACACCCTTTAAGATATCTGAAAATCGCGATCATGTCCCCCCTCAATCTTCTTTTTTCCAAGCTAAACAAGCCCAATTCTTTCAGCCTTTCTTCATAAGTCATGTTCTCCAGACCTTTTATCATTCTAGTTGCTCTTCTCTGGACCTTCTCTAATTTCTCCACATTTTTCTTGAATTGAGGTGCCCAGAACTGGACACAATATTCCAGCTGAGGTCTAACCAGCGCAGAGTAGAGCGGTAGAATGATTTCTCATGTCTTGTTCACAACACACCTGCTAATGCATCCCAGAATCATGTTTGCTTTTTTTGCAACAGCATCACACTGTTGACTCATATTTAACTTGTGATCTACTAGAACCCCTAGGTCCCTTTCTGCTGTACTCCTTCCTAGACAGTCTTTTCCCATTCTGTATGTGTGAAACAGATTATTCCTTCCTAAGTGCAGCACCTTACATTTATCTTTATTAAACTTCATCCTGTTTACTTCAGACCATTTCTCTAATTTATCTAGATCATTCTGAATTATGACCCTATCCTCCAAGGTAGTTGCAACCCCTCCCAGCTTGGTATCATCTGCAAACTTAATAAGCGTACTTTCTATGCCAATATCCAAATCATTAATGAAGATATTGAACAGAACTGGTCCCAAAACAGACCCCTGCGGAACCCCACTTGTTATGCTCTTCCAGCTGGATTGAGCACCATTAACAACTACTCTCTGGGTGCGATTAGCCAGCCAGTTATGCACCCACCTTATTGCAGCACGATTTAAGTTGGACTTGCCTAGTTTGTCGATAAGAATATTATGCGAGACCGTATCAAATGCTTTACTAAAGTCTAGGTATACCACATCCACTGCTTCTCCCTTATCTACGAGTCTCGTTATCGTGTCAAAAAAAGCTATCAGGTTGGTTTGACATGATTTGTTTTTTACAAAACCATGCTGGCTGTTCCCTATCACTTTACTACCTTCCAAGTGCTTGCAGATGACTTCCTTAACTACCTGCTCCATTATCTTTCCTGGCACAGAAGTTAAGCTTACTGGCCTGTAATTTCCTGGGTTGTTCTTATTCCCCTTTTTGTAGATGGGCACTATATTTGCCCTCTTCCAGTCTTCTGGAATCTCTCCTGTCTCCCATGACTTTCCAAAAATGAGAGCTAACGGCTCAGCTACCTCTTCTATCAGCTCCTTGAGGATTCTAGGATGCATTTCATCAGGCCCTAGTGATTTGCAGACATCTAATTTTTCCAAATGGTTTTTAACTTGTTCTTTTTTTATTTCAAAAACTAACTCTACTCCTTTTCCACCAGCATTCACTATGTCAGGCATTCCTTCAGATTTCTCTGTGAAGACCGAAACAAAGAAGTCATTAAGCATCTCTGCCATTTCCAAGTTCCCCATTACTGTTTCTCCCTCCTCACTGAGCAATGGGCCTACCCTGTCCTTGGTCTTCCTCTTGTTTCTAATATATTTGTAAAAGGCCTTCTTGTTACCCTTTATGCCTGTAGCTAGTTGGAGCTCATTTTGTGCCTTAGCCTTTCTAATTTTACTCCTGCATTCCTGTGTTATTTGCCTGTGTTCATTCTTTGTAATTTGTCCCAGTTTCCATTTTTTATAGGATTCCTTTTTTAGTTTGAGATCATGCAGGATCTCCTTGTTAAGCCAAGGCGGTCTTTGCCCATATTTACTATCTTTCCTACATAGGGGAATAGCTTGTTTTTGGGCCCTTAATAATGTCTCTTTGAAAAACTGCCAACTCTCCTCAGTTGTTTTTCCCCTCAGTTTTTCCTCCCATGGGATCTTACCTACCAGCTCTCTGAGTTTACCAAAATCTGCCTTCCTGAAATCCATCATCTCTATTTTGCTGTTTTCTCTCCTACCAGTCCTTAGAATTGTGAATTCTATGATTTCATGGTCACTTTCACCAAAGCAGCCTCCCACCTTCAAATTCTCGACCAAGTCCTCCTTATTTGTCAAAATCAAATCCAGAACAGTTTCTCCCCTGGTGGCTTTTTCAACTTTTTGGAATAAAAAATTGTCTCCAATGCAGTCTAAGAACTTATCGGATAGTCTGTGCCCCACTGTATTAGTGTCCCAGCATATATCTGGATAGTTAAAGTCCCCCATCACCACCAAATCCTGGGCTCTGGATGATTTTGTTAGTTGCTTAAAAAAATTATCATCCACCTCTTCCACCTGGTTAGGTGGCCTGTAGTAGACTCCTAACAGGACATCACCCTTGTTTTTCACCCCTCTTAAAGTCCTGTGTGGGTTGAAGAGTTGACGTTTTCTCTTTGATAAGTAGACCCAGTAAGTGGAAGATATTCTTTGTACTGCTGAGTGCAAGACTGATTATAAAGCCTGGAACGTACAGGAGCAGCTAACAGGGAGTATGCCCGGGAAAGCATGCAAGAGGAGCTCAGGTGAGGGCGGCATTTGGGGGGCTGCATCGTGAGCTGGTGGGTCTGTGTGCCTGAGCATTTGTTTTGCAGAGAGGGGCAGTTTGAAAGCATGTTTGGCAGTTTGGCAAGTTCACAAGGTGTGAATTGGGAGTGCTTTGGTCCAGGTGGGTCTTCAAAGGCCGATTAGATTGGAGGCAAGGCTTTGAGCTGGGCCTAATCAGCCACAGCTTTATCAGAAGGCAGCCACAGTGAAAGCTGTGAGCCACAAACAGTGAGTTTGCCTGGGAGTGCGCCTTAGTGGGGAGACCCATGTCAGTTTTCCCTTTCTTATAGGTTTCTTTATCTTGTGCCTTCAGGGCAGCACTAGAAACATCTAAGGGAACTCCCTGAAAAGGGAGAAAATGGATGGTGACGTGGCTACTGAGAAGTCTGCTGTTGTGACCTGTATGGCATGTGCCACGTTTGTCTTCTTCCAGACGAAAGAAAGAAATTTGTTTGTACCAAGTGCAAGCTGGTAACCATTTTGGAAGAGAAGGTTAGAGGACTTGAGGCCCAAATATCAACCCTCAGGTCCATCAGAGGAGGAAAAGACTTTCTGGATAAAAGACACCATGTAATACTGTAGAAACAGCAGGCTGCTCAAAACAAGGAGGAGAACTGGAAGAATGTTAACTTCAGGAGAAGAAAACCAATTCAGGTCTCTCCAATTCCAGTGGAGTTAAGTAACCACTTTCAGCCTCTCTGCACAGCTAATAGGGTGGAGACAGCTGGGGCTGATGCTTCACAGGGAATGGATCAGAAGGAGACCCCACGGTTTCTAAGGCATGGGATGCGCAGTCCTAGGGATAGGGGTTATATGACCACCACCCCTAAGAGAAGAAGACGGGTGGTCGTGGTTGGGGACTCCATCCTAAGAGGGATGGAGTCATCCATCTGCCATTCAGACCTAGAATTCCAGCAAGTTTGCTGCTTGCTGGGAGGTAGAATCCGGGATGTTACAGAGTCTCTGCCAAAAATCCTCAAACCTGTAGACTATTACCCTTCCTATTTCTCCATGTAGGAACTAATGACACAGCCAAGAGTGATCTTGATGACATCATGGCAGATTACATAACCCTAGGAAGAAAGATCAAGGAATATGGAGGGCAAGTGGTGTTCTCCTCCACCCTCCCTGTGGAAGGAAGGGGTGTGGGTAGAGGTTGTCAAATCACAGAGGTAAATGCCTGGTTGCATAGGTGTTGTCACAGAGAAGGATTTGGTTTCTTTGAACATGGGATTCTCTTTTGTGAACAAAGATTGCTGGGAAGAGACGGGATCCACCTAATGAAGACAGGAAAGAGCATCTTTGTGAGCCAGCTTGCAAATCTAGTGAGGGGAGTTTTAGACTAAATTTGTCAGGGGATGGTGACACAAGCCCTGAGGTAAGTGGGGAAGGAGTAGGGAACAATAAAGTAGGTTTTCTGGGTGAAGAGGAGAAAGTGGGCCAATCAGTCACTTCTCAAAGGTGTTTGTACACAAATGCAAGAAGCCTGGGGAACAAACAGGAAGAATTAAAGGCCCTGGCACAGTCAAAGACGTATGAGGTGGTTGGAATAATGGAGACTTGGTGGAATGATTTGCATAACTGGAGGAAAGTAATGGACGGATATAAACTGTTTAGGAAGGACAGATGGGAGCAAATGAGGAGTGGTGCTATACGTGAGGGAACAGTATGGTAGCTCAGGGTTACAGTATAAGGGCCGTGTCTACACTAGCTCCAAACTTCGAAATGGCCATTTGCATGGCCATTTCGAAGTTTACTAATGAAGCACTGAAATACATATTCAGCGCTTCATTAGCACGCGGGCAGCCGTGGCACTTCGAAATTGACGCGCCTCACCACCGCGTGGCTCGTCCCGACAGGGCTCCTTTTCATAAGAACATAAGAACATAAGAACATAAGAATGGCCATACTGGGTCAGACCAAAGGTCCATCAAGCCCAGCATCCCATCTGCCGACGGTGGCCAATGCCAGGTGCCCCAGAGAAGGAGAACAGAAGACAAGTGATTTATCTCCTGCCATCCATCTCCTGCCCTTGTTATGAAGGCTAGGGCACCATACTTTATCCCTGGCTAATAGCCATTTATGGACCTGACCTGCAAAAATTTATCAAGCTCTTTTTTAAACCCTAATAGAGTCCTGGCCTTCACAGCCTCCTCGGGCAAGGAGTTCCACAGGTTGACTGTGCGCTGTGTGAAGAAAAATTTCCTTTTATTAGTTTTGAACCTACTACCCATCAATTTCATTTGGTGTCCCCTAGTTCTTGTATTATGGGAAAAGGTAAATAATTTTTCTATATTCACTTTCTCCACACCATTCATGATTTTATATACCTCTATCATATCGCCCCTCAATCGCCTCTTTTCCAAACTGAAAAGTCCCAGTCTCTCTAGCCTCTCCCCATATGGGACCCTTTCCAAGCCCCTAATCATCTTAGTCGCCCTTTTCTGAACCTTTTCTAATGCCAATATATCTTTTTTGAGGTGAGGAGACCACATCTGCACGCAGTACTCGAGATGTGGGCGTACCATAGTTTTATATAGGGGAAGTATGATATCTTGTGTCTTATTATCGATCCCTTTTTTAATAATTCCTAACATCCTATTTGCCTTACTAACTGCCGCTGCACACTGCGTGGATGTCTTCAGAGAACTATCCACTATAACTCCAAGATCCCTTTCCTGATCTGTCGTAGCTAAATTTGACCCCATCATGTAGTACGTGTAATTTGGGTTATTTTTTCCAACATGCATTACCTTACACTTACCCACATTAAATTTCATTTGCCATTTTGCTGCCCAATCACTCAGTTTGCTGAGATCTCCTTGTAGTTCTTCACAATCCCTTTTGCTTTTGACTGTCCTGAACAACTTGGTGTCATCTGCAAACTTTGCCACCTCACTGCTTACCTCATTTTCTAGATCATTGATGAACAAGTTGAACAGGATCGGTCCCAGGACTGAGCCCTGGGGAACACCACTAGTTACCCCCCTCCATTGTGAAAATTTACCATTTATTCCAACCCTTTGTTTTCTGTCTTTTAACCAATTCCCGATCCATGAAAGGACCTTTCCTCCTATCCCATGACCACCTAATTTACATAAAAGCCTTTGGTGTGGGACCGTGTCAAAGGCTTTCTGGAAATCTAGGTATATTATGTCCACTGGGTGCCCCTTGTCCGCATGTTTATTAACCCCTTCAAAGAATTCTAATAGATTAGACAGACACGACTTCCCTCTGCAGAAACCATGCTGACTTTTGCCCAACAATTCGTGCTCTTCTATGTGCCTTGCAATTTTACTCTTTACTAGTGTTTCTACTAATTTACCTGGTACTGATGTTAAACTTATCGGTCTATAATTGCCAGGATCTCCTCTAGAGCCTTTTTTAAATATTGGTGTTATATTGGCCGTCTTCCAGTCATTTGGTACCAAAGTGGATTTAAAGGATAGGTTACAAACCACTGTTAATAACTCCGCAATTTCACATTTGAGTTCTTTCAGAACCCTTGGGTGAATGCCATCTGGTCCTGGAGACTTGTTACTATTCAGCTTATCAATTAATTCCAAAACCTCCTCTAATGTCACTTCAATCTGAGTGAGTTCCTCAGATTTGTCGCCTAAAAAGGCTGGCTCAGATTTAGGAACCTCTGTAACATCTTCAGCCGTGAAGACTGAAGCAAAGAAATCATTTAATCGCTCCGCAATGGCACTGTCTTCCTTGATCGCTCCTTTTATATCTTTATCATCCAAGGGCCCCACTGCTTTTTTAGCAGGCTTCCTGCTTCTAATGTATTTAAAAAACATTTTACTATTGTTTTTTGAATTTTTGGCTAGCTGTTCCTCAAACTCTTTTTTGGCTTTTCTTACTACATTATGACAGTTAATTTGGGAGTGTTTATGTTCCTTTCTATTTTCCTCACTAGGATTTGACTTCCACTTTTTAAAAGCTGCCCTTTTCTCTCTCACTGCCTTTTTAACATGGCTGTTTAGCCATGGTGGTTCTTTGTTAGGTCTCTTACTGTGTTTTTTTATTTGGGGTATACATTTAAGTTGGGCCTCTAGTATGGTGTCTTTAAACAGTTTCCATGCAGCTTCCAGGGATTTTAGTTTAATTACTCTACCTTTTAGTTTCTGTTTAACTAGCTTCCTCATTTTAGTGTAATTCCCCTTTTTGAAATTAAATGCCAGAGTGTTTGACCGCTGCGGTGTTCTTCCCAACACAGGAATATTAAAAGTTATTATATTGTGGTCACTATTTCCAAGCGGTCCAGTAACAGTTACCTCTTGGACCAGATCCTGCGTTCCAGTTAAGACTAGATCGAGAATTGACTCTCCCCTTGTGGGTTCCTGTACTAGCTGCTCCAAGAAGCAGTCATTTAAGGCATCAAGAAATTTAATCTCTGAATCCCGTCCTGAGGTGACATGCACCCAATCAATATGGGGATAATTGAAATCTCCTATTATTACTGTGTTTTTATTTTTTATTTTTCGAAAGGACCCCACCTACTTCGAAGTCCCCTTATTCCCATGAGCAGATAGGAATAAGGGGACTTCGAAGTAGGCGGGGTCCTTTCAAAAAGGAGCCCCATCAGGACGAGCCGCGCAGCGGCAAGGCACATCAATTTCGAAGTGCTGCGGCCGCCCGCATGCTAATGAAGCGCTGAATATGCATTTCAGCTCTTCATTAGTAAACTTCGAAATGGCCATTTGCATGGCCATTTAGAAGTTTGGGGCTAGTGTAGACACGGCCAAGGAGGGAGAAAAACCAATAATTTGTCTATGGGTTAAGCTTAGACGTGGAAACAACAGAGGTGATGTTGTAGTTGGTGTCTGCTACAGACTGCCAGATTAGGGAGATGAGGTAGATGAAGACTTCTTCAGGCAACTAAGAGAAGCTTCCAAATTACAGGCCCCGGTTCTCATGGGAGGCTTTAATCATCCAGACATTTGTTGGGAGACCGATACAGCAGCACACAAACAATCCAGGAAGTTTTTGGAGAATGTTGGAGATAGCTTCTTGGTACAAATGCTGAAGGAACCAACCGGGGCCGTGCACAACTTGACCTGCTGCTCACATACTGAGAAGAATTAGTAAGAGAAATAGAAGTGGGTGTGACCATGAAATGGTAGATTTCAGGATCCTGACAAAAGGAAGAAAGATGAGCAGTATTATACAGACCCTTGATTTCAAAAGAGCAGACCTCATCTACCTGAGAGAAATGATGGGAAATCCTTGGTCAGCTGAAACTCAAAAAGGATGCATATAAGAAATGGAAACATGGACAGTTGACTAAGGAGAAGTATAAATATATGGCTGGAGAATGCCAGGCACTAATCAGGAAAGCAAAAGGACAATTGGAACCGCAGCTGGCAAGGAATGTGAAGAGTAACAAGAAGGGTTTCTACAGGCATGTTAACTATAAAAGCATTATCAGGGAAGGTGTGGGGCTGTTACTAGATGAAAGAAGTAACTTAGTAGCCGTGTCTACACGTGCACGCTACTTCGGAGTAGCGGCACCAACTTCGAAATAGCGCCCGTTACAGCTACACGTGTTGGGCGCTATTTCGAAGTTGAAATCGAAGTTAGGCGGCGAGACGTCGAAGTTGCTAACCCCATGAGGGGATGGGAATAGCACCCTACTTCGAAGTTGAACGTCGAAGTAGGGCACGTGTAGACGATCCGCGTCCCGCAACATCGAAATAGCGGGGTCCACCATGGCGGCCATCAGCTGAGGAGTTGAGAGACGCTCTCTCTCCAGCCCCTGCGGGGCTCTATGGTCACCGTGTGCAGCAGCCCTTAGCCCAGGGCTTCTGGCTGCTGCTGCTGCAGCTGGGGATCCATGCTGCATGCACAGGGTCTGCAACCAGTTGTCAGCTCTGTGGATCTTGTGTTGTTTAGTGCAACTGTGTCTGGGAGGGGCCCTTTAAGGGAGCGGCTTGCTGTTGAGTCCGCCCTGTGATCCTGTCTGCAGCTGTGCCTGGCACCCTTATTTCGATGTGTGCTACTTTGGCGTGTAGACGTTCCCTTGCAGCGCCTATTTCGATGTGGTGCTGCCCAGTGTCGAAGATGAATGTCGAAGTTGGCAGCCCTGGAGGATGTGTAGACATTATTCATCAAAATATCTTATTTCGATGGTGCTACATCGAAATAAGCTATTTCGATGTAGCGTGCACGTGTAGACGTAGCTAGTGACAGATGATGTAAGAAAAGCTCAAGTCCTCAATGCTTTTTTTGCCTCAGTCTTCACAGACAAGGACAGCTCCTACACTATGGTACTAGACAATGCAGTTTGGGAAGGTGGAGGGCAGCCATCAACTAGATGTACACAAATCCATAGGTCTGGATTTAATGCACCCAAGGGTACTGAGGGAATTGGCAGACATCACTGCTGATCCTTTGGCAATTATCTTTGAAGACTCTTGGAAATCCAGAGAGACCCCAGATGACTGGAAAACTGCAAATGTAGTGCCCATCTTAAAAAACAGGAAAGGTGGACAATCGAGGGAACTATAGACTGGTCAGCCTTACCTCAGTCCCTGGGAAAATAATGGAGTGGATCCTCAAGGAATCCATTTTGGAGCACTTGGAAGAGTGGAAAGTGATCAAGAGTAGTCAACATGGATTCACCAAGGGCAAGTAATGCTTGACCAATATGATCAACTTCTGTGATGAGGTAAGAGACTCTGTGGACATGGGGAAGTCAGTGGATGTGATATACCTTGACTTCAGAAAAGATTTTGATACAGTCTCCCACAACATTCTTGCCCATACGTTGAGGAAACATGGATTGGATCCATGGACTACAAGATGGATAGAAAGCTGGATTTACGGTCAGGCCCAACAGGTAGTGGTCAATGGCTCAATATCTGGATGGCGGTTGGTTTCAAGAGGAGAGCCCCAAGGCTCGGTTCTGGGGCCGGTGTTGTTCAACATCTTTATTAATTACCTGGATGAGGGACTGGGTTGCACCCTCAGCAAGTTTGCAGATGACACTAAGCTAGGGGGAGAGGTAGCTTTGTTGGAGGGTAGAGATGGGCTCCAGAGTGACCTGGATTAATCAGAGGACGGGGCCAGAAGAAATCTGGTGTGGTTCAGCAAGGAGAAGTGTAGAGTCCTGCACTCGGTATGGAAGAATCCCAAACATTGTTATAGGCTGGGGACTGACTGGCTGAGCAGCAGTACCGTAGAAAGGGACCTAGGGGTTATGGTAGATGAAAGGCTGGATATGAGGTCCCTTCCAGTTCTAGTGTTCTATGATTCTTTGTCCCACTTCTGATTTGCAATGTGGACACCAGGACAGGACATGGCCTGCAGTGCTGGTCCCACTAAAGCCATGTGCAGGACACCAACCCCATGTTGCTTGACTGTCCTGTTCCACCAGTCCCAGGTGCATGCATTCTCCCAGCTGAGGCACAGCCCCCCAGCTCATGCTACGGTGGGCTCCACCACAATCCTCCTGACCTTTCCCAGCTCTTGCCTCACAGAGTAAGGCACAGTCCATAACTGTGGCCTGAATTCCTCATTCCTAGATGAGAGATGGCCAATCCTGTTGTGGGAATCAGCCCACTTTCCCTAGACAGCCATGTCTTCTGCGGAACTGACCTGCCCCAGCATTATGTACGATGCACCAGTGTTTGTGTCACCTCCACTTTTCCAGCAATGACTTTACATTTTCTACCAGCTCACTGTGAGTCTGTGACATAGTGTTTGGCTGTGAACTGCTCATGGCAGGACTCATGAGAAACAACCCCAATTCCCAGAGAAGCTAGGGAATGTCCCACAAATATTTGCCCAAGGTCCCACAAAAACCTGTGGCATAACAGAGAAATCATTCCAGGTCTCCCAAGTTCTGGGCTAGTGCCCTGACCACTGGATCACCCTTTTCAGCATCATGAAACAATGCGTCCCCATTCCTGATTACCTTGCCAGCCAGCCAGCCAGCCGTTAGTCCAGCATTAGGGCTACGCTGTGTTGGTACTGTGCCAATGTCATCAGGAACTAGCAAACCCCTTGCAGTCTGTAAGATCAACCTCATTCCCTGTGTCACCCAGACCTCTCATTGGGTCCCATTTGCCTGCCTAGCTAGGTGGCATAAAGCCACATCCTAGGCATTGCTGCTGCTCCAGTAGCACTTCACGCTTGTCCAGGCTACTTGTGCTATAAACACCACCCATCCACCATCCAGGAGCTCTCCCAGATTTTCAGTCTGTGCTCAGAGCTAGTGCTGAGCTAGCAGGGAGGACACAGAGCCGCCCTAGGCCTGCTGGGCTGCTCAGGGCACCTATTGTTTGTCAAGGGCTGCCCCTGCTCTTCTACAGCTGTCCCCTCTCATTGCTGCCTGTGGGGCTCACCCATGAAGATCTCCTGCCAGCAGCTGCTTTTCATGAGAGGACTAGCCAGCTTCTGAAGCAGGGGCAGGAACTCCTGGAAGCCAGTAATCATCTGCACACAGGCCTGCAGGACAGGATGATCTGCAGGCAGGGACTCTTCCATATGGGATGCTTCCCTCTGCCACTCCACCATCTTCTCCACAGCCAGCGGGGCATTAAACTGCAGGACAGAAAGAGCAGAGATTGCATTCCAGTCAAGCCCCACTATGCTCAGCAGAGATGGCTGCAGGATGGGAGCCCCAGAGCTGTGAATGTGTTAGAGTGGGCCAAATGTAGGATAACAACTTGCTGTAGGGCAAGACTGGGGGTAATGGTGACATAGTGTGAAAGGAGCTCAGGCCTGGAAAACCCATGGGCCAGCAGTGAAGGAGACCAGCAGAGGTGAGGGGAGCTGAGGGCTGTGATAGCAGGGGCTGTGGGTTGGAACTGAGGGGCACCAGCAGAGTGGTGATGTTGGGGGATCCCAGGGATGAATAACAGGGGATGCGGATTGGGAGTGAGGAACACCAACAGAGCTGTGTTGTGGGACAATTGGGGCACTGGCAAAGCTGTGATGTTGGGGGAGCCCAGGGATGCGATAGCAAGGGCTGTGGATGGGGCATGAGGGGCACTGGTGGAGCTGTGACATAGGGTACCCAGTGCTGGGATAAAATGGTGAGTGACCATTTTAACTGCTGTTCTTTGAGATGGGCTGCTTATATCCATTCGAGTTAGGTGTGTGTGTGCTGCATGCACAGCTGTTGGAAAGTTTTAACCTAGCCACTACCTGTCAGGTCAGCTGTGGAGCCCCCTGGAGTAGTGCCCATGTGGAGCTCTCCTTATGACCCTGACAACCTGACTGTGCCCCAGTTCCTCCTTGCCGACTGCTTGAACAGAGGAGCAGGAGGGCAGGTTTTAAATAGCTATGAAGAACACATATCGAAGAACAAGAGCTACAATGGTGAGGAACTGTTTTTTCTTCTTCGAGTGCTTGCTCAGATCCATTCGAGTTAGGCAAGCCACAAGCCAAACCCAGGAGGACAGGTAGGAGTCAACATGTGGCTGACTCCAGGACAGAGGCCCGAAGCCTGCATCCTGTCTAGATTGCCATATAATAGCACTGTATGACATACTAGTGCATACAGAGGACCATGGTGTAGCTTGACAGATTTCTGGAGAGGAACATGCGCCAGGAAGGCAGCTGAAGAGTCCTGAGCTTGCATAGAGTGCGCCATCACAGGTGAGCCGTGTCTACACTAGCCCCAAACTTCGAAATGGCCAGGCAAATGGCCATTGCGAAGTTTACTAATGAAGCGCTGAAATGCATATTCAGCGCTTCATTAGCATGTGGGCGGCTGCGGCACTTCGAAATTGACGTGCCTTGCCGCCGCACGGCTCGTCCCGATGGGGCTCCTTTTCGAAAGGACGCCGCCTACTTCGAAGTCCCCTTATTCCCATCAGCTCACTTTCAGCAGGAAAGCTGGTTCAGGGTGAAGTTGGACTCTGTCCTTATAGAACACCATGTATGGAGGCTCCTGTAATATGAGGGAACCAACCCAGGGTATATTGCTTAAAACCAGGCCACTTACAGCCCAGGCTGGGATTTCCTTCTCACTAAGGCAGATCAAACCATCCACAAAAGTACCTCTGCCAACCCCATTGGCCAGCCAGAAGCCACACAAGCCTACACCCAGATTATCCAGCTGGTCCTAATGCCCAGACCATCAGCACTCTTTATTCAGGTGAGAAGTTGTGCACCAAATCCACACAGATTCTTCTGGGCCCCAAAGGGTCCAGCCACCATCCCAGGTTGTGAGGTTACTGGATTTTTAAATTCAATATGAGAGCCATTTCTGTTGCCATTGTGTATAGTGGCACCAAATGTGTGCCAAGAAGGCCAAGTGTCTAATGAAAGCTGAATCTGTTTATGCTACTTGTACGACTGTTCCATGTTTGTATGTGAAGTTACAAATACTAGCTCTGTTGGCTCTATTAAACACCTCACACCTGATACGAGCACCTGGAGCTCAGACACACTTCGGGCAGAGGTGATAGCCACCAGGAAGGCCACTTTCTAGAAGACATAATGGAGGCCTCCATCCCGCTGCATAGTAAGAAATGTAAATATGGTAGGCAACCAGCTTGGCTTAACAGGAAAATCCTTAGTCAGCTTAAATTCAAAAAGGAGGCATACAAGAAATGGAAAGGAGGACAGTTGACTAAGGAGGAGTATAAACATACGGCTGGAGAATGCCGGGCAGTAATCAGGAAGAAAGCAGAATTGTAACTGCAGCTGGCAAAGGATGTGAAGAGTAACAAGAAGGGTTTCCACAGGCATGTTAACAATGAACGGGTTATCAGAGAAGGTGTGGGGCCATTACTGGATGAGGGAGGTAACCTACTGACAGATGATGTAGGAAAAGCTGAAGTACTCAATGCTTTTTTTGCCTCAGTCTTCACGGACAGAGTCAATTTCCACCTGATGGTCCTAGACACTGCAGTACGGGAAGATGGAGGGCAGCCATCTGTGGAGAAGCAACAAGTTCTGAGCAATCTAAAAAAAACTAGATGTGCACAAGCCCATGGGTCTGGATTGAATGCACCCACGGGTACTGAGGGAATTGGCAGAGGTCATTGCTGAATCTTTGGCCATTATCCTTGAAGACTCTTGGAAATCGGGGGAGATACTGGATGACTGGAAGAAGGCAAATGTCGTGCCCATCTTTAAAAAAGGAAAGAAGGACAATCCAGGGAACTATAGACCCGTCAGCCTTACCTCAATCCCTGGGAAAATAATGGAGGGAATCCTCAAGGAATCCATTTTGAAGCACTTGGAAGAGGGGAAAGTGATCAAAAGTAGCCAACATGGATTCACCAGTGGCAATTCCTGCCTCACCAATCTGATCAGCTTCTATGACGATATAACAAGCTCTGTGGACATGAGGAAGTCAGTGGATGTGATATACCTTGACTTCAGCAAGGCTTTTGATACGGTCTCCCACAACATCCTTGTCCATAAGTTAAGGAAATATGGATTGGATCCTTGGACTGTAAGATGGATAGAAAGCTGGCTTGATGGTCGGGCCCAACGGGTAGTGGTCAATGGCTCAATATCTGGATGGTGGTCTGTTTCAAGCGGAGTGCCGCAACGCTCGGTTCTGGGGCCGGTGTATTTCAACATCTTTATTAATGACCTAGATGAGGGACTGGGTTGCACCCTCAGCAAGTTTGTGGATGACACAAAACTAGGGGGAGAAGTAGATACGTTGGAGGGGAGAGAGAGAATCCAGAGGGACCTGAATAAATTGGAGGACTGGACCAAAAGAAATCTGATGCTGTTCAATAAGGAGAAGTGTAGAGTCCTGCACCTGGGGTGGAAGAATCCCAAGCATTGTTACAGGCTGGGGACCAACTGGCTCAGCAGCAGTACGATGGAAAGGGACCTAACGGTTATGGTGGATGAAAAGCTGGATATGAGTAAACAGCGTGCCCTTGTCACCAAGAAAGCTAACGGCATACTGGGGTGCATTAGGAGGAGCATTTAGAGCAGATCTAGGGAAGTAGTTATTCCTCTTTATTCAGCACTGGTGAGGCCACATCTGGAATATTGTGTCCAGTTTTGGGCCCCCCAGTATAAAAAGGATGTGGATTTGCGAGAGCAGGTTCAGCGAAGGGCAACAAAAATGATTAAGGGTCTGGAGCACAAGACCTCTGAGGAGAGGCTGAGGGATTTGGGCTTGTTTAGTTTACAGAAGAGAAGACTTAGAGGTGATTTAATAGCAGCATTCGACTACCTGAAGGGGAGTTCTAAAAAGGAGGGTGAGAAACTATTCTCAGTGGTGTCAGATGGCAGAACAAGGAGTAATGGTCAGAAGTTGAAGAGGGAGAGGTGTAGGTTAGATATTAGGGAAAACTATTGCACCAGGAGGGTGGTGAAGCATTGGAATGCGTTGCCTAGAGAGCTGGTGGATTCTCAAGACCCTGTGATTCTATGATTATTGGACGTTCATTATTTAGATGTTCACTGTTGATCGAAATAATCAGGAGGCTTTTCTTGCCTTGCAATTATAGCATTGGGCACCACAAAGAAGTCCTTAAAGAGCCGCATGAGGCTCTAGAGCTGCGGATTGAAGACCTCTGAACTAGGGTGAGACTTTCCGACAGCTGAGCACATAGTGCATACACACATAACGTGAAGTGATATGCGCAAACACTCAGGGAAGAAAACAGGAGGCTGAGGATCGGGAGAGGCACTAGCTAGGAAGCCGTGATGTGAGGAGACTCAAGGCTTGGATATCAGGGGCAGCAAGTTGGGACTGGAGGCACCGGAAGGTATGTGACGTGGGAGGAACCCAGGGCAGCGACAGCAGGAGGCTGCAGTTCAAGAGAGACGGGCACCACGAGAGATGAAGTGTGTGGGAGCTCAGGGCTGTGATAGTTGTCAGTGAGGAGCACAGGCAGACCTATGACGTGAGAGGAGCCCAGAGGGTAGAGATTGGAGGCACTGGCAGAGCTGTGATGTGAGGGAAGCCCAGGTCTGGGACAGCAGGGGCTGCGGGTTGGGAGTGAGGGGCAGCAGCAGAGCTGAGAGGAGCTGAGGCTGGGCTGGGAGGGGCTGCAGGTTGGGAGTGAGGGGCACCAGCAGAGCTGAGAGGAGCTGAGGCTGGGCTGGGAGGGGCTGCAGGTTGGGAGTGAGGGGCACCAGCAGAGCTGAGAGGAGCTGAGGCTGGGCTGGGAGGGGCTGCAGGTTGGGAGTGAGGGGCACCAGCAGAGCTGAGAGGTGCTGAGGCTGGGCTGGCAGGGGCTGCAGGTTGGGAGTGAGGGGCACCAGCAGAGCTGAGAGGAGCTGAGGCTGGGCTGGCGGGGGCTGCAGGTTGGGAGTGAGGGGCACCAGCAGAGCTGAGAGGAGCTGAGGCTGGGCTGGCGGGGGCTGCAGGTTGGGAGTGAGGGGCACCAGCAGAGCTGAGAACTGCTGAGGCTGGGCTGGGAGGGGCTGCAGTTTGGGCGTGAGGGGCACCAGCAGAGCTGAGAGGAGCTGAGGCTGGGCTGGCAGGGGCTGCAGGTTGGGAGTGAGGGCAGCAGCAGAGCTGAGAACAGCTGAGGCTGGGCTGGCAGGGGCTGCAGGTTGGGAGTGAGGGGCACCAGCAGAGCTGAGAGGAGCTGAGGCTGGGCTGGCAGGGGCTGCAGGTTGGGCGTGAGGGGCACCAGCAGAGCTGAGAGGAGCTGAGGGCTGGGCTGGCAGGGGCTGCAGGTTGGGCGTGAGGGGCACCAGCAGAGCTGAGAGGAGCTGAGGCTGGGCTGGCGGGGGCTGCAGGTTGGGAGTGAGGGGCACCAGCAGAGCTGAGAGGAGCTGAGGCTGGGCTGGCAGGGGCTGCAGGTTGGGAGTGAGGGGCACCAGCAGAGCTGAGAGGAGCTGAGGCTGGGCTGGCAGGGGCTGCAGGTTGGGAGTGAGGGCACCAGCAGAGCTGAGAACAGCTGAGGCTGGGCTGGCAGGGGCTGCAGGTTGGGAGTGAGGGGCACCAGCAGAGCTGAGAACAGCTGAGGCTGGGCTGGCAGGGGCTGCAGGTTGGGAGTGAGGGGCACCAGCAGAGCTGAGAGGAGCTGAGGCTGGGCTGGCAGGGGCTGCAGGTTGGGCGTGAGGGGCACCAGCAGAGCTGAGAGGAGCTGAGGCTGGGCTGGCAGGGGTGCAGGTTGGGAGTGAGGGGCACCAGCAGAGCTGAGAGGAGCTGAGGCTGGGCTGGCAGGGGCTGCAGGCTGGGAGTGAAGGGCACCAGCAGAGCTGAGAGGAGCTGAGGCTAGGGTGGCAGGGGCTGCAGGTTGGGCGTGAGGGGCAGCAGCAGAGCTGAGAGGAGCTGAGGCTGGGCTGGCAGAGGCTGCAGGTTGGGAGTGAGGGCACCAGGAGAGCTGAGAACTGCTGAGGCTGGGCTGGCGGGGGCTGCAGGTTGGGCGTGAGGGGCAGCAGCAGAGCTGAGAGGAGCTGAGGCTGGGCTGGCAGGGGTGCAGGTTGGGAGTGAGGGGCACCAACAGAGCTGAGAGGAGCTGAGGCTGGGCTGGCGGGGGCTGCAGGTTGGGAGTGAGGGGCACCAGCAGAGCTGAGAGGAGCTGAGGCTGGGCTGGCAGGGGCTGCAGGTTGGGCGTGAGGGGCAGCAGCAGAGCTGAGAGGAGCTGAGGCTGGGCTGGCAGGGGCTGCAGGTTGGGAGTGAGGGCACCAGGAGAGCTGAGAACTGCTGAGGCTGGGCTGGCGGGGGCTGCAGGTTGGGAGTGAGGGGCACCAGCAGAGCTGAGAGGAGCTGAGGCTGGGCTGGCAGGGGCTGCAGGTTGGGAGTGAGGGGCACCAGGAGAGCTGAGAACTGCTGAGGCTGGGCTGGCGGGGGCTGCAGGTTGGGCGTGAGGGGCACCAGCAGAGCTGAGAGGAGCTGAGGCTGGGCTGGCAGGGACTGTAGGTTGGGCGTGAGGGGCACCAGCATAACTGAGAGGAGCTGAGGCTGGGCTGGCAGGGGCTGCAGGTTGGGAGTGAGGGGCACCAGCAGAGCTGAGAGGAGCTGAGGCTGGGCTGGCAGGGGCTGCAGGATGGGAGTGAAGGGCACCAGCAGAGCTGAGAACTGCTGAGGCTGGGCTGGCAGGGGCTGCAGGTTGGGAGTGAGGGGCACCAGCAGAGCTGAGAACAGCTGAGGCTGGGCTGGCAGGGGCTACAGGTTGGGCGTGAGGGGCACCAGCAGAGCTGAGAGGAGCTGAGGCTGGGCTGGCAGGGGCTGCATGTTGGGAGTGAAGGGCACAAGCAGAGCTGAGAACTGCTGAGGCTGGGCTGGCAGGGGCTGCAGGTTGGGAGTGAGGGGCACCAGCAGAGCTGAGAGGTGCTGAGGCTGGGCTGACAGGGGTGCAGGTTGGGAGTGAGGGGCACCAGCAGAGCTGAGAGGAGCTGAGGCTGGGCTGGCAGGGGCTGCAGGTTGGGAGTGAGGGGCACCAGCAGAGCTGAGAGGTGCTGAGGCTGGGCTGGCAGGGGGTGCAGGTTGGGAGTGAGGGGCACCAGCAGAGCTGAGAGGAGCTGAGGCTGGGCTGGCAGGGGCTGCAGGTTGGGAGTGAGGGGCTCCTGCAGACCTGAGAACAGCTGAGGCTGGGCTGGCAGCGGCTGCAGGCTGGGAACAAGGGGCACCAGCAGAGCTGAGAGTAAGTGAAGAGAGCTGGGGTTGCAGGTTGGTAGTGGGGGCACCACCAGCACTATTGTGTGGGGGATCTGAGGGAGTAGCAGGAGCTTTGGGTCAGAATTGAGGGGCACTGGTGGAGCTGAGAGGAGCTGAACGGACAGCAGGGGCTGCGGTTTGGGAGGGAGTCAGCCAAGCCTGGGATGGTGCCGGTGCTGGTCAGTCATTACCTTGCTGAAGGCGAGACACTTCCATTCAGTGATCTGTTCAGAGATGGTGCGGAGCAGCCTCCAAACCTTTTCATGGGCCTCAATGAGCCCCCGGCTTCTGGCCACGAAGGAAACATCTGCCCACTCCCCTGGGAAAGAGCAAGGAGAGAGTGCTCACTTGGGAGGCATGTCAACAACAGCCCAGCCAGGGAGCAGCATGAGGCAACCCAGGGAACATGCTGCCTTGCCCATTGCAAGGTCTCTCCTGTGGTGGAGGAGACTGGGTGGAGAGGTCCTTGGACCCTGGGCACACAGCGAGGGGGATACACCTCGGGCCAAGGCTGGGATGAAGGCAGTCATCAGCCATGTCAGAGGCATTTCCTGGGGAACATGAAGGTATTTGCTCAGGAAGTGAGGAGCCCCAGGGTTCTCTTTCCCCAGCATGTGCATGCAGTGTCCCATTGCTCGCATACCTGTCAGGATTCTCTGGGAGTGGCATAGCTCAGCCACACGGCTGGCCACGGCCTGGAAGTGGTTGTGCAGCTCATGCAGCTCTTGCTCCATTGCACGCGGGCTCTGGGAGGGGTCAAGGAAATTTCCTGTGGTGGCCTTGGTCAGCAACTCTTGCAACTCCTGCTGGGATCTCTGCAAGGAGTCAAGAAGCTCTGCAATGATGCTGCGGCGCCGTGAGACAATGAAGTCTGAAGCCTCTTGCTGCTGGTACACAAAGGCTTCCCAGGTGTCCAGGAGCTGTGGACAGAGCAGACTCCAGTCAGAGTGATAGCGTTTAGAAGGTGCCTCAGCTCTGGCTTTGACTCCTGGTATTTAGATTTAAACAGTACTGGGTTTTGCAAATGCTGCTCTGGCTCACTGGCCACAAATCACCAAGGCAAGCTTTATGGGGCAGTCAAATCCACTGCTGAGCTGGAATCACACAATTCCAGCCTGGCAGGGGAAGGTTCAGGGCTGACTACTGCAGAAGCTCCATTGAGAGAGACTGAGAGGTGCCAGGAGGTGGCCAATCCTGAGCCCTGCCCCAGGCCCCAGTCAGGGCTTTTGACTCCACTTCACACCCAGGCAGAGTGTGCTTAAGCATGTGACTGCACAATTTAGCACCACAGCCTGACCCTTTGCTCCACTAACCCAGAAGTTGTGCACTGGCCAGTGCCAAGTCTAGACTTCTCAGCTCAGCTGGAGCTGAACACACCTTCGGTACACTGAAGGAACGCTCACTAGATTGCATCTCAGTGAGAAAAATCTCTCCCTCGTCAAGCTGCCTGCTGCGTCTCGTGTAATATCTGCGAGGCAGCCACTGACAAGGGAGGTGAAGAAGCTGGCTAGTGAGTGTGAACCTCCAGACTCAAGGGCTCAGTGGCTCTTACAAGCTGTATGGGTGAGAGCACAGAGCAGGATCTGGAGCCTTGGGCGCTATAGGCGCTATTTCGTGCTTGTGGTGTACTTGTAACCAGGAATGGGGCTTCTCTGAATCTACGGATTCTGTGTTGCCACCAGTACATTTGCTTTCAGCACCCCTGAAATCACAGCTAGTGTGGACCTCGCCTAGGACACACTGCCCAGCACTGTCTATGATCTGGGGGGCATGTGATGAATGTGTGGGGAGATAATGCCCTTTTCTTGATATTCCAGCCATTCAGTTAAAGGAAGTCTATACACAGTAAACTGTTGAGACCTAACCCTCATTGTCGTGCTTGTAACGGTTAAAATCACAGACAGTGGGTCTTCGAGAGACTCTGGGAATGCTAAGGAAGCAGGAAGTGAGTTGGCAGGAGGCCAGGAGAGCCAATGGAAACAGAGTGTGGACTTTTAAACTGGAAGCAATGACTGTTCTTTTACAGCTGTTGTGTAGCCAGAGCAGAGCTGGAAAGACATGAATTAAGCCAGACATGGAGAACCCAGTGACATCTATGCCTAGAGAAGGACTAAATCTACAAACAACAGTATGTGAATAGAACTGAGAATGTTTAGTCAGAAGTGATCAAGTTATTTTCTTTATTTTGGGGAATGCTGAACACATGCAACTACTCCCATACACAATAACTTTCAAACTGAATCCCAGGGAAGCAATTCTCTTTGTTTTAATCCTTTTTTTTCTGTTGTTAAGAACATAAGAATGGCCATACTGGGTCAAACCAAAGGTCCATCTAGCCCAGTGTCCTGTCTGCTGATAGTGGCCAACGCCTGGTGCCCCAGAGGGAGTGAACCAAACATGTAATGATCTCTCTCCTGCCATCCATCTCCAGCCTCTGACAAACAGAAGCTAGGGACACCATTCCTTACTCATCCTGGCTAACAGCCATTAATCGATCTAACCTCCATGAATTTATCTAGTTCTTTTTTAAACCTTGTGTGATGAAGTGGGGGATACCTGTGTGTGTGTGTGAGTGGCTCACAGAGGGTGTGGGGCTCCTGCTGAGGGTAACCCTGACGACCAGGTAACACCTTTGTACTGCAGACAAAGGAGGAGGTGGAGCCTGAGGGGTTTGAATTGGAACTGGGAGTTGGAAGCAGTGAGTCTGGGCTGAGGGAGAGAGAGACCAAGGAGGGGGCCAGGCCCCGGTTCTGGGGGCCCCTCGGGGCCTCCTCTCCCCAACATGGATTGGACTGGCTGTCTCTGCCTGCTGTACTGACTCCTCTGTACGATGCTGTGTCCTGTCGGCTAATAAACCTGCTGTTTTCCTGCTGAGTGAGAGACTCTCCTGCCTGCGGACAGGGTGCAGAGCTTGGGGGACCCCAGAACCCCATCACACCTTGTTATAGTCCTACTCTTCACAGCCTTTGCTAGCAAGGAGTTCCACAGGTTGACTGTGTACTGTGTGAGGAACTTCCTTTTATTTGTTTTAAACCTACTGCCAATTAATTTCATTTGGTGTTCCCTAGTTCTTATACTATGGAAACAAGTAAATAATTATTCCTTGTTCACTTTCTCCACATCACTCATAATTTTCTAGACCTTTATCATATCCCCGGTTAGTGTCCTCTTTTCTAAGCTGAAAAGTTCCAGTCTTTTTTAATCTCTCTTCATATGGGACCCAGTCCAAACTCCTAATCATTTTAGTTGCCCTTTTCTGTACCTTTTCTAATGCCAATATTTCTTTTTTGAGACGAGGTGACCACATCTGTACACAGTATTCAAGATGTGGGTGTACCACAGTATTACATACGTGCAATAAGATATTCTCAGTCTCATTCTCTATCCCTTTTTTTTAATGATTCCTTACACCCTGTTTGCTTTTTTGACTGCCGCTGCAAACTGTGTGGATGTTTTCAGAGAACTATTCATGATGACTCCAAGATCTGTATCCTGATTAGTTGTAGTTAAATTAAGCCCCATTACATTTTATGTGTAGTTGGGGTTATTTTTTCAAATGTGCATTAATTTACATTTATCCACGTTAAATTTAATTTGCCATTTTGTTTCCCAATCACTCAGTTTGTTAAGATTTTTCTGAAGTTCTTCACAGTCTGCTTTGGTCTTAACTATCTTGAGCAGTTTAGTATCACCAGCAAGCTTTGCCACCTCACAGTTAATCCCTTTCTGCAGATCATTTATGCATAAAATGAATAATCCTAGGACTGATTCTTGGGGAACACCACTAGTTACCCCTCTCCACTTATGAAAATTTACCATTTATTCCTACCTTTTGTTTCCTGTCTTTTAACCATTCTCAACTCATGAGAGGATCTTCCCTCTTATCCCATGACAACTTAATTTGCTTGTGAGTCTTTGGTGACAGACCTCATCATAGGCTTTCTGAAAATCTAAGTACAGTATATCTAATGGATCCCTCAGTCCACGTTTGTTGACCCCTTCACAGAACTCTAATAGATTAGTAAGACATGGTTTCACTTTACAGAAACCATGTTGACTTTTGCCTAACAAAGTATGTTCTTCTACGTGTCTGACAATTTTATTCTTTACTATGGTTTCATCTAATTTGCCCAGTACTGACATTAGACTTGGTGGTCAGTAATTGCCGGGATCGCCTCTAGAGCCTTTTTTAAATATTGGCATTACATTAGCTCTCTTCCAGTCACTCGGTACAGAAGTTGATTTAAAAGATAGGTTACAAACCACAGTTAATAGTTCCGCAATTTCACATTTGAGTTCTTTCAGAACTCTTGGTGAATTCCATCTGATTTCAGTGACTTGTTACTGTTAACTCTATCAATTAGTTCCAAAACTTCCTATAGTGACGCCTCAAACTTGGACAATTCCTCAGATTTGTCACCTACGAAGGACGGCTCATGTTTGGGAATCTACCTAACATCCTCAGCCACGAAGACTGAAGCAAAGAATTTAATTTAGTTTCTCTGTATGGACTTGATTGTCTTTGACTGCTTATTCTATATCTTGATTATCTAGGGCACTAAATGGTTGTTTAGTAGGCTTCCTGCATCTCATAGAATCATAGGATCCTAGGGCTAGAAGGGTCCTTAAAAGGTCATCTACTACAGCCCCCTGCCTAAAGCTGGATCAACTCTAACTAAATCATTTCACCAGGACTCTGTCAAGCCGGGACTTAAAAGCTTCTAGGGATGGAGATTCCATCACCTGTCTAGGTAACGCATTCCAGCGCTTCACCACCCTCTGGTGAAGTAGGTTTTCCTAATATCCAACCAACATCTCTCCCTCTAACTTCAGACCATTCCTCCTTGTTCTGCCACCCATCACTTCTGAGAACAGCCTCTCTCCATCCTCTTTATAGACCCCCTTCAGGAAGTTGAATGCTGCTGTCAAATTGCCCCTGACTCTACCCTTCTGGAGACTAAATAATCCCAAGTCCCTCAGCCAGTCTTCATAGGTTATGTGCTCCAGCCCCCTAAACATTTTCATTGCCCTCCGCTGAACCTGCTCCAGTGCATCCACATTCTTTTTACACTGGGGCCCCAGAACTAGATGCAGTACTCCAGATGTGGCCTCACCAGTGCTGAATAGAGGGGAATAATAACTTCTCTAGATCTGCTGGCAATGCTTCTCCTAATGCACCACAATATGATGCTATTGTTGACTCAGCTCCAGCCTCTCATCCACTGTAATCCCTAGGTCTTTTTCTTCTGTACTGCTACTTAGCCAGATAGTCCCCAGCCTTTAACAATGCTTAGGATTCTTCTGTCCCAGGTGGAGAACTCTATACGTAGATCAGTTGAATTGATCACTTTCCCAGATACCAAGTATCCTTCAGTCTGCGTAGACTATGGATCGCGCCCTTCATAACTCCATTTAAGATGATCATTTACAGCATTGACTGTGACTGTGGAGGCCCACATGAGAGTGACAGTCCTTACTACATCTGTTGCATGTGTAATGGGTGTCTGGCAGGCCCTTGCTGTTCTTTCCACGGGCTCGCTTCTCCTCTGCTAGCTGTCTGATCCTCAACTCACCCTTCTGAAGGCCCTTGTGTAGTTCCTGCTTCCAGCTGCTGCAATCGTCTGCCAGCTCCTCCCAGCTGTCCGGCTCAATATCTACCTCCCTGAGGTCTCTCTTGCAGACATCTTTGTAGCGCAGCTGGGGGCATCCGGGAGGTCTTTTGCCAGAGGCTAGCTCACCATACAGGATGTCTTTTGGAATCCTTCCATCATTCATCCTGTGGATGTGGCCAAGCCAGCGGAGCCGACGCTGCCTGAGGAGGGTGTGCAAGGTTGGGATTCCAGCTTGCTCAAGGATGGCGGTGTTGGACACTCTGTCCTTCCATGATATTCCAAGGATGCGCCTGAGGCAGTGCAAGTGGAAGACGTTCAGCCTCTTTTCCTGGCAGGTGTACAGGGTCCAAGACTTGCTGCTGTAAAGGAGGGTGCTGAGGATGCAGGCTCTGTAGACTTGCATTTTGGTGTGGGTGTACAACTTGATGTTATTCCACACTCTCTTGCTGAGTCTGGACAGAGCTGTGGCTGCTTTTCCGATCCTCCTATTTAGCTCAGTCTCCAATGACAGGGTGTCAGTGATGGTGGACCCAAGGTAAACGAACTCGTGGACGACCTCTAACGTATAGTTGTCAATGCTGATTGATGGAGGTTCAGCAACGTCCTGACCAAGTACGTTTGTCTTCTTTAGGCTGATGGAAAGCCCTAAGTCCCTGCATGCTTTGGAGAACTGATCCAGCAGTTTCTGAAGCTGGTCTTCTGTGTGAGACACTACAGCAGCATCGTCTGCGAACAGCATGTCTCTGATGAGGACTTCCCGCACTTAGATTTAGCTTTCAGCCTTGCAAGATTAAACAGTTTCCCATCAGATCTTGTGTGCAAAAAGGTGCCCTTTGTTGAAGATCCAAAGGCGTGCTTCAGGAGGAGTGTGAAGAAGAACCCAAACAATGTCGGAGCAAGGATGCATCCTTGTTTGACGCCACTCCTGATGCAGAAAACATCCGATAATGTGCCATCATATTGGATGGTTCCTCTCATGTCTTCGTGGAAAGACTGGATCATCTTGAGTAACCGTGGACAGCCTATCTTGTGGAGCAGTTTGAAGAGTCCATCCCTGCTGACCAAGTCAAAGGCCTTGGTCAGGTCGATGAAGGCAATATACAGTGGCTTCCTCTGCTCTCAGCATTTGTCCTGCAGCTGCCTCAGAGAGCAGACCATGTCAATGGTAGATCTCTCTGCGTGGAATCTGCACTGTAATTGAGGATACACCCTCTCAGCAATCTTCTGGAGTCTGCCGAGGATGACACGAGCGAACAGTTTACTAGTGATGCTTAAGAGGGAGATTCCACGGTAATTGTTGCAGTCGCTTCTGTCTCCTTTGTTCTTGTACAAGGTTACAATGTTAGCGTTGTGCACATCCTGTGGAACCTCTCCCTCTCTCCAGCACAGGCACAGTAGCTCATGTAGGGGTTCCAGGAGCGTGTCCGTAGCACACTTGATTACCTCTGATAGTACACCATCCTGGCCTGGGGCCTTTCCTACTGCAATGCTGTCAATGGCTTTCTTCAGTTCGTCCACAGTTGGTTCCTGATCCAGTTCATCCAGTACTGGTAGCAGCTCGACGGCATTGAGGGCTGTATCAGCCACAATGTTCTTGTATGAGTACAGCTTGGAGCAGTGCTCGACCCAGCGCTCCATCTGTTTGGCTTTGTCAGCGATGACTTCACCAGATTTGGATTTCAGAGGTGCCATCTTGTTCTTGGTGGGTCCTCATGCCTTCTTGATGCCCTCGTATATTCCCCTGAGATTACCAGAGTCAGCACTGGTCTGGATGCTGCTGCATAGCTTGAGCCAGTAGTTGTTGGCACAGCGCCTGGATGTCTGCTGTACTGTTTTTCTGGCTGCTCTGAGTGCTTGCAGGGTACTCTGGCTCGGTGAGCATTTGTACTCCAGGAGTGCAGCGCGATGGCTGGAATCATCTCATCGGAGTTCACTTCGAACCAGTCATTTGTGTTTCTAGCTCTTCTGCCAAACACTGAGAAAGAGAAGTTACTCACCGTAGTAACGGTGGTTCTTCGAGATGTGTCCCCGTGGGTGCTCCACCATAGGTGACGGCTTGGCCGGCGCCGCAGATCGGATCTTCCAAGCAGTTTCTGCCGGACCGCGCATGCGCCGGCGCGCGCCGCTCCCTGGCGCGCTCCTGGCCATGTGCGCGATCCGGTCCCCGCCAGTTCCTCGACCAACCGCCTCGGTTGCCCCTGCAAAACACTAACAGAGATCCGAAGCGGGGAGGATGGGCGGGAAGTGGAGCACCCACGGGGACACATCTCGAAGAACCACCGTTACTACGGTGAGTAACTTCTCTTTCTTCTTCGAGTGTCCCCGTGGGTGCTCCACCATAGGTGACTACCCAGCAGTAACCCAGATAGGTGGTGGGTAATCGGATTATGTGCAGCTGGTCCCCGAGAGGACCGCTGCAGAGAGACGGGTATCCTCTTGGAATACCCTGTGAAGGGCGTAATGTTTGGCGAACGTGTCGTAGGATGACCAGGTCGCCGCTCTGCAAATGTCTTTCAATGCAACGCCCTTGAAAAAGGCTGTTGATGCTGCCACCGCCCTGGTGGAATGAGCCCTGGGAGTGGCCGACAAAGGAGTCTTTCTGAGCTCGTAGCACATTTTTATGCAGGATACAATGTGCTTTGAGATTCTCTGCGATGAGAGACCTTCTCCTTTAGATTTGGGAGCGAGGGAGACCAGGAGTCTATCCGTTTTTCGGAAGGACTTGGTCCTGTCTACGTAGAAGGCTAGCGCCCTCCTCACATCCAGGAGGTGTAGGCGCGCCTCTTCGCTGGAGTTATGAGGCTTTGGATAGAACGAGGGTAGAACAATAGGTTCATTGATGTGAAACTCGGAAGAAACTTTGGGAACAAAGGCTGGATGCAGCCGTATGGTTACCGCCTCCTTGGAAAAGACAGTACAGGGTGGCGTTGCCATGACTGCCGCAAGCTCGCTCACCCGACGGGCTGACGTAATTGCAAGAAGAAAGGTCGTCTTTACTGTAAGGAGGCGAAGGGGAACCGTGGCCAAGGGCTCGAACGGTGGTCCCATGAGTGTGGTAAGCACCAGGTCCAAGCTCCACGAAGGTGGAATCGGTTTCCGAGGGGGGTATAGGTTTACCAACCCTTTGAGGAACCTGGTAACCATAGGGTGGGCGAACACCGTGTGCCCTCCCTCCTCATGTCTGAACGCCGAGATGGCGGCCAGGTGGACCTTTAACGAGGATAGCGAGAGTCCTGCTCTCTTGAGGTCCAGTAAATACTCTAGAATTGTAGGTATAGGCACCGAAAGGGGGGCCAGCTGCTTGGTAGAACACCAAGCCATGAAGCGAGTCCATTTTTGTTTGTAGGTTTTCCTAGTGGAAGTCCTCCTGCTACTTTCTAGGACTTGCTGTACTTCCACTGTGCATGTGCTCTCTAGGGAGCTGAGCCATGGATTAGCCACGCTTGCAGTCGCAGGCTTTGGGGGTGCGGACGCACTATGGACCCCTGGGCTTGCGTGAGCAGGTCCGGCGCCACCGGAAGAGGCATCGGTGGGCGGTCCGACAGGCGCAGGAGTAGGGGGAACCATGGTTGGCGATCCCATGTTGGGACTATCAGGATCATCCGAGCCTTGTCTCTCCTGGCTTTTTGCAGAACCTTGTGGATCAGCACTGCGGGGGGAAACGCGTAAAGCAGGGGGCCTCCCCACGGGATCGCGAACGCGTCCCCCAGGGACCCCCGGCCCAGCCCTGCTCTGGAGGAGAATCGTGGGCACTGTTTGTTGTGCTGAGTGGCAAGCAGATCTATTTGGGGAAACCCCCATGCGTGGAAAATGGGCCGTAGTAGATCGGGACGGATCTGCCACTCGTGGGTGAGCGCAAAACGTCTGCTCAACTGGTCTGCCTTCACGTTGTGCGTGCCCGGCAAGTAGGAGGCTCTCAGGATTATATCGTGGGCGATGCACCAGTTCCATAGGCGGATTGCTTCCGCGCATAAGGTACGGGATCGAGCTCCTCCTTGCCTGTTTATGTAAAACATGGTGGAGGTATTGTCTGTACTGATCCCGACGACTTTGCCTTGTATACGGTCTCGAAAGTGTTTGCAGGCGTTGAACACTGCTCTGAGCTCTAAAACATTGATATGCAGAGACTGTTCCGTGGGTGACCACAGTCCTTGAGCCACCTCTTCACCCATGTGCGCTCCCCACCCTATGAGGGAGGCATCCGTAGTGAGGAAAACCGATATTTGCGGCTGATGGAAGGGTACCCCTGTTAGCAAGTTCCCGGGGTTTACCCACCATTGCAGGGATTCGCGCACCCCAGGTGGGGGCGACACCACCCTGTGAACGGTGTGTACTGCCGGCTTGCATACACTTGCCAGCCAATGTTGCATGCCGCGCATGTGCAACCTGGCGTTCTGTACCACAAACGTAGCCGCTGCCATGTGGCCCAGCAGCTGCAAGCACGTCAAGACCGGCACCGTAGGGCTGAAGGTGATGACCTGCACGAGGGAACCGATGGCTCGAAAGCGAGCCTCTGGAAGGTATACTCTCGCCGAGACCGAGTTTATGCGAGCCCCTATGAACTCTATGTCCTGTGAGGGGTCTATCTTTGATTTTGCCATATTGATAACCAGGCCAAGTGCGGAGAACGTGTTTGCTGTGACGCGTATCATGCGGAGAACCTCCCTTTTCGAGGTCCCTTTGAGCAGGCAGTCGTCCAGATACGGGAAAATAAACACCCCCTGTCTGTGCAGGTAGGCTGACACCACTGCCAAGGTCTTGGTGAAGACTCTGGGGGCCGAGGAAAGGCCAAACGGTAGGACCTTGTATTGGAAGTGTTCGTTGCCCACCATGAACCGGAGAAAACGTCGGTGAGCCGGATGAATGGTTATGTGGAAGTACGCGTCTTGTAGATCGAGGGCTGCGAACCAGTCTCCATCGTCCAGTGCTGTAAGGATGGAGGCAATAGTGATCATCCGAAAACGTTGCTTGCGCAGATACCTGTTGAGGCCACGAAGGTCTAAGATGGGCCTCCAGCCTCCTGTCTTTTTCTCCGTCAGGAAATACCGAGAGTAGAACCCCTTCCCTTGCAGTTGCTCGGGCACCTTTTCCACCGCCCCTATGAACTCTAGGTGGGCCACCTCCTGCCTGAGCCTGGCTACATGGGAGGCCTCCTGGGGGTGGGGCTTGGGCGGGGGTCGCGGTGGCGGGAGCGACTGGAAGGGGATGGCGTACCCCATGGCTATGATCTCCAGCACCCATTTGTCTGTGGTGATCCTTTGCCACTGGTCGTAGAATGGTCGGAGGCGATGGTGAAAAAGTCGTTTCGGATGATCTTGTGCAATGGTGGTGATGGCGCAGCCCTGGATTTGTATGTCAAACTTGTGGCCTTTGGCCCCGTCCCGAGGACGTACGGCCCTGTTGTGAGCGTCGCCTGGGGGTTCTGTACTGCTGGTGCTGCTGATGCCGCCCTTGCTCGTAACCCCTGTGATACTGGGGGCGCTGTTGCTGGTATTGGTACCGCCTTTGCTGTGGGTAGTACCTTTTCTTTGAGTATGGAGGGGTGTAAATCCCCAGGGTCCTGAGTGTGGCTCTTGAGTCTTTACTGGAATGAAGGACTGAGTCAGTTGATTCAGCAAACAGCTTCTGCAAGTCGAAGGGAAGGTCGATTATCTTCGCCTGCAGATCTCTCGGTATGCCCGAGGTCTGGAGCCAGGACTCCCGTCGCATCACCACTGCAGTTGCTGTGGAACGTGCTGCCGTGTCCGCAACGTCCAAAGCAATCTGAACTTCCATCCTCGCAGCCGCGTAGCCCTCTTGCACTATGGCCTTGAGGACCGGCTTTTTGTCCTCTGGAAGCGAGTCCATGAGGGAAGTTAATCTGGCATAGTTGTCGAAATTATGGTTCGCCAAGTGCGCTGCATAATTTGCCATTCGCAAGGTTAAAGTGGAGGAGGAGTAGACCTTTCTGCCGAACAGCTCTAGCTTCTTGGCATCTTTGTCCATTCCCCCTGTTTTAAATTGAGATGTTTTTAATCTTTGCTGCGAGGACTCCACCACCAAGGAGTTTGGCTGGGGGTGGCTAAACAAGAACTCCATGCCCTTCGCCGGCACGAAGTATTTCTTATCCGCTCTCTTTTGGACAGGCGGAATAGTTGCCGGGGTCTGCCATATGGTAGTGGCGGACTCCAAGATCGCTTCATCAAGCGGGATTGCTACTCTGGAGGAGGCCGGGGAGCTCAAATTTTTAAGGAGCTTATGATGTTTCTCTTGCACTTGTGCTGTCTGGATGCCTTGCGTGAAAGCTACCCTCTTAAACAGCTCCTGAAACTGTTTGAGATCGTCCTTGGGATGGACGTCCCCTAAGGCCGTGGCCTCATCCGGGGAGGAAAACGAGGAACCGCTGGGGTACATTTCTTTGGACCCTTCCGGTTCTTGATGGTGATGGTGCGCCCTCTCGCTGGAGGTTTGTGAGGGAAAATCTCGTGGGTCCACGGCCAGTCCCCCCTGGGATGCTTGAGTCTCCGTCCCCGATCGCGATTGCCCTCGGGGGTACGAGGTAATATGTGGGGATCTCTCCCTGGTAGATTGCCGATGGTGTCCATGCCCCACGTGGTAGGGACGACCATGGCAGTATAGGCACTGTTCCTGGGAAGGTGACCTTGACCATTCCCTTTGCACGTACCCTGTGTGTCTGGGAGAGGGGGATCGTCGAGACACTGGAGAGAGCGATTTTGCATAATAGTCCAGCGATTCAAATCCCAGGAAGGGCGAGGGTGGTGCCAGCCATGGGGAGGCTGATTGCAGGAAAGGAGAAGGGGGCTCCGGGTAGGCTAGGGGGGGCCCCTGCCTTCTGGTTGGAGTCTGCAACATGAGCGGAGGGCTGTGAGAAAAGAGCTCCACAGCCCTGTCTGGAGAGGGGCTGCAATGCCTCCTCTTGTGTGCAGCCTTCCCCCTCCCTTGAGGAGGTAACTCCGCCCCCTGATGGGCGGGGGATCCCGGCCCCGTCGGCACCGTGCTAGGCACGCTCGAGGGCGGTGCCGCACGTGCGGAGTCCTTCTGCGCCTGCAGGCTACGTGCCTGCGCGCTCTGCACCGCCGGTTCCCCGGGGGTCGGTGCCGCTGCCTGCGGTGCCGCTGGTACCGGCGCTTGCTTAGCCGCCGCCCTGCCTGCGGTGCGGGGCGGCTGGCTGATCATCGGAGGCTGAGCCGCTTCCACGTGGCTCTCCGTGCCGCCGCCGATCAGCTGTTGCTGCGGCTGGGGGCTGCTCGCTCCTCCCGTCCCGCTCACTGTTGCTGCCGGCAGGGATCGGGTTGGAGAAACTTTCCTCCGTTTTTGCGCTGATGGGGTGAGGGAGGCAGCTTTCCTTCTAAGGGCCCCGGAGGGTCCCTCCTGCTGCGGCCGCTCCGGCACGTCTGGCTGGAGGGCCTTGTCAAGAAGCAGCAGTTTAATTCTCATCTCCCTGTCTCTCCGTGCTCTGGTCGTTAACTTTGCACAGAAGGCGCATTTTTGTGCCACATGGGACTCCCCCAGGCACCTTATGCATAGACTGTGCCCATCGGACACTGGCATCGCCTCTCGGCAGGACTCACATTTTTTAAAGCCTGAGGAGGACATTGTTGGTGAGTCTTTGAGTTTGTTTGTGGGTACTTAGCACTTCTTTGTGCTGTTTCCCCGTCCGATGGCCTGCCTCCGCAGGAGGGCTGATGGCCCTAGCTCCCGGCCTCCGGCGCTTGTTACTGGGACTGGCTTGAGCTGTCCCTCCGTAGCTTGTTTGTTTTTTTTTTTTTTTTTTTTTTACAAAATAACAACCGGTTACTTATGGTATCCTAAGAACTGAAAAACTTTAAAGAGAAAACAAATAAAGTCGTTGAATACGCTATGTGGCTTTAGCCTAGTCGGATTCCGTCTGCAGCCGACGGCGGTTGAGAGGAACTGGCGGGGACCGGATCGCGCACATGGCCAGGAGCGCGCCAGGGAGCGGCGCGCGCCGGCGCATGCGCGGTCCGGCAGAAACTGCTTGGAAGATCCGATCTGCGGTGCCGGCCAAGCCGTCACCTATGGTGGAGCACCCACGGGGACACTCGAAGAAGAACACCACTTGTGCTCCATATTCCTTGATCTTCCTTCCCAGAGTTATATAATCTGCAGTGATCTGTTCAAGATCATTCTTTGCTGTGTCATTAGTTCCTACATGGAGAAGTAGGAAGGGGTAATAATCTGCAGGTTTGATGATTTTTGGAAGTCTCTGTCACATCTTGGATTCTATCTCCTGGTAAGCATCAAACTTTGAGAGATTCCTGGTCTGGATGGCAGATGGATGACTCCATGTCTCTTAGGCGGAAGTCCCCGACCACCATCACCCAACACCTTCTTCTCTTGTGGGGGTGGTCATAGAACTCCCATCCGTAGGACTACGCATCCCCTGCCTTCCAGTCAGTGGAGTCTTCTGATTCCTTCCTTCAGAAGTCTCTGCCACAGCATTCTCCACCTTATCACGTGTGCAGGGAGACTGAAAGCAGCTGCATTGGAACTGGAAATAGGGAACTGGCTTTCTTCTTCTGGAGGTTACATGCTTCCAGTTTTATTCCTTGTTTTGTACTTCCCTGACCAGTTGCTCAGCCTGCTGTGCCTGCAGTACTAATTGCTGCCTTCAGTCGAGGAAGTCTTCACCTTCTCTGGTGGATTGGAGGGTTGATATTTGCACCTCAGGTCCTCTAATCTTTTCTTTGAAGGTGGAGACCAGCTTGCACTTGGCACATATGAAATAACTTCAGTCTCCTGGGAGGAAGACAAACATAGCACATGCTGTTCAGCTCACAACAGCTGACTTGTCAGTAGACTTGTCACGATCCATTTTTCCTTTCCTTCAGAGAATTCCCTCAGATATTAGTGCTGCCTTGAAGGGCAGAAGAGAAGCAGAACTATAAAAGCAGAGACCAAATAACTATATGGGGTTCCCCACAAAGCAAACTCCCCTGTTAGCAGCCCTCGACTTGCAGCTCCAAACTGGTCACCCTCCCACTGGTTGCTTAGGCTCTGGCTTTTGAAGCCTTCTCTGCTTTGGTCCCTCCCTCCCTCTGGTGAGTCACAGGGGGAGGGGCTCACACACACACGCACACACTAACTTCCACAGTAGCTAAGGTCAATCAGTAACTGAAATTCAAATTCAAACAGACAATCAGCCTAGCACACTGAAATTCAGATTCAAATTCAGAAATTCACATTTAAATTCAAACAAACAGCCTAATAATTTGAAATTAAAATTCAAACATTGAAAAACATTTTGTTATTGCTTTTTGAGTTTTTGGCTAGCTGTTCCTCAAACTCCTTTTTGGCTTTACTTATTACAGTTTTACACTTAATTTGGCAATGTTTGGTTTTACATTTTCTTTCACATATAGTGCCACTCTCCCACCCGCACGACCTGTTCTCTCCTTCCAATATATTGTGTACCCCAGTATGACTGCATCTCATCGATTCCACCAGGTTTCTGTAATTCCTATTATGTCAATATCTTCCTCTAATACAAGGCACTTTAGTTCACCCATGTTATTATTTAGACTTCTACCATTTGTGTATAAGTACTTTAAAAACTTCACTATTTATTTGTCTGCCCTTTCCTGATGTATTAGATTCTTTTGCATGTGATTGCTTCTTTTCTGATCTGGCCCATTCTTGATCCTCTTCCATCCTTTCCTCCTGACTAAAACCTAGAAAATCTCCATTGATAGACTCTCCTCTAAAAGTCTCTGTCCAATACACATGCTCCACTGCACCAATCAGCTTTCTCCCAACTCTTAGTTTAAAAATTTCTCTACGACCTTCCAGCTAATGTTTTGTTAAGAATGTTTCCTTTGTTAAAAAAATCACCCTTTTATGATCAGGATCAGATTCCTGTATCCTAGAAGGCAGGAGGTTGTGTGTGCACATGCCTGAGACTGTAAAACCAAACTACCAGGTCATATTTCAGTTCTCAAGCCCTCTGCAGAGGGAGAGTTAGGAGCTTGAGGGCACCCCACAGGATGGTATTCCCAAACGTGCCTCCCTGGCTTCTCAAAGTGTTCTGCCTTTGGGTGGTGGCAGTGGTACCAATCCAAGGGCAGAGAATCTATGACCGTGGGGTTTTTTCAACACAAGCTTATAGTGGTAATGTATTTTAAAGTCTCTTGCAGGTGCCCACCTTCTGCACTTGGAGAATCACAGTGAAAATAGCCCGGATATGCTGGCTGGGTTGAGGAGGAGCAGGACTGCAACTGTTGAAGCTGAAGTTTGAAACGTTTACATTGGGGTGCCAGGATGCATATCCCCAATGACTTCATGGCCACCTGGAGGTCCTTCAGGCTGTGCAGTCTGGAGTCCATCTGCTCAAGAATACGCCTGTGCCTTCAAAGGGGAGAGGAGTGGGAGGGCAGTTTATATGCCTGCAGCCATGCACTGCTTCTCATGGCTAACCCTGATGGGAATGTGCAGTGGCAAAATGTGCCACATCTAGGCAGGCTTGCGAAAAGGTTTGTGCCACCACCTTCTCTTCATCAACAATGGCTGTGGATTCAGCCCTAGGGTCTGATGGGATTAGCTCCTTTATCTTCAACATGGAGGTCCATGAGTTGATATTATATCTATTGAGGATAGCCTGCTCTTGGACTGTGAAACCAGTCCAGGCTGCCCTATATCTCCTTCTTTTTGACCATGGTCACTTTGAGGGAGCTAGGCTTTGGGTGCAAGCACAAATATCTGTAGCCCTTAGATGGGACAAGGTATTTGTGCTCAGCACCTGCACCGCAGGTGGGATTGATACCAGCATCTGTCACAACATTTTGGTGTTGCTCTGTTTCTTTTTTATCAATGAAGTGGAAGCCCCAAGACGCAGTTCCAAGGACTCTTTATACAGTTTGTTTAGACAGTTTAGTCGTTAATTGTCCCCTTTAACATATGAAAGTCTCAGAAGAATTGCCCTGAGAGGTGTCTGAAAACACCAGCTGTGCTTGAGGCCAGTTTACACTACAAAGGTACATGATAACCCAGACAGAGGAGCCTACAGGATAAATTGTCTCTAGGTGACAAGGTAAGGACTTCAAAGAAGTGCAGATGACCCCCTAGTATCCTGTTACAGAGTGAGGCCTGGTTAGTGTGGAAAAAAACTCTTTTAACCCTTAGAGCAGTTTTTCCCCCACAATATAGAGAAAGAAAGAAACAAAGTGAGAAACTACTAGAGCTACCAAGCGCAAGATGGTGATCTGCAACATGGGAGTCCAACAAAAGGACTGTAGGAAGTGGACATGGCGATTGAATGACAGGAAGTCCAAGAACATGATAGATATGATTTTGATAAGAAGATGTGTAACATCAGTATAGCAGTGCCAAACTTTCCAAGGAGCAAACATAGACTCGGACCACAGTCTTATGATGGCAAACATCAAGATGAAACTCAAGAGAAAGTGTAAGACAGTTTAAGAAGAGAAAAGACATGGCAAGTTAGGTGAGGAAGAAATAGGGAATGCGTACAGAGCAGCATTCCAAGAAAATATTAGGAATGCAGCCACAGAGAAAGACCTAGATAAGAGAGTTGAAGGAATAGCCACAACGATAGTAGAGGCAATTGAACAGACTGTTCTGGAAGAAGAGAAGATCAGTAAGAAATGGATTACACAGGAGACACTGAAGTTGGTCCAAGAGAAGAGAGTACTGAAGATCAAAAGGAATGTTTCCGAGAGGGCGGAACAACAATATAGGATAAAATGCAATGAGGTAAGGAAAGAGGCCAGAAAAGATAAGGTGAAATGGTTAGAGGAGCAGTGTGAAGATATAGAGAGGTACTAAGGTGAATGTAAGACCAGGGAGGTGTATAAAATGATTAGGAATATTAATAGAAAGTGGCAACCAAAGCAGATGGTGATCAAAGATGAGAAAAAAGAGGTGCTCATAAGCAAGAAGAAAATTGTGCAGATGGACGAGCTATTGCATCAATCTATACAAAGCAGAGTTGGACCCAAGTGTCTCAGAGTGACTGACTGAAGAACTAAAAGAGCTGTCTCCCCTCAGCACTGAGAGTGAGACCGATATTTTGAAGGAGGAAGTAGAAAGAACAGTGAAATGACTAAAGAACAAGAGCCCTGGAAATGACAAGATCACAGGAGAGATGATCAAATACAGCGGAGAAAGTATGATTCAGGAAATACACCAATTATGTAATATAACATTGAAAGAAGAGAAGGCACCTAAGGAATAGACAAGATCTGTGCTAGTGACAATACACAAGAAAGGAAATATATTGGAGTGCAAGGACTATAGAACGATTGTCGTAATGTGTTATCGAGGCCAGGTGCTGATGATGATATTGACGGAGAGACTAAGATCGCAGATAGAAGAACATCTAGCAGATGAGCAAGCAGGCTCAGGAAAGATAAAATTACCATACAGCAGATATTGGCACTAAGACTGATAGTAGAGAAAGGTCGATGAAAGAACAAGAACATATACACTTGCTTTGTTGATTTTCAAAAGGTATTTGACAGTATAGATCAGAAAGTGATTTGGGTCATGTTGGAGTCATACAGAGTACATAGACTGATACGGTTGTTGAAAGATATCAATGACAACGTGGAGGCAACAGTGAGAACATGAAGGGAGTTGAGAAGTTGTTTTAGAACAAGTAGAGGTATGAGATAACACTACCTGGCATTGCTGAGTATCTTCATTGCGCATCTAGAGAGAGCAATGCACAAGATCAAGGAAGAGGCAGAAGGGTTATCTGTGCATGGAAAAAGAATTAACAACTTGAGGTTCACGGATGATATAGTTATCACTGAGGAAGATGAAGAGAAGGTAGAGAGAATGGTGCCGGTGCTAAATGAGGAAGTGGTACGGACTGATTATGACCATCAATAAAATGAAGACAATGGTATTTGGAGAAAAGGGAATAGGAAGCAAGATCAGTGTAGATGGGATCGAACTAGAGAACATAGAGAAGTTCATGTATCTGGTAAGCAACATGCCATATGATCTAGATTGCAAAAAGGAAATAGTGACTAGAATAGTGAAAGCAAGAGCGAGTTTGAAAGTGATGGATAAGATCTGGAAAAGCAAAGTGATTCGCTTAGGAATCAGAGGGGTAGCCGTGTTAGTCTGGATCTGCAAAAGCAATAGGGGTCCTGTGGTACCTTATAGACTAACAGAAATGTATGGGCATAAGCTTTAGTGGACAAAGACCCACTTCTTCAGACTTGAATCTGCCCATGACTTTATGAACACGGACTCAATTCACAAAACAGCAGTCACAGATCAACAGCTACACAAACGAAACATCGACATCGCTGCTCTCCAGGAAACCAGGCTGGCAGATGCTGGACCAGTGAAAGAAACCAACTACATTTTTTTCAGGAAGGGCTTGAGTTCAGCGGAACACCGCTTCTATGGAGTTGCATTTGCTGTTTGGAACAATCTGCTGAAATCTATCAATACACCTACAGCGGAATCAGAATGCATTATATCCTTAAAGTTCTGCACTGAGTCAGGATATGTCAACATCATCAGTGCTTACGCAACCACGTTGCTATCATGCACCAAAGACAAGGACCGCTTTTATTATAATCTTCAGAAAGTTATCGACTGCTTGCCACTTGGCAAACAACTGTACATCCCTGGTGATTTCAAGCATACTATACACCTTGAACTTGACAACCACATCCCAACTCTTTCAGAAACATCTGAACTAGATGCAGAGCCTACAGAGGAGGAATTTTTTCAAGATCTTGATGCTCTATCTAATGGGAAAGTGCCAGGAAACAACAGAATAGCAACTGAAGTCCAGAAGACAAACAAGGCTGTGATCTTCCTCTTCCTCTATGATTTACTCATAAAATGTTGGAAAGCAGGACATGTCCCACATGACATGAAAGAGGCGAACATCACCACTCTCTAAAAAACAAAGGTGACAAGGGTGACTGCAACAACTACGGAAACATCTTGTTATTGAGCGTAACAGGAAAAGCATTTGCCAGTGTCGTTCTCAAACACCTGCAAAAACTCGCAGATCGAGTCTATTCAGAAACACAGTGTGGCTTCAGGGCTGGCAGGTCAACAATGGACATGATTTTCTCTCTTCAACTACAGGAAAAATGCAGAGAACAAGGAAAACCATTACTCACAGCATGTGTGGAGTTAACAAAGGTGTTTGACACAATTAGTAGATCAGGACTATACAAAGTATTAACAAAGTTCGGCTGCCCACTGACCCTACACAAGCTCATAACATCCTTTCATGAAAACATGAAAGCAACAGTGCTTCTTGCCTTTATACTCTTCAGCATATTCTTCTCAGTTCTACTAAATTGTGCATTTCAAAACTCACACAGTGGCCGTGTCTACACTAGCTCCAAACTTCGAAATGGCCATGCAAATGGCCATTTTGAAGTTTACTAATGAAGTGCTGAAATACATATTCAGTGCCTAATTAGCATGCGGGAGGCCGCGGCACTTCGAAATTGACGCGCCCCACCACCGTGCGGCTCGTCCTGACGGCGCTCCTTTTCAAAAGGACCCCAACTACTTTGAAGTCACCTTATTCCCATGAGCTGATGGGAATAAGGGGACTTTGAAGTAGGCGGGATCCTTTCGAAAAGGAGCCCCGTCAGGACGAGCCGCACGGCGGCGGGGTGCGTCAATTTCGAAGTGCTGCGGCCTCCCGCATGCTAATGAAGCGCTGAATATGCATTTCAGCGCTTCATTAGTAAGCTTCGAAATGGCCATTTCGAAGTTTGGGGCTAGTGTAGACGTAGCCAAGAAGAGTTAAGCTACAGCAACCGACATGCGGCGAGAAGGAAGAGAGCCGGGGGCGGGGCGGGTGGTGCATATATGGGTGGCCATACAGGCGCAACTCCAGGGAGCACCACACCGACCCCAAGGCTACCAGCTAAGGCAAAAAGCTTCCGGCAACTGGGCATGCGCACGGCACACACCCAAACTGGAATGCACATGAGCAAGCACTCGAAGAAGAATCTAGGTAAACCACATCCACTGCTTCTCTCTTATCCACAAGGCTCATTATCCTACCAAAGAAAGCTATCAGATGGGTTTTACATGATTTGTTCTCTACAAACCCATGCTGGCTGTTCCCTATCAGCTTACCACCTTCCAAGTGTTTGCAGATGATTTCTTTAATTACTTGTTCTATTATCTTTCCTGGCACTGAAGTTAAACTGACCAGTCTGTAGTTTCCTGTGTTGTTTTTATTCCCCTTTTTGTAGATGGGCACTATATTTGCCTTTTCCCAGTCTTCTGAAATCTCTCCTGTCTCCCATGATTTTCCAAAGATGATAGCTAAAGGCTCAGATACCTCCTCTATCAGTTCCTTGAGTATTCTAGGGTGCATTTCATCAGGCCCTGGTGACTTGCAGACACCTAACTTTTCTAAGTGATTTTTAACTTGTTCTTTTTGTTATTTTATCTTCTGAACCTTCCCGTTTCCCACTAGCATTCAGTATATTAGGCATTCCTTCTTCAGACTTCTCAGTGAAGACCGAAACAAAGAAGTAATTAAGCATCTCTGCCATGTCCAAGTTTCCCGTTACTGTTTCTCTCTCCTCACTGTGCAATGGGCCTACCCTGTCCTTGGTCTTCCTCTTGCTTTTAACGTATTTATAAAAAATCTTCTTGTTTCCCTTTATGCCCATAGCTAATTTGAGCTCATTTTGTGCCTTTGCCTTTCTAATATTGCCCCTGAATGCCTGTTTCGTTTTCATCCTTTGTAATTTGTCCTAGTTTCCATTTTTTATATGATTCCTTTTTTATTTTGAGATCACACACAAGCTGGTGAAGCCAACGTGGTCTCTTGCCATATTTCTATCTTTCCTACACTGCAGAATAGCTTGCTTTTGGGCCCTTAATAATGTCCCTTTGAAAAACTGCCAACTCTCCTCAGTTGTTTTTCCCCTCTGTCTTGCTTCCCATGAGACCCTGCCTACCAGCTGAGTTTACCAAAATGCGCCTTCCTGAAATCCACTGTCTCTGTTTTGTTGTTCTCCCTTCTACCCTTCCTTAAAATTGTGAACTCTATGATTTCATGATCACTTTCACCCAAACTGCTTCCATTTTCAAATTCTCAATCAGTTCCTCCCTGTTTGTTAAAATCAGATCTAGGACAGCTTCCCCCCAGTAGTTTTTCAACCTTCCGAAATAAAAAGTTGTCTCCAATGCAGTCCAAGAACTTATTGGATAGTCTGAGCCCCGCTGTCTTAGTTTCCCAAAATATATCTGGATAGTTGAAGTCCCCCATCACCACCAAATCCTGGGCCCTGGATGATTTTGTTAGTTGTTTAAAAAAAGCCTCATTCACCTCTCCTACCTGGGTAGGTGGCCTGTAGAAGACGCCTTGCAGGACATCACCCTTGTTTTTTTACCCCTTTTAGCTTAACCCAGAGGCTCTCAACACATCAGTTTCCTATGTCCAGCTCCACCTCAGTCCAAGTCGGTACATTTTTAATATATAAGGCAACACCTCCTCCCTTTTTCCCCTATCTTTCCTGAGCAGGCTGTACCCTTCCATACCAACATTCCAATCATGTGTATTATCCCACAAGTTTCTGTGATGCCAACATCACAGTTGTATTTATTTATCAGCACTTCCAGTTCTTCCTGCTTATTACCCACACTTCTTGCATTTGTATATAGGCATCTAAGATATTGATTTGATCTTGCCTCCCAGTTTTGCCCTGACCCTCCTTTTTCTCTGCCATTATAGCCCGTGCTCCCTCCCATTTCTGACCCATCTCCCAGGTCTTCATCTTCTCTACTCACCTGTGGGCTTTGCTTCCCTGTCCCCATCAAACCTAGTTTAAAGCCCTCCTCACTAGGTTAGCCAGTCTGTGTCCAAACAGGGTCTTCCCTCTCCTCGAAAGGTGACCGCCATCTCTGTCTAGCAGTCCTTCCTGGAATAGCATCCCATGATCGAGGAAGCCAAAGCCCTCCTGGCGACACCATTTACGCAGCCAGGCATTCACCTCCAGGATGCACCTGGAGGCCAGGGCCCCAACCTTTGACAGGAAGGATTGAAGAGGATACCACCTGTGCCCCAAACTCCTTCACCCTTACTCCCAGAGCCCTGCAGTCACTCTTGATCCGCTCAGTGTCACACCTCGCAGTATCGTTAGTGCCCACATGGATGAGTTCCATGGGATAGTTGTCAGAGGGCCTCATAATCCTCAACAATGCCTCCGTAACATCTCGGTTACGGGCACCTGGCAGGCAGCATACCTCCCAAGATGAAATGTCAGGGCTACAGATGGGCACCTCTGTCCCCCTCAGAAGAGAATCGCCGACTATCACTACTCTACGTTTCCTCCTCACAGTGGCGGCAGCTGACCTCCGAGCCTTGGGGTTATGAGGCTTCTCCTCTGCTGTACGGGGTGATTCCTTGTCTCCTGTATCAAGTAGAGCATAACGGTTTCCTACTACCACGGTGGGAGGGTTGGGAGCAGGGATGGAGCACTGCCTACTGCCAGAAGTAACCAGATGCCAGTGTCCACCCTGAGCCATCTCCTCCTCCACCAGTGGTGTGCCAGCAGTCTTGTGTACTGGGACGGCTATCTCAGCTGTCTCCACATCGGTAGTGTCCAGGAATTGCTCATGGATTTGGATACTCCTCAGCCTAGCCACCTCCTCCTGTAGCTCTCCTACCTGCTGCCTGAGAGATTCCACCAGCAGGCACCTTTCACACTGGTTGGTCCCCCAGCCTGGATATCAGTGAGTGGGAACTGCAAGCGACAGTCCCTGAAAAACCACAGCAGGATCTGGGTAGAGGCATCCATGGTCAGGGAGTCTGTCTGCCCACAGGCAGAGGATATAGAAGCAGTGCTGGCACAGGTGTTGTGAGTCTTCCTGACAACCACAGGCCTGCCTCTGTTAAACTCCCTCTCAAACTCCCCTCTCTGCAGCCCCCTGTCCACTTCACTCCCCTGGTCACTCTGCCTCTGGCTTTTGAAAGCCTGCTCACCTAGGTCAGGCCTAACCCCTCGTTAGTCACACAGGGAAAGGCTGATCCTGAGGCCGATCAAAGGCAATCAAGGGAACATAGGTCAGGAACTCAGTCCCAGGGTTGTGGTAGTGCAGAAAATGGGCGAGTCAGCTGTCAATGTAACTAAGAAATCTTTGTACCAATGGAACTGCTGAGATGTCTGCATGACCTGTACTGGAGGTTGCCTCACCACCAGTGTTGGAAGTCATGGAGAATGCCAGGACTGCAGGATGTGCCGGTGTGTGCATGGGTGAAGAGTGCTGTGCTGCTTGCTGCTTCAGTGCTGAGGCGTGGAAGGTTAACTTCCCCTTAGCATTCAAGTACAAGCTTGCTCTTCCAGATCCTTCGCTCTTGCGCTACTTGCTGTGCCAGGTGGCTCTGCTATCTTGGCTCTAGGCCTGGCCAGCTCGTTGGTGCCAGTCCTGTTTTCCTGTTCACACAATGGGGTTTCTTGGCCGCTCGCTGCACTGGGACAGAGGTATCTGCTCTTTGGACATTTTCAGCGGGGTGATCAGAAGCCTGGATGATGGAGAAGGGAACCTGGTCAGAAGCTGTGGTTGGCAAGTCTTTTCCAGGCTTCAGGCTCAGACAAGCTGTTGGAAAGACTTTTCCATGAGAAGCATGTTAGTTGGATGTCTCTAGCACTTGTGGCAATGAGGAGACTTCTGTCTTAAGTGCGTTTCGCCTAGAAATCAACACACTGAGCTTGTCTGGAGAGCCTACAGGTGAGGCCACATTTAAAGCCCAGGGAGCGAGCAGGGCATTCCCATCAGGGAAGACCCTTGCCCCCAAAGAGGCTGACTATGTTAAAGGGTCAACCGAAACATAGCTCCCAACAAGGAGAATAATGATAATAAAAATGTTGTTGTTATTGTTGTTTTTAAAAAGAGGTGACACTAGAAAGAGAAACTAATGAACTAGCAATGTACACTAATAACCTGTGGTATAGAGGCTAAAAGAACGAAACAGGGAGGTGCCACCAGGAGTTGTGACTCAAAGCCAAAGGTGGACGAGAAGGAAGGTTGGCTGCATAGTGCCAGCTCACCCTCTCATGTGGTGCCAGATGGATACCATGCATGTCTGCCTCATCCAGGCACTGGTACCACAGACCTCTGATCAGGAGCACAAGGGGAGCACCCACAGGGACAGCACTTGAAGAAGAAAGTTGCTTTTCTTTTTTTGGTGGGTCAGGTTCTGCAGTTTCCGCATCACAATCCCACTGAAAGCTCCACACCTCTTCCCTCAGCAATGTTGGACTGCACTTTGATTCTTACACCTGCTGCCAGTGCTGCATCGCTCTTTAGAAACCTCACCGTGCACACTCTCTCTGCATGTTCTCAGATCTTCAGTGAGAGTGTGCTTAAAAGGAACAACATGTTCTGGATCAGCCTCTGAGACAGTTAGAACATGAAATATGTGGCTGAATGCAGGTAAAACAGAGCAGGTGGCACACAACTCTCACCCCAAGGAGTTCAGACACAAATTTAATTAGAGCATTGTTTGTAAATGAGCATTATGGAAATATGGTCTGGACTGGTGGCTGAAGCATGATGGGCCACATGAGTGTTTAGCATAGCTGCATAAATATATCGCAACACTGGTTACAAAAGTGCCCGATGAACACCTGTTTTCACTTTCAGATGACTTTGTAAGTAAGAAGCAGACAGCGTTATCTCCTGCAAATGAAACCAAATGTGTTTGCTTGAGTGATTAGCTGAATACGAAGGATGGGTTAGTGGACTTGTTGGCTGTAAAGTTTTGCAGTGTTTTATTGTTGAATGATGTTATTTTTGTACATAATTCTACATTTGTAAGTTCAGTTTTCATGGCAGAAAGATGGCACTACAGTAACTGTTATGGGGGGATTGTAAAAAGCAAAAGAAATGGAATTCTTCAATGCAAACATTTACAATAAAAAGAGGAAAGTGAGCACTGTACTTTTGTATTCTGTCAGAATTGAAATCAATATATTTAAAAATGTAGAAAAACATCCCAAAATGTTTAATACATTTCAGGCAGTATCCAACCATTTAAGTGTGATTAAAACTGGGATTAATCACAATTAGTTTTTGTGTTGATTGATCAAGTTACATGTGATTAATCAATAGCCCTAGTATGGTCCCATGTCTCCAGTGTAATGTGAGCAAGGTGATACCTTTGAGGAGAACTAAAAGTACAATCTAAACAAAACCATCAAACGAAATGAGTGGGCAGAATGAAACCAGCCCCACGCCCCACACTCCAGAGTTCCTGACTCTTTAAAGAGGGACAGCAGACTTGGGAAAATACAAGCAAAGATAGGAAGCAGCTTTTCAGCATCCATCGCTGGGGGCGGGGGGGATGAAGGAGGCCAGAGATCTCGTAATGTGAGAAAGGTGAAGCCCTCAGATAAGGCTAGGCCTGTACTACCACTTATGTCAGCAAAATGTTTGTTGCTCAGGGGGTGAAAACACCCCTGCCCATCTCTAGCCACATAAGTGGTGGTGTGCACCACACTGTCTCAGAGTGAGAGCTTCTCCTGCCAACATCACTGCCACCATATGTTGCAGTGGTTTTATTACAGTGATGAGAGAGCACTGAAGCCTCTGAGCATGGACTATGGATAAAAAGCCTGCTTAGACAAAGATTAACAGGTGCTGAAGTTCAGGTTTAATCACTAGAAAGAGATTTGTTTGACCTGTCTTCCAGTCCCTCTCATCACATGAACATATGGTCTTCAGGAGTAAGCTTGTCCTTGTTTACTACAAATGATCTTGGTGCTAAGTGTGGGCTTTTAGCTACCCTAACAGGCTGCTGTGTTCTGCCTCCTGAAGGTGTAGGAAGAAAGAGGGCCTAAAACAGAACCCTTTGTATCAGCATCCTGGTACCAGGCCTGAGCTAAAGTTGTCAAAACTTTGCAGCTATAAAGCCAAGTGTGAGCAAGAGGCAGGCCCTGCTCCCAGAATCTGGCCAGAGCAGGCTGATGCTGCAGAAACAGGCACTCAGGCAGGGCTAGACCCAAGAATGTAGATGCCAACATGTGCCAGAAAGGTGGTACCAGAACACATTCCCCAGAAAGAACAGGAACACACTGACCCATCTTCTGGATAAGTCAGGATGGCAGCATGAGGGCTAGGGATGTTCCAAGTAATGGGCAGCCCCTGCCACGTCACGAGTGATAGCTAACATGGGTGAATCCGTGTCTGAAGAGGTCTCTTGTAGGGGGTGTCTCTGGCCAGCTGAGGAGGAAATGGAAAGCCGCCTTTCACTGAGCTGCGTCCGGTGTCACGGGCACATATGTGCTAGTGTAACTGTAGGCTTAATCTGAGGAACTAGGACTGCACTTCATTGACAGTAAACCTGGCTGGGTGCTTCAGAGTCCACGTGGGTCTTGTGGTCACTGTACGGTTGGGTCAAGGCCTGGTGTGACAAGGACACAGGAAACCTGCACAACTATGGAGTGGAGGAGAAATAGGAGACTGGAAGCTTCTGCTGTCCCTGTCTCATCTCCCGAGAACATGGGGATGGCCAATGCTAAGGGAAAGTGGGGATGCAACTTTGTCACACAATGTACTTAGCCCCAGAACTCATTGCCCCTGAGGCCCTTGCAATTAAGGACTTAAGAAAGACCTGGTCTTGACGGACCAACAGCCTCATCCAGTCTGGCAGTTCTCCCCTCACAACACTAGTGCAGCACTGCTGGCAGCTTTACCGTGTTTTCCAGATTCTCCTCGTCCAGGGTGAGGGGACGGAAGCACTGCCGGATCACCTCATTCAGCGCTCGCACGTATTCCACATGCTCCTGCAGCTCTGTCATCTGGCCCCGGTACTGCTCCAGCTGCAGAAAGAGCATGGGACATTCTCTGTCAGCCTGGGGCCCTGCCAGAAAGCTATGCGGAGAGCCCCACAGCCCATCACTGAGACATATCTGTCCTCTGGCCCTTCTGCTCAGGGCAGAAGGTGGCTCCGAGTGGGTCTGACACGGCAGCCCCTGCGGTGAGTCTGCAGCACTGAGGATGACTGCAAACACCAGTCTAGCAATGGGCATACTGTCCACCTCTCTGGATGAAGGGAAACCCCCTTTCTTTGGGTTCAGCACTATGACAAGGCGAAATGGACTACTTCCACACTGCTGACACTTCATCATCATCAACCACCATTGGCTAGGCTCCCATTGGCATCCAATGCCTACGTCACTATTTCCTTCCATCTTTCCCTGTCCAGTGCAGTGTGGCTTACTTTCTGTAGACTAGCTCTGCACTGATCTACTACATCATCTACCCATTCTCTGTGGGGTCTGCCTCTCCGTATTCGACCCATCCATTATGCCAAATACCAGGGTCTTGACTTTTTGTTCCTTGTTCATTCTGTAGATGCCTGAATAGCTGTAACTTGCATTGTATAAACCTTCTGCAGTACGTTCTCTTTCAGCTGTGTATCTTCCTATATAATTCCTCGTTGATAACCTTCTGCATCCATCCTATTCTCAGGAACTTTCTGTAAAAACTCCTCTCAAATGCCAATATCCTTCTCTTCAAATCTTTCATTGTCACCCATGTCTCACATCCATACAACATGCTGCAGAATACACACATTTTCAAGATGCTCAGCTTCATTCCTAAGCTAATCGCTTTGTTTTTCCAGATCTTATCCATCGCCTTCAAACTCGCTCTTGCTTTCGCTGTTCTAGTCGCTATTTCCTACTTACAGTCTAGATCATATGTTATGTTGCTCCCCAGATACATGAACTTCTCTGCATTCTCTAGTTTGATCCCGTCTACACTGATCTTCCCTCCTATTTCCTTATCTCCAAATACCACTCTTTGGCTATGTCTACACTAACCAAAAACTTCGAAATGGCCATGCGAATGGTCATTTCGAAGTTTACTAATGAAGTGCGGAAATACATATTTCCCATCTGCGCCTAGGAATAAGGGGACGTCGAAATAGGCGGGGTCCTTTCGAAAAGGAGCCCCATCTGGACAAGCCGTGTGGCGGCGAGCCGCGTCAATTTCGAAGTGCCGCAGCTGCCCGCATGCTAATGAGATGCTGAATATGTATTTCAGCACTTCATTAGTAAACTTCAAAATGGCCATTTGCATGGCCATTTTGAAATTTTTGGCTAGTGTAGACATGGCCTTTTTGTTTTATTGATGTTCATAATCAGTCCATACCACTTCCCTTCCTCATTTAACACCAGCACCATTCTTTCTAGCTTGCAAGCTTCTCTTCATCTTCCATGATGATAACTATATCATCCATGAACCTCAAGTTGTCAATTCTCATCCCGTGCACCGATATTTCTTCTACCTCTTCCTGGATCTGGTCCATCGCTCTGTCAAGGTACATGATGAAGATACTCAGTGGTATCAGATCTCCTTGTCTCATACCTCCACTCTTTCTAATCCAACTGCCTAGCTCTCCACACATTCTCCCCGCTGCCTCTGCACTGTCGTTGCTATGTTTCAACAAGGGTATCAGTCTGCTGTCCACGCCATATGACTGCAACCCTGCCCAAGTCACTTTCGGATCACTGTCAAATGCCTTCTCAAAAATGGGCAAAGCAATTATAGACATTCTTATTCTTTCATTGAACTTTTCCCACTATCAGTGTTAGGATCAATATTTGCTGTATGGTACATCTATCTTTCCTGAATCACACTTGCTTGTCTGCTAGATGTTCTTCTATCTGCAATCTCAGTCTCTCTGTCAGTATCATCATCAGCTCCTTGCCTAGATGATTTGTTAGGGCAATCATTCTGTAGTTCTTGCACGGCAACATGCTTCCTTTCATGTGTATTGTCTCTAGCACAGATCTTGCCCATTCCTTAGGTGCCTTCTCTTCTTTCCATGCTATATTACATAGTCAGTGTATTTCCTGAATCATGCTTTCTCTGCCATATTTGATCATCTCTCCTGTGATCTTATAATTTCCAGGGCTCTTTTTATTCTTTAGTCATTTCACTGCTCTTTTTACTTCCTCCTTTGAAATATTGGACTCGCTCTCGATGTTCGGCAGAGATAGCTCTTTTAGTACTTCATTAAGTCTCTCTGAGACACTCAGGTCCAACTGTGCTTTGTATAGATCAGTGCCATATATTGCCCATCGCTGCACAACTTTCTCCTTGTTGATGAACACCTCATTGTTCTAATCTTAGATCGCCATCTGCTTTGGCTGCCACTTCCTGTTAGTATTCCTAATCATCTTATACACCTCCATTTCACCTCTGTATATCTTCATATTGCTCCTCTAACCATTGCATCTTTTCCATTCTGGCTGCTTTCCTGACATTGTTGCATTTCTTTCTATATTGCTGACACCCACCAGTCTCTCTGAGGCTATGCCAGCAGGGTACCCCACATGCGGGGCTGAAGTCTGGCTTCTTGGCAATGGCCCCCAATCAGATGGAAGGAATGGGCATGGTCTGTGGAAAGAGAGGCCTCACCCTCCGCAAGAGGGAGGAGAGTCAGGAGTTAGGGAAGTGTCTTGGGGCCTAGCCAGCTGAGCCCAGGCAGAGCTCAGCATCCCTGGCACCCCGTCTGTTAAAGCCATACCTTCTGGGAGCACTTGGCAATGGTGAAGATGTTGGTGCTGACATTCTGGTAGAGCTGCACTACCGCACCCAGCTCAGAAATGAGGCTCTCGCTGCGCTGGGATATCTCACTCAACAGCAGGGAGAGGATCTCCTTCCTGATGGAGTCCAGCAGGGGCACTGGGGGAGGGACAAGTGGCCATCAAGACAAGGACATGAGGAAAGGGGGCCTAGCTCTGCTGCCATCACTAGCCTTCCATCCCAGTCACCCTCCTGATGAAGACAAACCCCCTCATGACTTCAGCCGTTGACACACCAGAACATGAGCCCAATGGATACCCCCTCAAGGCCCCAGAAACACACGACCAGACTCCACAGACTGCTCTTTCCAATGGCCAAAACCAATTGCCCCTCCCTGCAATCACCAGCCCTTCCAACTCCCACGAGCCCATTACCAGGTCCCATTGCCCCTCCCCCTCTCACCAGCCCTTCCCCCCTCCCACAAGCCCATTGCCCCTCCCATCTCCCACCAGCCCTTCCTCTCTCCCATGAGCCCATTGCCAGGTCCCATTCCCCTCCCCTCTCTCAGCAGCCCTTCCACCCACCCACAAGCCCATTGTCAGGTCCCATTGCCCCTCCCCTCTGAGACCAGCCCTTCTCCCCTCCCATGAGCCCATTGCCAGGTCCCATTGCCCCTCCCCTCTGAGACCAGCCCTTCCACCCACCCACGAGCCCATTGCCCCTTCCCTCAATCACCAGCCTTCCCCCACTCCCATGAGCCCATTGCCCGGTCCCATTGCCCGTCCCCCACCCCTGAGCTGTCAACTATTCCCCTTATCCAGCCATGTGATATCCACTCCCCACACAGGAGCCTTTTGCTCTGACTCACTTCCCCTGACTTCTTCCTGCTCTCTGAGGGACTACACCCTCCCCTGCAATGCCCGCAGAGCAATTGCCCCACCCCGGCACTGTAGATTCCACGCCTGCCCACTCACCAATCTCCTGCTGCACACAGCTGCAATCCATCAGGAGGAGCTGGTTGCAGGTGATGACTGTGGAGGGCACCTCTCTGACACGTTCTGCCCAGGCACGCATCTGCACCACTCGCTGCACATAGTCGCCTGCTGGACGACCCTTCATTTGCTCCAGCTGCTTGCGACTCCAGCTGTGAACAAAGCTGTGGACCTCTGCCACCCACATATGCTGCTTGCAGATCTCCTGGGTCTCCCTCAGGGCCTCCTGCAGGCGGAACAGGGGGCTCTCAGCAACCCACAGCCCCAGACAGCAGGAAATACAGAGCGCTCCCCACCATTCACCACGATACTCCCAGAGCCCAATGAAAAATACCAGTTGGTGCTCAACCTGGCAGCCTGGTCCTTGAGAGGGTAACCCCCATCCCAGGCCTGTCCAATCTGGGGCAAGCTATAGCTTAGGCAAGGCCGGGGAGAGAGTGCAGGACAAGAGGTCCTGGATGTGATTGGGAAGGCCCCTCTGGGCACAGGAGAGTCAGAAAGACTCCACCCATCAGGATGAGTGATCACCGTTCTGGGTACTGCAGCAATGGCCAGGGGCTCCAGTCAGCATCAGACCCCATTCAAGTAGGTACTTTTCAGGCTCTGAGGGAGGAGTGGTTCTTCCCTAGGGCACACAGTCTCTTTAGGGCCCAGGACACCTGGCATAATAAGTGAGCCAGGGGATTTGTAGCGGGAAGCTCCCTAGCCGTGCAAGTTAATAAGCTGTCATCCTGGCCTGGCCAAGCAACGGAAAAGCAGAGAGGTGTGGGGGGACCTTGGTGACATAATCAAAAGAGCCCAAGGGATGGCTGGGGTGGCCCAGTTCAAGGACACAGGGCTGGACCCAGAGCTCTGGTGAAAGGCCAGCTCTCAGAGACACCGAAGGGAAAGACGCAAGGCAGACTTGGACAGACTGTCCGAATTCACCACTCCCCTCACTCACTGCCAGCACAGCCCGCTGGCTGGCCAGAGCCCCCTGGATTCTGCTGTCTGAGTGCAGGTCCTGTTCCAGCTGCTCCCTCGATGGCACTGGGTACTGGCTCTTCAGCCGCTGCCCAGTTATCTCCAGTCCCCCGATGGCCTTCAGATCCAGATGATGCACCAGTTGTGGGTCCTGGCCACAGAGTGCCTCCACAGACAGACTCTGGAGCAGTACATCATGGGGGCAGGGGCTGCCTCCCTCTGTTTCTCTAAGGGCTGGGCAGAAGGAGAAAGAGAGAGAGAGGTTTCTAACAAACACCAGCTGCAGGGATGATGGGGGATGCAAGCAACTGCCCAGCCGACACCTTGGAGAGGGAGTGCACAGCAGCTGGGCCCCCTGTCTCATCTGCTCTGTCCCCCACCCTGGGAGCTCCAGGGCAGTGCTCCATTTGGTCGAGGATCAGCCAATAGTGATGAGGCCTGGTGAAGAGACCTTGTGGGGAAGTCACTTACCACTTGGGTGGACTTTGCACATCATTCTCAAGTCCTGACTCTGGTGAGTCTCTTGGCCTGCAGAACTCTGCTCAGGTTGGGTCACTGGTTTCTCCTTCCTGGTCTGAGTCACCTGCAGGGAGATCCCCTTCACCCTGGGCAACGCTCCACTCTTCACAACAGAACATTTCAACCTCCAGACCAGGTCATGCAGACTCCCCCAACCATGCACCATTGACAATGCTTGCGTCCCGACTTGGCAGCAGAAGCAGCAGCTCACCATCCCTTTCCCCTCCACCACAAGCAGTTTCCTGCTTCCTAGCCTTGCACAGCTGACTTAACTCTAGAGCTCCTTCTGGGAACTGGCTTCTCCCATCACCCCCCAGCATTGTGGCAAAGGCTCCTAAGTCCCAGGTATGTGCCTGACCTTCAGCAATGGCAGTGGAGCAGGAAGAGCCTGGCACAAGGTCCATTTCACTGGGGATGGATGGCCCCTTGAACGTCTCCTTTGGCCACAGGTAGACTGTCCACTCCCACTTTCCAGGGAAGGACAACTGCCAAACTGGGAGTCAGAGGTACCAACCTGCAGGACAGACTCCACCACAGCATCCAGGGCCCCCAGCAGGCTGTTTTCCAGCACCTGGTCAGAGGGAAAGGGGACCAGCTGACTGTCAGTGTCAAACTCCAGGTGTACGTGAAGGACAGCTTCCCGTGAGGTACCACCACCCTGCAAAGGAGAGTCACAGTCCCTCACAGTTTGGAGAGCACAGCTTATGCTAAGCAAAAGTGACAGGGTTCAGTATGGAGGAACTGGGCAGGATCTCTGGCTGGTGTTATCAGCAGGTCCGACATCACTGGCTTCCGATGAACATGCAAAACTTGGTGCAACCACTGTTCTATGAAAAAGTGAGTTAAGTAAAATGTCCCTTGAAAGCTTATGATTTGTTCATTCTGTTTATGCTGCTCATATGCAAGTATCATTTTTATCTTTTAAGTTGTAAATATTGGCGCTGCACTTGTAATTCAAATGTTTGCTTCTGAAACTCCTCAAAAGTAAATATGGCAACCTCTTGTAAAAGGGTTTCTAATCAGGTGAAGCCATGCTTGGCAGAGAAAGGGCATTAACAGGTGCCAATCCACATCAGAGGAACTTGGCTGTGAACATGCACACCAACAGACAGGCAATGTCCGATTGCCAAAAAAGGACACAGACAGGTGACTTCCTTATGTGACATGCTCCACTTTGGGAGGCACCTTCACACAGCAAGAACAATGGAATCCTCTCCACATGTGCAAGGGGATAAAGAGAACCCTGGAGTTCCTCCAGCTTTGTCCTCAATCCAGCTCATCACTTCTGGAACATCTCTGCTATGAACTGAGCCTGGAAGGATCAGTGACCCGCCCTAACAGTGGACAGACTCCAGAGACTTTTAAGATAGCAGTTCATTCCAACTCTACTACAAACCTGCACCAGGAACTTTGAATTGGTGTATGTAATTTCACTCCTTTAACAATTTTACTCTCAACAGCCGTGTCTACACTAGCCCGAAACTTTGAAATTGCCATGCAAATGGCCATTTTGAAGTTTACTAATGAAGCGCTGAAATGCATATTCAGCGCTTCATTAGCATGCGGGTGGCCGCGGCATTTCGAAATTGATGCACCTCGCCGCCACGCGGCTAGTCCCGTGGGGCTCCTTTTCGAAAGGACCCCGCCTACTTCGAAGTCCCCTTATTCCCATGAGCAGATGGGAATAAGGGGACTTCGAAGTAGGCGGGGTCCTTTCAAAAAGGAGCCCTGTCTGGATGAGCCGTGCGGCTGCGAGCCACGTCAATTTCGAAGTGCCGCACCCGCCCGCTTGCTAATGAGGCGCTGAATGTGCATTTCAGCGCTTCATTAGTAAACTTCGAAATGGCCATTTGCATGGCAATTTCAAAGTTTGGGGCTAGTGCAGACATGGCCAACCTGTTCTTTTTGCTTCTTTTACTCATAAACCTTTAGATGTTGGGTTCTAAAGGACTGGCCCAGCGTGCTCTTCTGGGTGAGATCTGAGGTACACGTTGACTGGGAAATGTGGCTGGTCCTTTGGGATTAGAAGAACCTGTTCAGATTTGGTGAGCTTGATTTTCATAACCTCTCATCTGTGTGAAGAGTGATACTGATTGTGGCACAGGAGAAGCTGCAGTATGCAAGGGATTTGCTGGTTTGACTTCTTGTTTGCCAGTGTGGGAAACAGAAGTGCTCTTTGTGACTGGTTTGGGGGACCCCCCGTCTTGGGATGTAAGCAGCCCTGTCTTTAAATAACTGGCCCTAATTTGACCCACTCAGCATGCCCCAGAAAGCCTCCAATATTATCACAGGTCGTACTAGATTCCCAGCCATCCCATCTAATCTTCACTGCTGGCAGACTGAGCAAGAGACAAACCGACAGAGCCAAACCAAATCACTGGAAAACGGCCAATATAACGCCAATATTTAAAAAAGGCTCTAGAGGAGACCCTGGCAATTATAGACCGATAAGTTTAACATCAGTACCAGGCAAATTAGTAGAAACACTAGTAAAGAATAAAATTGCAAGGCACGTAGAAGAGCACAAATTGTTGGGCAAAAGTCAGCATGGTTTCTGCAGAGGGAAGTCGTGTCTAACTAATCTATTAGAATTCTTTGAAAGGGTTAATAAACATGCGGACAAGGGGCACCCAGTGGACATAATATACCTAGATTTCCAGAAAGCCTTTGACACAGTCCCACACCAAAGGCTTTTATGTAAATTAGGTGGTCATGGGATAGGAGGAAAGGTCCTTTCATGGATCGGGAATTGGTTAAAAGACAGAAAACAAAGGGTGGGAATAAATGGTAAATTTTCACAATGGAGGAGGGTAACTAGTGGTGTTCCCCAGGGGTCAGTCCTGGGACCGATCCTGTTCAACTTGTTCATCAATGATCTAGAAAATGAGGTAAGCAGCGAGGTGGCAAAGTTTGCAGATGACACCAAGTTGTTCAGGACAGTCAAAACCAAAAGGGATTGTGAAGAACTACAAAAAGATCTCAGCAAACTGAGTGATTGGGCAGCAAAATGGCAAATGAAATTTAATGTGGGTAAGTGTAAGGTAATGCATGTTGGAAAAAATAACCCAAATTACACGTACTACATGATGGGGTCAAATTTAGCTACGACAGATCAGGAAAGGGATCTTGGAGTTATAGTGGATAGTTCTCTGAAGACATCCACGCAGTGTGCAGCGGCAGTTAGTAAAGCAAATAGGATGTTAGGAATTATTAAAAAAGGGATCGATAATAAGACAAAAGATATCATACTTCCCCTATATAAAACTATGGTACGCCCACATCTTGAGTACTGCGTGCAGATGTGGTCTCCTCACCTCAAAAAAGATATATTGGCATTAGAAAAGGTTCAGAAAAGGGCGACTAAGATGATTAGGGGTTTGGAACGGGTCCCATATGGGGAGAGGCTAGAGAGACTGGGACTTTTCAGTTTGGAAAAGAGGCGATTGAGGGGCGATATGATAGAGGTATATAAAATCATGAATGGTGTGGAGAAAGTTAATATAGAAAAATTATTTACCTTTTCCCATAATACAAGAACTAGGGGACACCAAATGAAATTGATGGGTAGTAGGTTCAAAACTAATAAAAGGAAATTTTTCTTCACACACGCACAGTCAACCTGTGGAACTCCTTGCCTGAGGAGGCTGTGAAGGCCAGGACTCTATTAGGGTTTAAAAAAGAGCTTGATAAATTTTTGCAGGTTAGGTCCATAAATGGCTATTAGCCAGGGATAAAGTATGGTGCCCTAGCCTTCAGAACAAGGGCAGGAGATGGATGGCAGGAGATAAATCACTTGATCATTGTCTTCTGTTCTCCTTCTCTGGGGCACCTGGCATTGGCCACTGTCGGCAGATGGGATGCTGGGCTGGATGGACCTTTGGTCTGACCCAGTATGGCCATTCTTATGTTCTTATGTAACCCCCTCAGACCTCTTCCTGCCTCACCTTCATGATGTTGCTGACGAAGGATGTGATCTCCTCCTGCACAATGGAGACCAGGTTCTGGCAGGTCATGAGGTTCACCAGCTGGGCAAGGCTGCCCAGCCTCTGCATCCAGAACTCAGCCTCCTTCAGCCTCTTCTCCAGCTCCCTGTAGTGGACTCTCTGCTGATACAGGGATTCCTTGGTGATATACAGCTTGTAGCTCTTCACCTGGGTCTGCAGCCCATGCACCAGCTTGTAGGTGTCATCCCGCACCTGCAGGGACATGAAAACAAATGTGCTGAGAAGGCAGGTCCCCTGCACAGAACCACTGCTCTGCCAATGCTCAGGATGGGATGGGCAAGAAGTGAAGGCAGCTCCTCAAAGCTACTCAGGGTGACGTTCTCTCTCTTCTGGGATGGAGAGAGAACATACTGGACAGACTCCAACAGACACATCAAGCATAGTAGAAAGAGAGATTACCCTGTGCAGTAACTCGTGTTCTTCGAGATATTGTCTCCATGGGTGCTCCACCTTTAGGTGCTGCAGTGCCACTGCACCTACTGGTCAGAGACTTGTTAGTAGCAGTGGTCCCTCCCTGCAACCCCAGCTGCCTGTGCATGCAGGGCACAGGCACAAGATGCCCATGGCACTTACTGCACATGCACGGGCAGCTGGTTCCTCAGTTCTTCTCTGATCCAGAAGCCAAAGCAGGAATCCAAAGCAGAGGGGAGGAGGGTGGGTGGTGGAGCATCCGTGGGGACAACATCTTGAAGAACTCCAGTTACTGCGCAGGGTGAGTAACCTTCCCTTCTTCAAAGGTCCCTGTGGGTGCTCCACCTTTAGGTGACTACAAAGCTGTGTCATTGTTTGGAGGTGGTGCCTTCAGATGGCGTACATTGGCTGATGACATTATAGAACGGCCAAATGCAGTGTGTGTCAGCAACAATCTGTATAGCGCAATGCAGTGTGAACGTGTGAGCAGCCACCTGCGTAGGTGCTCTACAAATGTCTTCAGTGGACATGCCCTGGAGGAAGGCTGTGAAAGGAGCCACTGCCTGTGTGGAATGAACACAGATGCTCACGGGAGGTTCTCTGTTAAACATGTTGTAAGCGAGTCTTACACAGCTCGAGATCCACTTGGACAGCCTTTGCTTGGAGACAGGCATGCCCCAAGATATTTGTGTTCTCCCCAGGTAGAAGGCCAAGGCCCAGCGGATGTTGAGAATATGCAAGGCTCTGTCCCCATCTTCAGTATGATGTTTGGGGAAGAAGACTAGTAAGTATACCGGCGCACTGAAGTGGAAAGCAGTAAGTACTTTTGCAAGGAATTTTGGGTGGGTGAAGAGGACTACTTTGTCCTTGTACAAGGTTGTATACAGTGGCTCTGACATCGGTGCACTGATCACTCCCACCTTTCATGCCCAAGTGATTGCTACAAGGAAAGCCATTTTCATGGACAAGTGCAAAAGAGGGCAGGTGGCTGTTGGCTTACAGGGTTTGCTGGTTAGGGCCCTGAGGACTAAATTGAGGTCCCATGCAGGTGCTGGTTCTTAAAATGGAGATAATGTGTTGTGAAGGCCCTTAAGGAACCACTTGACTGATGGGTGGGTGAAGACCGAATGGCCCTAGATAGGCAGGTAAAAAGCCGATATGGCTGCAAAGCAAATATGAATGATGAATGTGTTTGTCTGTTGCAGGTGAAGCAGGTAAGTGAGTATGTGTGGGATCCCCATATGCATGTGAATAGGTTTTCCTTGTTGCAGGTCACCTACTGTTCCCGAGGATTACTTGGACTTCCAGTGGACAGTGCAGCTCTGAGTCCATCAGCCAACCAGGTACCACACATGAAGGTGAAGGTGGTCGATGGCTGGGTAGCAAATGGACTTGTTCTGTTGGGTTAGCAGTGAGGGAACGGGAGTGAGATGATATGATGGGTGTCTTGCCAGCTGTAAAAGGTCAGAGAACTAGGTCTGTTTGGGCCATCTGGGTACTAGTCATATGGCCCAAGCCCTGTCCTGCTTTATCTTGATCATGGCCCTCTGCATGAGAGAGATGAGTGGCAATGCATATGCTAAAGGTGATTCCATACGATGTTGAACGCATCTCCCAGTGAACTGAGGCCTAATCCATGTCTGGAGAAATAGTGGAGGCAACACATTGGCACTTGGGGCAAATAGATCCACAGTGGGGAATCCCCATCTGTGGAAGAGATAGAAGATGGTGGAAAATTGCAGCTGAGGTCATCCGCCAGTAGATTCTTGCTGCCTGGTATGTAGGCCACTACAAGGTGGATTTTCCAAGGCATACACCACTTCTACAGTTCCACTGCTTCTCAACAGAGTTGTTGTGAGCGTATTCCACCTTGTTTGTTGACGTAGTGGATTGTCGTTGTACTGTCCATCATCATTCAGACTGTGTTGTTGGTTATCTACCTGGAGAAGTGCATGCAGGCATATCGCACTGCTCTGAGCTTCAGAAGGTTGATATGCTTGAGCCGCACACATACAGAATGGGAAAGGACTGCCTAGGAATAAGTACAGCAGAAAGGGATCTAGGGGTTATAGTGGACCACAAGCTAACTATGAGTCAACAGTGTGATGCTGTTGCAAAAAAAGCAAACATGATTCTGGGATGCATTAATGGTGTGTTGTGAAAAAGACACAAGAAGCCATTCTCCCACTCTGCTCTGCGCTGGTTAGGCCTCAGCTGGAGTATTGTGTCCAGTTCTGGGCACCGCAGTTCAGGAAGGATGTGGAGAAATTGGAAAGGGTCCAGAGGAGAGCAACGAGAATGATCAAAGGTCTAGAGAACATGACCTACGAAGAAAGGCTGAAAGAACTGGGCTTGTTTAGTTTGGAAAAGAGAAGATTGAGGGGGGACATGATAGCAGTTTTCAAGTATTTAAAAGGGTGTCATAAGGCAGAGGGACGGAAAGAGAAGTTACTCACCGTAGTAACGGTGGTTCTTCGAGATGTGTCCCCATGGGTGCTCCACGTTAGGTGTCGGGCTCGCCCCGGCGCCGCAGGTCAGATCTTCCAAGCAGTTTCTGCCAGACCGCGCATGCGCTGGTGCGCACCGCTCCCTTGCGCGCTCCTGGCCATGTGTGCGACCCAGTCCCCGCCAGTTCCTTGACCAACCGCCTCGGATGCTCCTGAAAAACACTAAACAGAGATCCGAAGCGGGGAGGATGGGCGGGTGGTGGAGCACCCACGGGGACACATCTCGAAGAACCACCGTTACTACGGTGAGTAACTTCTTTTTCTTCTTCGAGTGTCCCCGTGGGTGCTCCACGTTAGGTGACTACCCAGCAGTAACCCAAAATAGGAGATGGGTAATCGGATCATGTGCAGCTTGTCCCCGAGAGGACCACTGTCGAGAGTTGGGTATCCTCTTGGAATACCCTGTGAAGGGCGTAGTGCTTGGCAAAGGTGTCATAGGATGACCAGGTCGCCGCTCTGCAAATGTCTTTTAGCGCAATGCCCTTGAAAAAGGCTGTTGATGCCGCCACCGCCCTAGTGGAGTGAGCCCTAGGCGTGGCCAGTAAAGGAGTCTTTTTGAGTTCGTAGCACATTTTTATGCAGGATACGATGTGCTTCGAGATTCTCTGCGAAGACAATCTTTTCCTTTCAATTTGGGAGCGAGAGAGACTAGGAGTCTATCCGTTTTCCGGAAGGACTTGGTCCTGTCTATATAGAAGGCTAGCGCCCTCCTCACCTCCAGGAGGTGTAGGCGCGCCTCTTTGTTAGAGTTATGAGGCTTTGGATAAACGAGGGTAAAACAATAGGTTTGTTAATATGAAACTCAGAAGAAACTTTAGGAACAAAGGCTGGATGCAGCCGTATGGTTACCGCCTCCTTGGAAAATTCTGTGAGCTGATGTGATTGCGAGAAGGAAGGTCATCTTTATCGTAAGGAGACGGAGGGAAACCATGGCTAAAGGCTCCAACGGTGGTTCCATTAGCGCACTAAGCACCAGGTCCAAGTTCCACGAAGGTGGAAGTGGTTTCCGAGGGGGGTATAGGTTTACCAACCCTTTGAGGAACCTGGTAATCATGGGATGGGTGAACACCGTGTGCCCTCCTGCTACTTTCTAGGACTTGTTGCACTTCCTCCGTATATGTGCTCTCTAGGGAGCTGAGCCATGGATTAACCATGCTTGTAGTCACAGGCCTTGGGGGGTGCGGATGCACTATGGACCCCTGGGCTTGCGTGAGCAGATCCGGCACCACCGGGAGGGGAATCGGTGGACGGTCCGACATGCGCAGGAGTAGGGGGAACCATTGCTGTTTATCCCATGTTGGGACTATCAGGATCATTTGGGCTCCTTCTCTCCTGGCTTTCTGCAAGACTTTGTGGATCAGCACTGTGGGAGGAAAAGCGTAAAGCAGGGGGCCCCTCCAGGAGATCGCGAATGCGTCCCCCAGGGACCCCCGTCCCAGTCCTGCCCTGGAGCAGTATCGTGGGCACTTCTTGTTGTGTTGAGTGGCAAACAGGTCTATCTGGGGAAAGCCCCATGCGTGAAAAATCGGTCGTAGCAGATCGGGACGGATCTGCCACTCGTGCGTGAGTGCGAAACGCCTGCTCAGCTGGTCTGCCTTCACGTTGTGAGCGCCTGGTAAGTACGAGGCTTTCAAGGTTATATTGTTGGCGATGCACCAGTTCCACAACCGGACTGCTTCCGCACATAAGGCACGGGAGCGAGCTCCTCCTTGCCGATTTATATAAAACATGGTAGAGGTATTGTCTGTACTGATCCCGACTACTTTGCCTTGTATATGGTCTTGAAAGTGTCTGCAGGCGTTAAACACCACTCTGAGCTCCAGTATATTTATGTGCAGTGACTGTTCCGCGGAGGACCACAGTCCTTGCGTCACCTCTTTGCCCATGTGTGCTCCCCACCCGATGTGGGAGGCATCTGTAGTAAGAAAAACCGATACTTGTGGTTGGTGGAAGGGTGCCCCTGTTGGCACGTTCTTGGGGTTTACCCACCATTGCAAGGATTTGCGCACCTCTATCGTGGGCAACACCACCCTGTGAACGGTGTGTGCTGCCGGTTTGTAGACGCTCGCCAGCCAGTGCTGCATGCTGCACATGTGTAACCTGGCGTTCTGTACTACGAACGTCGCTGCTGCCATGTGGCCCAGCAGCTGTAAGCACGTCAGAACCGGCACCGTAGGGCTGAAGGTGATGACTTTCACGAGGGAGCCGATGGCCTGAAAGCGTGTCTCTGGTAGATACACTCTCGCTGTAATAGAATTTATGTGTGCCCCTATGAACTCTATGTCCTGTGTGGGGTCTATCTTTGATTTTGCCAGATTGATAACCAGGCCGAGCAAAGAGAACGTGCCTGCTGTGACGCGTATCATGCGTAGTACCTAACCTCCTTCGAGGCCCCTTTGAGTAGGCAGTCGTCCAGATACGGGAATATAAATACCCCGTCTGTGCAGGTAGGCTGACACCACTGCCAAGGTATTGGTGAAGACTCTGGGGGCCAAGGAGAGGCCAAACAGTCGGACCTTGTATTGAAAATGTTCTTTGCCTACCATGAACCGGAGGAATCATCGGTGAGCCGGATGGATAGTTATGTGAAAATACGCGTCTTGTAAGTCGAGGGCTGCGAACCAATCTCCATCGTCCAGTGCCGTAAGGATGGAGGCGATTGTGATCATCCGAAAGTGTTGCTTGCGCAGGTACCGGTTGAGGCCTCGAAGATCTAAGATGGGCCTCCAGCCCCCTGTCTTTTTCTCCGTGAGGAAGTATCTGGAGAAGAACCCTTTCCCTTGCAGTTGCTCCGGCACTCTTTCCACTGCCCCTATGAGCATAAGATGGTCTACCTCCTGCTTGAGTCTCGCTTCGTGGGAGGCATCCTGCAGGTTGGGCCTGGGTGGAGGTCGTGGCGGTGGGAGTGACTGGAAGGGGATCGCGTACCCCGTGGCTATGATCTCCAGCACCCATTTGTCTGTGGTGATCCTTTGCCACTGGTCGTAGAATGGTCGGAGGCGATGGTGGAATAACAGCTTCAGATGACATTGTGCGATGGTAGTGATGGCGCAGCCCTGGATCTGTGTGTCAAACTTGTGGCCTTTGGCCCTGCCCCGAGGACGCACGGCTCTGTTGGGAACGTCGCCTGGGAGTTCTATATCGTTGATGCTGTTGATGTCGCCCTTGCTCGTAACCCCTGTGGTACTGGGGACGCTGTGGCTGATACTGATACCGTCTTTGCTGAGGGTAGTACTTTTTCTTTCTGTATGGAAGGGTGTAGATCCCTAAGGTCCTAAGAGTGGCTCTTGAGTCTTTACTGGAATGAAGGACCGAGTCAGTTGATTCAGCAAACAGCTTCTGTGTGTCGAAGGGGAGATCGACGATCTTCGCCTGCAGATCCCTCTGTATACCCGATGTTTGGAGCCAGGACTCCCTTCGCATTACCACTGCCGTAGCTGTTGAGCATGCTGCTGTGTCCGCAACATCCAGGGCGATCTGAACTCCTGTCCTCGAGGCCGCGTAGCCTTCTTGCACGATAGCCTTGAGCACCAGCTTCTTGTCCTCTGGAAGCCAGTCCATGAGGGAGGTTAATCTAGAGTAGTTGTTGAAATTGTGGTTCGCTAGATGCGCTGCGTAATTCGCCATTCTCAACAGTAGGGTGGAGGAGGAGTAGACCTTTCTGCCGAACAGCTCTAGTTTCTTGGCATCTTTGTCTGCTCCCCCTGTTTTGAACTGAGACGTTTTTGATCTCTGTTGAGACGATTCTACCACCAGAGAATTTGGTTGCGGGTGGCTGAATAGGAACTCCATGCCCTTCGCCGGCACGAAGTATTTCTTGTCTGCTCTCTTGTGGACAGGCGGAATAGTCGCAGGGGTCTGCCATATCGTGGTGGCGGACTCCAAGATTGCTTCGTCAAGTGGTATGGCTATTTTAGAGGAGGCCGGAGGTCTCAGATTTTTAAGGAGCTTATGGTGCTTCTCTTGCACCTCTGCTGTCTGGATGCCTTGTGTGAAGGCCACCCTTTTAAACAGCTCTTGGAACTGTTTGAGATCATCCGGAGGATGGACGTCCCCCGGGGCCGTAGCCTCATCCGGGGAGGACAGCAAGGAACCGCTAGGGTACGCCTCTCTGGACCCCTCCGGGTCCTGTTGACGGTGGTACATCCGCTCGCTAGAAGCTTGCAAGGGAAAATCCCGGGGTTCCAGAACCAACTCCCCCTGAGATATCTGAGTCTCTGTCCCCGTTCGCGATTGCCCTTGGGGATATGGAACCGTCTGTGGGGATCTGTCCCTGGTAGTATGGTGTCTATGCCCCGCGTGATAGGGGCGACCATGGCAACACGGGCACTGCTCCTGGGATGGTGACCTGGACCACTCCCTTGGTGCATACCCCCTACGTCTGGGGGAGCAAGATCTTCTGGAGACATGGGATGCTGGAGAGACCGATTTGTGATAGTACTCAAGTGGCTCGAAGCCCAAGAAGGGCGAAGGTGGTCCAAGCCATGGGGAGGCTGGCTGTAGAAATGGAGATGGGGGCTCCGGATAGGCTAGGGGTGACCCCTGCCTTCTCGTTGGAGTCCGCAGCACGAGCGGAGGGCTCAGAGAAAGCAGCTCTGCAGCCCTGTCTGGAGAGGGACTGCGGTGCCGTGTTTTCTGTGCTGCCTTTCCCCTCCCCTGTGGGGGTGGCTCCGCCCCCTGACGCGTCGAGGATCTCGGCCCCGTAGTCTGCACCGCGCTCGGCATGCTCCTCAGCGGTGCCACGCAGGCGGTCTCCCCCGGTGCCCGCAGGCCGTGTGCCTGCGCGCTCTGCGCCGCCGGTTCCCCGGGGGTCGGTGCCGCTGTTTGCGGAGCTGCCGGTTCCAGCGCTTGCTTGGCCGCCGCCCTGCCCCCGGTGCGGGGCGGCTGTTTGATCACCGGAGGCTGAACCTCCGCCACATGCGTCTCCGCGCCGCCGCCAATCAGCTGTAGCTGCGGCTGGGCGCTGTGCGCTCCACCCGTCCCACTCGCTGTTGCTGCCGGCAGGGATCGGGTTGGGGAGATTTTCCTCCGTTTTTGGGCTGATGGGGTTAGGGACGCGGCTTTCCTTTATGGGCCCCGGAGGGTCCCTCCTGCTGCGGCTGTTCCGGCACATCTGGCTGGAGGGCCTTGTCGAACAGCAGCATTTTCAGCCGCATTTCCCTGTCCTTCCTTGCTCTGGCTGTTAACTTGGCGCAGAAGGAACATTTCTGAGTGACATGAGATTCCCCCAAGCACCTTATACACTGACTGTGCCCATCAGACACTGGCATCGCCTTGTGGCACAACTCACACTTCTTGAATCCTGAAGAGGACATTGTGGTGAGTCTTTGAGTTGTTAATAGGGTACTTAGCACCTTCTCTGTGCTTGTTCCCCTCTCGGATAAAGCCTGCCGCGGCAGGAGGGCTAATGGTCCTAGGCTCCTGGCCACCGGTGCTCCGCTTGTTACTAGGATTGGAAGCTTTGAATTCCTTCCCTTTCTTTGTTTTCTTTTTTTTTTTGTTGAAAACAACAACCGACTAACTTAATCTAAGACTGAAGAAACTTTAAAACACTTAAAAACGTTAAATACGCTAACTCTGGCCGTAGCCTGAGCGGATTCCATCTGCAGCCGATGGCGGTTAAAGAGGAACTGGTGGGGACCGGATCGCGCATGTGGCCAGGAGCGTGCAAGGGAGCGGCGCGCACCAGCGCATGCGCGGTCCAGCAGAAACTGCTTGGAAGATCCAACCTGCAGCGCTGGGGCGAGACCGACACCTAACGTGGAGCACCCATGGGGACACTCGAAGAAGAACTTGTTCTTCCTTGCCTCTGAGGATAGAACAAGAGGCAGTGGACTTAAATTGCAGCAGGGGAGGTTCAGGTTGGACATTAGGAAATAGTTCCTAACTGTCAGGGTGATCAAACACTGGAATAAATTGCCAAGGGAGGTGGTAGAATCTTCATCACTGGAGACATTTAAGAAGAGGTTAGATAGATGGCTTTCAGGGATGGTCTAGGAAGTACTTGGTCCTGCCATGAGGGCAGGGGGCTGGACTCGATGGCCTCTTGAGGTCCCTTCCAGTCCTACTCTTCTATGATTCTATGATCATGTGCCCTGAACCACTTGGCCCTGTAGGTGGGCACTCCAGCTTACTAGTGAAGCATCTATCATGATCGTGATGGCTGGGGAGGCTCTCTGGAAGGGAATCCCCTTTGCATACATTTTGTGGTTGTGTCCACCAACTGAGAGAGCTCCCTACAGTGGTTGGGATGCTCAGTGTTTTGTTCAGAGGATGGACATGGAGCCTGAACACTGATCTGAACTAGGCCTGCATTGGTCTCATCTGTAGGTGTGTGTGGGGCATGACAGAGATCAATGCTGCCATGTGGCCGAAGAGACATAACTAGTGCCTGGCCATTACGCTGGGGCTGACGTGCAGTGTGAGGACAAGATGTTGGATTGCTTGTACTCTGTCTGGCAGTCCAAAAGTACCCCAAAGAACCTGAGCATATGAGTTGGTGTCAGGGTGCACTTTGATGGATTTATGTGTAGGGCCAGCTTGGTGAATAGTGTTCTGATCAAAGATGTTGCTTGTTGGTTCTGATGTAGAGAGTGGCTCCTAAACAGCCATCTAGGTAGGGAAAGATGGTTACTCCCTTTGTTCTTAGATGTCTGCTAGGATGTCTGAGAAGACTGTGGACAGGCTAAAGGTAGCACCCTGTGCTTTGCTATCACAAACCTGGAGACCTACCTGTGTGACAGATGGGTGGCAACATAAAAGTAAGCATCCTGGAGGTCAAAGAATCATAGGACTGGAAGGGACCTCAGGAGGTCATCTAGTTCAGCCCCCTACTTCAAGCAGGATCAACCCCCACTAAGTCATCACACCCAGGACCTTGTCAAGTCGGGACTTAAAAACCTTGAGGGATGCAGAATCCACCACCTCTCCAGGCAACTCATTCCAGTGCTTCACCACCCTCCTGGTGAAGTAGTTTTTCCTAATATCTAACCTACACCTCTTCCTCTTCAACTTCAGACCATTCCTCCTTGTTCTGCCATCTGACACCACTGAGAACAGTTTCTCACCCTCCTCTTTAGAGCTCCCCTTCAGGAAGTTGAAGGCTGCTGTTAAATCACCCCTCAGTCTTCTCTTCTACAAACTAGACAAGCCCAAATCCCTCAGCCTACCCTCATAGGTCTTGTGCTCCGGCCCCTTAATTATTTTTGTTGGCCTCCGCTGAACCTGCTCCAGCAAATCCACATCCTTTTTATACTGGGGGGCCCAAAACTGGACACAATATTCAAGATGGGGCCTCACCAGTGCCGAATAGAGGGGAATAACTACTTCCCTAGATCAGCTCAAAATGCTCCTCCTAATGCACCCTAGTATGCCGTTAGCCTTCTTGGCTACAAGGGCACTCTGTTTACTCATATCCAGCCTTTCATCCACCATAACCCCTAGGTCCCTTTCCATCATACTGCTGTCGAGCTAGTCGGTCCCCAGCGTGTAACAATGCTTGGGATTCTTCTGCCCCAGGTGCAGGATTCTACACTTCTCCTTGTTGAACCACATCAGATTTCTTTTGGCCCAGTCCTACAATTTATCCAGGTCACTCTGGATTCTCTCTCTACCCTCCAACGTATCTACCTCTCCTCCTAGTTTTGTGTCATCTGCAAACTTGCTGAGGGTGCAATCCAGTCCCTCAACCAGGTCATTAAGAAAGATGTTGAATAACACCGGACCTAGAACCGAGCCCTGCAGCACTCCACTTGAAACCAACTGCCATCCAGATATTGAGCCACTGACCACTACCTGTTGGGTCTGACCATCAAGCCAGCTTTCTATCCATCTTATAGTCCAAGGATCCAACCCATACTTCCGTAACTTACGGACAAGAATGTTGTGGGAGACCATATCAAAAGCTTTGCTGAAGTCAAGGTATATCACATCCACTGACTTCCCCATGTCCACAGAGCTTGTTACCTCATTATAGAAGCTAATCAGATTGGTCAGGCAGGACTTGGCCCTGGTGAATCCATGTTAGCTACTTTTGATCATTTTCCCCTCTTCCAACTGCTCCAAAATGGACTCCTTGAGGATTCCCTCTATTATTTCCCCAAGGATTGAGGTAAGGCTGACTGGTCTATAGTTCCCTGGATTGTTGTTCTTTCCTTTTTTAAAGATGAACACTACGTTTGCCTTCTTCCAGTCATCTGGTATCTCCCCTGATTTCCAAGAGTCTTCAAGAGTAATGGCCAAAGCTTCAGCAATGAACTCTGCCAATTCCGTCAGTCCCCTCGGGTGCATTAAATCCAGACTCATGAACTTGTGTACATCTAATTTTTCTAGATAGCTCAGAATTTGTTCCTTCCCCACAGATGGCTGCCCTCCACCTTCCCATACTGCATTGTCTAGGACTGTCATGTGGAAATTGACTTTGTCCATGAAGACTGAGGCAAAAAAAGTATTGGGTACTTCAGCTTTTCCTACATCATCTGTAACTAGGTTACCTCCCTCATCCAGTAACGGCTCCACACCTTCTCTGATAACCTGTTTGTTGTTAACATGCCTGTAGAAACCCTTCTTGTTACTCTTCACATCCCTTGCCAGCTGCAGTTCCAATTGCTCTTTTGCTTTCCTGATTACTGCCCGGCATTCTCCAGCCATATGTTTACACGCCTCCTTAGGGAACTGTCCATGTTTCTGTTTCTTGTATGCATCCTTTTTGAGTTTAAGCTGACTAAGGATTTCCCTGTTAAGCCAAGCTGGTTGCCTACCATGTTTGCATTTCTTACTATGCAGCAGGATGGTTTGTTCCTGTGTCTTCAATAAGACTTCTTTAAAATACTGCCAGTTCTCTTGAACTGTTTTCCCCTTCATCTTCATTTCCCAAGGGATTCTGCTCATCCATTCTCTCAGGTCAATGGTGGACAGCCAATCCCCTTTCTGTAGAGCAGGGATGATCGTAGCTAACATTTCCATCTTGAATCTTTGACAGAGTACCTACCGGTTTAGCTTTCTGAGGTCTAGTATGGGTCTCCAACGTCCTGTTTTTTAATGCGTGAGGAAGTACTGAGAATAGAATCCACTTACCCTGTATTCGGTGGGTATGTCTTCTATGGTCCCCAGCTGTAGAAGACATTGTGCCTTCTATGGCCCCCAGCTGTGCAGATATTGCATGAACACAGACTCACGAAAGGGGTCCCTCAAAATGAATTGGGTTGGGGGATGAGTAGGATGATGTAACCAGTGTGCACAATCTCTAAGACCCACTTGGTGGTGGTGACGGCTCACCATGCATGGTAGAATGCTAGCCTTGAGCTGAAGACGATCTGTGGCTCGGTCTGAAGCCTGCAAGCAATGGGGGCTGTCTGACTCTTGATCAAATCTTCAAAAACAACTGTCGTGTTGAAGCCTGGTGGGTCAGACACTGTTCTGCGATTTGTCTTCTTCTGAGCTGGTTCTGATGTCACTAGTTATCATAGTTTCTGTTATTGAATGGTAATGGCTTATGCCTATAACTAAACTGTTTTATCTTCTTCTTGCAGAAACTGTTAGGATGCATAGGGTGTGCAAGGTGACCCTCGAATCCTTGAGAGAATGAAGTGTGGTGTTCATGTTTTCGGCAAAAAGCCGAGACTTTCAAAAGGGAAGTCCTCAACCATGGTTTGGACATCCCTGGGAAACCCAGACTGTTGTAACTAGGAAACCCACCTCATGACCACTGCTGATGCTAGGGACCTGGTGGCAGTGTCTGCTGTGTCCAAGGCTGACTGAAGAGCTGTTCTTGAGATAAGAGAGCCTTCTGCCATGAGGGCTTTGTATTGGTCTCTGCTGTTATTTTGTATTACATCAATAAAAATATGCATTGATCCAAGACTTGGTGTGTGTATTTTGCAGGCAATGACACATAATTGGTGATGCGAAATTGTAGGCGGGCAGATGACTACACCTTCTTCCCCATGGCGTCCAGCCTTTTCCATTCTTTATCCCCCAGGGTGAATCTGGAGTTCTGCTGCCTACCCTTCTGGGTTATGGCTTCTACTATCGAGTTGAAGGGTGATAGGGGAAAAGGAACTCAGCACTCTTCAAGGCTACATAATGCTTTCACTCCAGCCTGGCTGGGTCCAGGAGGGCTTTGTTAATTGGTATTGCCACCCTGTTCTGTTTGGATGAATGTGATATACTGGGTATGTTGGGTATTCGGTGGAATTGAGACGGATATTTCCAGTTTATCTGAAACTTTCCTGAAAATGTCTTGGAATGATCAAGAGTTGTCACCCAACAAGGAAGTGTGCAGTAAAGTAATCGAGTTTGTGGAGGACGATTAAGGAGAGAACTTTGGTGGAACTGATGAGTTCGACCAACCTTCTCCCCTTGTGTAATTGTCATAGTCATCAACTTCTGAAATCGCTGACCCTGTCTAGTGACGGTACATGAGGAGGTCAGGGTCTAGTCAGCACCAGTGGCTGGGAGTAGTGGCTGGGTAAGGGGCCGTTAGTGGAAGGCTGCCCATGGGTCCCAGTATGGCCAATTAGGTGGCATGGGTGGTGGCATCCATGCTGTTGCCACTGTTGTAATTGTGATGTAGAAGATTCTTCTACCTTATGCTGGTCAGCACAGCTTTTTGATGAAGCACTGAGAGTTGCCCCCTGTGAAGTAGGGAGGGCGGCAGCATGGTGCTTTGAGGTGGTCTCTTTGATTGTGGAGGAAACTGACCCTGCAAAGTATGGCTCTTCTTAGCCAGAGGGGATTTCCCCTTATCTCGAGGACTTGCCAAGGTGAGAGCCCTGTCAATTGCCTGAGCCCCTGTGGAGTAGGCATGAGGGAGGAGTCATTAGCCACATCTACACTAGCCGGCTATTTCGAAGTAGCCGTGCCAACTTCAAAATAGCGCCCGCCACGTCTACACATGCTGAGCGCTATTTCAAAGTTGAAATCGACGTAAGGCGGTGAGACGTCGAAGTCGCTAACCTCATCAGGAGATGGGAATAGCGCCCTACTTCGACACTGAACGTCGAAGTAGGGCACGTGTAGACGATCCACGTCTCGCAACATCGAAATAGCGGGGTCCTCCATGGCGGCCGTCAGCTGAGGGGTTGAGAGACGCTCTCTCCAGCCCCTGAGCTCTATGGTCGCCGCATGCAGCAGCCCCTTAAAGCTCCCCGCCCCCTGCGTTCCTGTGCAGACAGCAGCACAGCCACGTGCCCAGCCTGCACGTCCCTCAGCAGCCCCAACCCACCACCCTGCACCCCATGGCATCCAGCCAGTCCCCCAAGCACCCACAGGGCACCCCCCTAAGGGGACCCAGGGCTCCCAGCCTGCCAGCCAGCAGAGGAAGAGGCAGCGGGGCCCCTCCTGGACAGAGGCCGAGATCTGGGACCTGCTGCTGCTCTGGGGCAAGGAGGAGGTGCTCCAGGTAATGGGGAGCAAGAGGCGGAAGGCAGATGCATTCACTTGGCTGGCCAAGGGCCTGGCTGCCCGGGGTCACCCTGCCCGCACTACTGACCACGTCACAAGTAAGGTAAAGGAGCTGCGGCAGGGTTACGCCCGGGTCAGGGACACGGCCAGCCAATCTGGGGCCGCCCCTGCCACTTGCCCCTTTTACAGGGAGTTCAGGGTCATCCTGGGCCCCTGGTACACCTCCTCCCCCCCGGCCACCCTTGACACATTGGCCGATGAGCCCCAGCAGGCCCCGGAGATGGAGTCCACCCCGGAGGCAAGCCCTGCACCCCAGGGGCCCCCCCAGGAGCCCACCTCTGGGACACCAGAGGAGGAGGAGGGGGTCTCCAGCAACGTGGGGCTCCAGATCGACCTACCCTCCCGCAGCTCCAGCAGGGCATCCACCCGATGGGTGTCCCCCGACCATGGGAGCGGAGCGTCAGGTATGTACCCCCCTGGTGCACACCCCCGGGGTTAAGGGGCGGGGACGAGACATGACCAGGGCCCTTCATACACCCAGATGACCATGGCCCCGAGGACAGCAGTGGCATGTCCCTCAGAAGAGTCCATCAGCCCCTGCCCCCCAGCAGGACAGAGCCATGCCCCATCCCTGGGGATGGGGGGAGCGGAACCTAGGGTCCCCTGGATGCGGGGTTGGACACCCATCATCATCATCATCATCATCATCAGCAGCAGCAGCAGCAGCATCTCCGGGGGACGGGGATGGGGAACCAGCAGCAGAGGGGTGGGGGGACAAAGGCCATGGGTCAGGGCCCAGACTAACAGCTGTCTCCACTCTTCTTCCCCCCTCTGTTCTGCAGCTGCACCATCGGAGGGCCCGGAGAGCACTGGCACGCTGTCTGTGGTCCCGGAGAGCTCACCGGGGCCATCCCACCAGGCCAGCCCCTCGGCGGAGCACAGACCAGCCCCAGGACGAGCCCGACAGCGGTGGAGCCATCTGCGGGCGTCCATGGACCCCCAGCTGCTCGCCACCTTCTGGCGTCAGCTGGAGGTGTCCCAGCAGCGCCTGCAGGCGGAGGAGCGGTGGCTCCATCTCCAGGAGCAAGCGCTGGCCTGGCGCCACGAGGCTTGGGGGTCCTTCATGCGCACCTTCGATGCCATCGCGCGGCACTTGACCCCCGCCACTCGGCCCGCCGCTCCACCTGCCGTCCCTCCACCATCAGCCATCCTGGGGCCTGCCACCGAGGGGGACCATGGGCCTCCAGACTCCGCCCGGCCCTATCTGCTGGTTCTCCCAGCCCCCACGCAGCCCCCACTGGGCCTCCGGCCGAGACGTGGGTCGCGCCCCCCAACACCAGGCGCAGGACAATAGGGGTGCGGGGCCAAGGATGTTGCCCCCCAAGGCCCCCTCCTTTGGACTTATTCCCCCCATCTTTGTAAATAGTTTTTGTTCTACCCATTTTGTACCTGCGCCCCATGTACATAGTTGCCCCCTTCTTCTTCTGTTAATAATTAATACAAGGTTGCAGGGTTTTGTTTAAAAAAATTCCATTTTATTGCACAGAAGTGTGGCGGGGGTTGTGCTCTCAGGTTCTCTGTGGTGTGGGCGTGGGGGCAGGGAGTGTTGTGAAGGATGGGGGGGTGCAGTGGGTGGCTCACCCGCAGGTGGCCCTGCCAGCGTTCACCCCGCAGCCTGGTCAAAATGGGCCCGCAGGGCCTCCCGGACCCAGATTCCCTCAGGGTCGACCTGACGACTGGGGTCAGCGGGTGGCTGGACGTTGGCCCTGCCAGCCTCCACAGCCCAGCCCTGGAACAAGGCCTCTCCCTTGCTCTCCACCAAGTCGTGGAGTGCGCTGCACACACCCACAATCTGGGGGATGTTGGTGAGGCCTGCATCCGGGCAGGTGAGGAGACACCTCCAGTGCCCTTTGAGGCGGCCGAAAGTGCGCTCAACCACCTGGTGCGCATGGTTCAAGCGCATGTTGAAGCGCTCCTGGCTGGCTGTGACATGGCCTGTGTAAGGGTGCATGAGCAAGGGCCGGAGGGGGTACGCCGCGTCTGCGACGATGCAGAGAGGCATCGTGGTGTCCCCCACAGGGATCTCCCGCTGGGGGATGTAGGTCCCCGCCTCCAGCCGGCGGCACAGGCCCGAATTTCTGAATACCTGGGCTTCATGGGTGCTGCCAGGCCAGCCAACATAAATGTCCAAGAGGTGGCCCCGGCTGTCCACCAAGGCCTGGAGGACCACAGAATGGTATCCCTTCCTATTGAGGAAGCGTCCTCCGCTGTGCTCCGGGGCATGGATGGGGATATGGCTCCCATCCAAAGCCCCAAAGCAATTTGGGAACCCCAGGCTGGAAAACCCCAGGCTGGCAAACCCCTGCAGCATCCAGGTCCCCAAGCTGCACGAGCCGGTGGAGGAGCAGGGCATTGATTGCATGGACGACCTGCAGGGGAAGGACATGAGAGAGCACCGGTGAGGGGTGTGCAGGGTATGTCTGGCCCTCCCCTCCGGGCTCCTCCCCCTCCCCCCCAGGGCTCCCTCCCTTCCCCTGGGTCCTCTTACCTTCATGAGGACAGCCCCGACGGTGGCTTTGCCCATGCCGAACTGCTGCCCTACGGATTGGTAGCTGTCTGGAGTGGCCAGCTTCCAGACAGCGATGCCGACCCATTTCTCTACAGTGAGGGCACATCGCATGGGGATGTCCTGGTGCCGTAAGGCAGGGGTGAGCCACTGGCAGAGCTCCAGGAATGTCTGCCAGCTCATTCGGAAGTTCCGGAGCCAGCGGTCGTTGTCCCACTCACCGAGCACCAGCCGCTCCCACCAGTCCGTGCACGTGGGGTATCTCCACAGCCGGCGGTGTGTGCGGCCGGGGGAGGGGGGGCAGGGCTGGGAGGGCAGCAAGGTCTGGGGCTGCTTCCTTATCCTCCGAGGACAGCTCATCTTCCTCAAATAAAAGATGGTCAGCTGCCTCCTGCATGGCACTGAGCAGGGCAACCACTGCTCCTCCAGGGGCGGCTGTGTGGGCCTCTGGCAGCTGCTGCTGGGGATCCATGGTGCTTACACAGGGTGTGCGTGCCTATGGCTCTGCAGACCGCGTGCTGTGCAGGCTGAGTGTGTCTGGGAGGGGCCCTTTAAGGGAGCGGCTTGCTGTTGCCCCGGAAGTGCTAGTCCGCCCTGTGACCCTGTCTGCAGCTGTTCCTGGCACCCTTATTTTGATGCGGGCTGCTGTGGTGTGTAGACGCTCCCCTGCAGCGCCTACTTCAATGTAGTGCTGTCCAACGTCGACGGCACCAGCCCTGGGGGATGTGTAGATGCTATTCATCGAAATAGCTTATTTTGATTTCGCTACATTGAAATAGAACCATAGAACACTAGGACTGGAAGGGGCCTTGAGAGGCCATCGAGTCCAGTCCCCTGCCCTGACAGCAGGACCAACCACTATCCATACCATCCCTGATAGACATCTATCTAATCTGTTCTTAAATATCTCCAGCGAGGGAGATTCCACAACCTCCCTTGGCAACTTATTCCAGTACTTGACCACCCTGACAGTTAGGAACTTTTTCCTAATGTCCAACCTAAACTTCCCTTGCTGCAGCTTAAGTCCATTGCCTCTTGTTCTCTCCTCAGAGGCCAAGAAGAACAAGTTTTCTCCCTCCTCCTTATGACACCCTTTAAGATATCTGAAAACCGCTATCATGTCCCCCCTCAATCTTCTTTTGTTCTTTACAAAACCATGCTGGCTGTTCCCTGTCACTTTACTACCTTCCAAGTGCTTGCAGATGACTTCCTTAACTACCTGCTCCATTATCTTTCCTGGCACAGAAGTTAAGCTTACTGGCCTGTAATTTCCTGGGTTGTTCTTATTCCCCTTTTTGTAGATGGGCACTATATTTGCCCTCTTCCAGTCTTCTGGAATCTCTCCTGTCTCCCATGACTTTCCAAAAATGAGAGCTAACGGCTCAGCTACCTCTTCTATCAGCTCCTTGAGGATTCTAGGATGCATTTCATCAGGCCCTGGTGACTTGCAGACATCTAATTTTTCCAAATGGTTTTTAACTTGTTCTTTTTTTATTTCAAAAACTAACTCTACTCCTTTTCCACCAGCATTCACTATGTCAGGCATTCCTTCAGACTTCTCTGTGAAGACCGAAACAAAGAAGTCATTAAGCATCTCTGCCATTTCCAAGTTCCCCGTTACTGTTTCTCCCTCCTCACTGAGCAATGGCCCTACCCTGTCCTTGGTCTTTCTCTTGTTTCTAATATATTTGTAAAAGGCCTTCTTGTTACCCTTTATGCCTGTAGCTAGTTGGAGCTCATTTTGTGCCTTAGCCTTTCTAATTTTACTCCTGCATTCCTGTGTTATTTGCCTATGTTCATTCTTTGTAATCTGTCCCAGTTTCCATTTTTTATAGGATTCCTTTTTTAGTTTGAGATCATGCAGGATCTCCTTGTTAAGCCAAGGTGGTCTTTGCCCATATTTACTATCTTTCCTACATAGGGGAATAGCTTGTTTTTGGGCCCTTAATAATGTCTCTTTGAAAAACTGCCAACTCTCCTCAGTTGTTTTTCCCCTCAGTTTTTCCTCCCATGGGATCTTACCTACCAGCTCTCTGAGTTTACCAAAATCTGCCTTCCTGAAATCCATCATCTCTATTTTGCTATTTTCCCTCTTACCAGTCCTTAGAATTGTGAATTCTATGATTTCATGATCACTTTCACCCAAGCAGCCTCCCACCTTCAAATTCTCGACCAAGTCCTCCTTATTTGTTAAAATCAAATCCAGAACAGTTTCTCCCCTGGTGGCTTTTTCAACTTTTTGGAATAAAAAATTGTCTCCAATGCAGTCTAAGAACTTATTGGATAGTCTGTGCCCCGTTGTATTAGTGTCCCAGCATATATCTGGATAGTTAAAGTCCCCCATCACCACCAAATCCTGGGCTCTGGATGATTTTGTTAGTAGTTTAAAAAAAGCATCATCCACCTCTTCCACCTGGTTAGGTGGCCTGTAGTAGACTCCTTACAGGACATCACCCTTGTTTTTTACCCCTCTTAAACTAACCCACAGACTCTCAGCACGTCCATCTCCTATGTCCATCTCCACCTCAGTCCAAGCTATGAAATATAAGAAATAATATAATATAAGAAATAATAATATAAAGAAAATATAAATATAAGAAATAAGCTATGTCGATGTAGCATCCCAGTGCACACGTAGCTATTAGGAGAATCTGCCAGTTTGAAAGCCGGCTCCATTGTCTAAATGCAAAGCTGTTGTTGTCTCGCTCTTCTGGATCTCTTAGTGAGGCTTTTACAGCGTGGGCACTGGTTTGTAGTGTGCTCCTGCCCCAGACAATGGATACAAGCAGAGTGGCTGTCTGAGACAGAGGAGGACTATCCACAAGATGAGCACTTTTTAAAGCCCAGAGCCGGTGTGAAGCTGACGTGGTCCAGCTCCGCTCTGGAGAGGCAGTGGTAAAAGTGCGTAGAGCTGCTTGGGAAAAGCAGTGCTCGGGCTTTTTGATGTTATCTTCTTTGTTAATTAGGTTTTTTCTGCTACTTCTAGTTGGTTAAGTGTGTGTGTATCAGAAAGATAGCCATGTTAGTCTGTATCTTCGAGAACAACAAGAAGTTCTGTGGCACCTTATAGACTAACAGATATTTTGGAACATAAGCTTTCGTGGGCAAAGACCTGCTTCCTCAGATGCATGGCGGGGTGGTCCAGAGAGGTATTTAAAGAGTGGGGTCCCAGTAAAAGGGAGGGCCAGAGCTGACAAGGTCTATTCAGCAAGGTGGAAATGGCCCATTATCAGTAGTATGTATCAAAAGAATTAAAAAGAGGTCAGATCAGACAGGGGGACGTGGCCCATTGTCAGAGTCTAACGGGGAGCTACTAACACCCAGGGCAGAGAAGCTGCTTTTGTAAGGGGCCAGCCTCTCCCAGACTCTGTTTAATCTTTGGTTGATGGAGTCAAATTTGCAAATAAATTGCAGCTCAGAGATTTCTCTCTCCATTTGATTTTTGAAACGTCTTAGTTTCAGGACTTCCACCCTTAAATCTGCTACTGAGTGTCCATAGTAACAGTCTGTGACCGCACATATACATTAAGTGCCACAGGCAGCTCCTGCCTGTACCATGTGCAAGCAGACAGCCAGTGGGGGGACACTGCTACAAAACAGTCTCCGACCAGAAGGTGGAGCACCCATGGGGACCCTTAACAAAGCTCTGTTGCCTGGCTGGATTGGGGACCACTAAGGGTAAGCACTCTCAGAGCTTCCAAAGCCAAACCAAGACACTAAGAACTTCGAATTGTAGGGTCCAAAGGGCAGAGGTGGGGCTTCTAAGGCAAGGGGGGCCTGTGGCTGGGACCTCCCAGCTACTCCTCTCTGGTCACTGGAGGGGCTCTAAGAGGCATTGGCTGTATAGCTGCTAGTTACTTCAGGCCCAGCAACGTGCAGGAGGGGGTGCTGTAGGGAACTGGGCAGCAGTGCTAGCTGGAGTGGGGGTGCAGCTGCCAGCAGGAGGCACTGTAGGGTGCAGCGCAGCAGTGCTGGCTGGGTGGGGGGCACTGTGTCTCCCAGCAAGGGGCGCTATAGGGAGTAGGGCAGCAGTGCTGGCTGGGTGGGCACGTCCCAGCAGGGGATGCTGGAGGGAGCAGGGCAGCAGTGCTGGCTGGGTGGGCAGGTCCCAGCAGGGGATGCTGGAGGGAGCAGGGCAGCAGTGCTGGCTGGGTGGGCAGGTCCCAGCAGGGGATGCTGGAGGGAGCAGGGCAGCAGTGCTGGCTGTGGGAGAGGGGGCCCTGAGCAGGGGATGCTGGAGGGAGCAGGGCAGCAGTGCTGGCTGGGTGGGCAGGTCCCAGCAGGGGATGCTGGAGGGAGCAGGACAGCAGTGCTGGCTGTGGGAGAGGGGGCCCTGAGCAGGGGATGCTGGAGGGAGCAGGGCAGCAGTGCTGGCTGGGTGGGCAGGTCCCAGCAGGGGATGCTGGAGGGAGCAGGGCAGCAGTGCTGGCTGTGGGAGAGGGGGCCCCGAGCAGGAGATGCTATAGGGAGCAGGGCAGCAGTGCTGGCTGGGTGGGCAGGTCCCAGCAGGGGATGCTGGAGGGAGCAGGGCAGCAGTGCTGGCTGTGGGAGAGGGGGCCCTGAGCAGGGGATGCTGGAGGGAGCAGGGCAGCAGTGCTGGCTGGGTGGGCAGGTCCCAGCAGGGGATGCTGGAGGGAGCAGGGCAGCAGTGCTGGCTGTGGGAGAGGGGGCCCTGAGCAGGGGATGCTGGAGGGAGCAGGGCAGCAGTGCTGGCTGTGGGAGAGGGGGCCCTGAGCAGGAGATGCTGTAGGGAGCAGGGCAGCAGTGCTGGCTGGGTGGGCAGGTCCCAGCAGGAGATGCTGTAGGGAGCAGGGCAGCAGTGCTGGCTGGGTGGGCAGGTCCCAGCAGGGGATGCTGTAGGGAGCAGGGCAGCAGTGCTGGCTGGGTGGGCAGGTCCCAGCAGGGGATGCTGGAGGGAGCAGGGCAGCAGTGCTGGCTGTGGGAGAGGGGGCCCCGAGCAGGAGATGCTATAGGGAGTAGGGCAGCAGTGCTGGCTGGGTGGGCAGGTCCCAGCAGGGGATGCTGGAGGGAGCAGGGCAGCAGTGCTGGCTGTGGGAGAGGGGGCCCCGAGCAGGAGATGCTATAGGGAGTAGGGCAGCAGTGCTGGCTGTGGGAGAGGGGGCCCCGAGCAGGAGATGCTATAGGGAGTAGGGCAGCAGTGCTGGCTGGGTGGGCACGTCCCAGCAGGGGATGCTGGAGGGAGCAGGGCAGCAGTGCTGGCTGTGGGAGAGGGGGCCCTGAGCAGGGGACGCTGTAGGGAGCAGGGCAGCAGTGCTGGCTGATTAGGGGGCACTGTGTCTGCCAGTAAGGGGCGCTGTAGGGAGCAGGGCAGAAGCACTGGCCATAGCGGTCATGGCTACACCACCTCTTCTCCCTTTTGGCAGTGTGGCAGGGAGACAAGCCAGGGATTCTGGGCATATAGCAGGACAGGCAATGGCGGAGCCTCCCTGCTGTTCTAGCCCTGACTTACCAGCTCAAGAATCGCTGAGCAGAGGGTGAGGAACCTCCTGAGCAGGCCTCGGGCACGGCCATTCTCCTGGGCCAGGGCTCGCTGCAGTTCTGGGAAAGTGTAGCATTTTGAGTCATCCTGGGGCAGCCAGTGCACAGATCGGAGCTCTTGCAAGAGTCTGGAAGGAAGCAGAAGCCATCAGGCAGGGCCATGGGCATTTGGCCTCAGGAAGGCAAGGGTCAGAGCACTGGCCTGAGAGAGAAGCCCTCCTGAGGTGCAGTCCGGTAACGCCAAGCTCACTGGCTGGAGCCTCAGCCCTTCCTCCCTAAGGCTCTGACAGTACCACTGGAGTGCTGAGCCTGAGCACCCAAGGGAGCCCAGAGAGTGAAGGGACCTGTCCACTGTGGAAAGCACGTCAGGAGGTTGGTCCTCCAGCCCCACAGGCACTCAGTGAGGACCCCTAGAGAAAGTGAAAAGCCTGGGGCAGGGTCTGTTCTGTCTCAGGTGTGGCCCAGGCTGAAAGAGAGCAAGTGTACATTGGACAAAGCAGGCAGGGCAAAGGTTAGTGGCTCTTCACAATAAACCTGCTTGGCTTGTGCCTCTGGGGCTGAGGTGCTAATGGCTTAAAAATGACCAAACATGCCTGTCACCATTTCAGAGCCCTACAGTGGAAACCAAGCATGCCACTACCCCAACATGCCCACTGGACAAAAACGCGGACACCTGCCTATCAGGAGCAACTGCTAAGACTATGGAAGAGCGATCTCTTCGGATGCAAATGGAACAATTCCTAGAGGGCAGTCCTAAAGAACTCTGAAAAGGCACCCTAGATAGAAAGCCCCAAACCAAAATAGACAGAGAAGATCTGAGTCAGGTGGCTAAAGGTGCTGGAGGGGGATCAAAACTCACAGCCATGCAAGGGAGTACCAAAAGGGGTGTCCCCCAACACTGGGGGCAATCCAAGGGCCTACCTCACAGGGAGGAGCCCTCACCACCCCAAGGGAAGCCACAGATACCCTCTTGTCCCACAACCCCATTCTCTAGCAACCTACCTCACTCCAGTGACAAGCCGGCTGGTGATATTTTAAATTTAATGACCTGGGGCATAAGAAGGCCAACTCCCTCATTGCACTGGAGTCACACCAAGAGTCCTCAGGCCCAGATGCCTCTTGGATACACCAGAGCAAAGGGAACTGTGAGTGTGGGTAGGAAGGTTATTGCATGGAGAGACACTAGAGCACAGGTGTCCGCGATCCACCACTCCCTGGTAGGCCCTGAACTCATCAACCCAGAGGCTCCAGTAACTGTTCAATCCTTCAGGAAAGACTTTTCTGACCTGCCTACAGCCAAGGTGCCTGGTACATACCATATAAGGGCTGGTCAGGAATTTGGATGTTTGCAGGCTAGGATGATTATCCCATTCCTGTGCTGGAGGGAGAGGACTTAGCCAACAATGTGAGACAAGCTAAGAAGGTGGGAATAGTCACCCAATGCCAAGCTAAGCAGGCCTCTAATCCCATTCTTGAGACTTCTACAAAGGCCCAGTCTGTATGCCCAGACACCCCGGCAGAGCGTGAAACCCGACCCCAAACCAGCATCTCCAATTGCAGCAGTGGATCCAGTTCCTGAATCCAGATGGAACCAGTCCAAGAACTGGAACTATTGGAGCAGCCAGTGCCAGGATCAGAATCAGCAACAGAGGACGCCACAGAGCAAGCAGCAGCAACTAAATCTGCACAAGAAACACCATCGGAGCCTGTAACGCAACCCAATGCACCAGCAGAGAACAGTTCACAGCCATCAGACACACCCTCATCACGTGCATCACTTCCAGAGGAAGCAAGCCCAAGTCCACAACCCATCAGGGAGCTGATGACTCCAGCTTCAAGGGAACAGTTCCAGGCAGAACATGAAGCAGATGAGCGCTTCAAGGGAGTTTGGATGGAGGCCTGGAATGAGCCACTGCCTCTTAGCACTTCCAACAGATCCAGGTTTGTAGTAGAATGAGGATTGTATACAAAGAGACTATTTCTGGTGGGCACAAGGAGGACTGTCATCCTCAGAGATAGATGATAGTTCCAACTAAGTAAACTCTTGAAATGAGCCATGATCACCCTAGAGGCCATACTGGGTCAAAGAGAACCAAAGACCATTTGGAAAATTCATTCCACTGAGAGGGGATAAGTGAGGACGTGTTTAGTTACATCCAGTCTGGTGACGTGTGCCAGTGGGTGGGGAAACCCTAACACAAGGTCAAGGCACCTCTCCAGCCATGCCCCCAATAAAGGTTCCATTGAAGCATGTGGGTGTAGATATTCTGGGTCCTTTCTCTAAAAAGACACTCAGAGGAAACAGCATATCCCTACTTTCATGAATTCTTCCACCTGATGGCCTGAAGCAGTAAATAAATATAAATATATGGAGATATATATATCTCATAGAGCTGGAAGGGACCTTGGGAGGTCATTGAATCCAGTCCTCAACCCCCTTGGCAGGACCAAACATGATCCCTGATAGATGTTTTCCCCCAATCTATTTGCCCCAGACTCCGAAATAGCCTTCTCAAGGATTGAACTTCACAATCCTGGGTTTAGCAGGTCAGTGCTCAAACCACTGAACTATCCCTCCCCCTTGGCAACATAGCCAATAGCTTGTCATAGAATCATAAAACACTAGGACTGGAAGGGACCTTGACAGGCCATCAAGTCCAGCCCCCTGCCCAATGGCAGGGCCAAGTACTGTCTAAACCATCTATGAGAGACGTTTATCTAACCAGCTCTTAAATACCTCCAGCAATGGAGATTCCATAACCTCCCTTGGCAATTTATTCCACTGCTTGACCGCCCTGACAGTTAGAAACTTTTTCCTAATGTCCAACCTAAACCTCCCTTGCTGCAGTTTAAGCCCATTCCCTCTTCTCCTGTCCTCAGAGGCCAAGAAGAACAAGTTTTCTCCCTCCTCCTTATGACACCCTTTTAGATACCTGAAAACCGCTATCATGTCTCCCCTCAATCTTCTCTTTTCCAAACTAAACAAGCCCAATTCTTTCAGCCTTTCTTCATAGGTCACATTCTCTAGACCTTTAATCATTCTTATCACTCTTTTCTGCACACTCTCTAATTTCCCCACACCTTTCTTGAACTGCGGTGCCCAGAACTGGATACAATACTCCAGCTGAGGCCTAACCAGTGCGGAGTAGAGTAGAAGAATGACTTCTCGTGTCTTGTTCACAACGCACCTGTTAATGTATCCCAGAATCATGTTTGCTTTTTTTGCAACAGCATCACACTGTTGACTCATATTTAGCTTGTGGTCCACTATAACCCATAGATCCCTTTCTGCTGTAGTCATTCCTAGACAGTCTCTCCCCATTCTGTATGTGTAAAACTGATTGTTCCTTCCCAAGTAAAGCACTTTGCATTTGTTCTTATTAAACTTCATCCTGTTTACCTCAGTCCATTTCTCCAATTTATCCAGATCATGTTGAATTGTGACCCTATCCTCCAAAGCAGTTGCAACCCCTCCCAGCTTGGTATCATCTGCAAAATTAATAAGCGTACTTTCTATGCCAATATCTAAATCATTGATGAAGATATTGAACAGAATCGGTCCTAACACAGACCCCTGCGGAACCGCACTTGTTATACTTTTCCAGCAGGATTGACAACCATTAAGAACTACTCTCTGGGTATGGTTATCCAGTCAGCTATGCACCCAACTTATGGTAGTCTAATCTAAATTGTATTTGCCTTGTTTTTTAAAGGAATATCATGTGAGACCATATCAAATGCTGTACTAAAGTCTAGGTATACCACATCTACCACTTCTCCCCTATCCACAAGGCTCATTATCCTATCAAAGAAAGCTATCAGATTAGTTTGACATGATTTGTTCTTTACAAATCCATGCTGGCTGTTCCCTATCACCTTACCACCTTCCAAGTGCTTGCAGATGATTTCTTTAATTACCTGCTCCATTATCTTTCCTGGCACTAAAGTTAAGATGACTGGTCTGTAGTTTCCTGGGTTATTCGTATTCCCCTTTTTATAGATGGGTACTGTATTTGCCTTTTTCCAGTCCTCTGGAATCTCTCCTGTCTCCCACGATTTTCCAAAGATGATAGATAAAGGCTCAGATACCTCCTCTATCAGCTCCTTGAGTATTCTAGGATGCATTTCATCAGTCCCTGGTGACTTGCAGACATCTAATTTTCCTGAGTGATTTTTAACTTGTTCTTTTTTTATTTCAATTTCTAACCCTACCTAACCCTACCTAACTTCAGAGTCTCAATGCGTGGATGAGACGATGGTGTAGGGAAGAGGGGTTTAGATTTATTAGGAACTGGGGACACTTTTGGGGTAGGGGGAGCCTATACAGGAATGATGGGCTCCACCTAAATCAAGGTGGATCCAGACTGCTGGCATTAAACATTAAAAAGGTCGTAGAGCAGTTTTTAAACTAAGAGGTGGGGGAAAGCCGATTGGTGCGAGGGAGCACCTGGATCGGACGGAGACTTCTCTTACACGAGGCTCCATAGATAGGGATTCCCTAGAAGTTAGTCAGATAGGGAACGTGGGAAACAATATATGGGCAAGATCAGATGTGAAACAATCGTGCATAAAAAAATCCAACGCATCTGTGAAAGGCGGACATATAAATAGTGGTAGTTTTCTAACATGCTTTTACACTAATGCTAGGAGTCTGTCTAATAAGATGGGTGAACTGGAGTACCTCATATCAAAGGAGGAAGTTGACATAATAGGCATCTCAGAAACATGGTGGAATGAGGAAAATCAGTGGGACACTATCATACCGGGATATAAATTATATCGGAAAGACAGAACAGGTCGTGCGGGTGGCGGAGTGGTACTATATGTGAAGGATAATATAGAATCAAATGAAGTAAAAATCCTAAAGGAATCAAAATGTTCCATAGAATCATTATGGATAACAATTCATTCCTCTAATATGAATATGGCATTAGGAATATATTACCGACCACCTAACCAGGACAGTGATAGTGATGCTGAAATGATAAGGGAGATTAGAGAGGCTATCAAAATAAAAAACACAGTAATAATAGGAGATTTCAATTATCCCCATATTGATTGGGTGCATGTCACCTCAGGACGGGATTCAGAGATTAAATTTCTTGATGCCTTAAATGACTGCTTCTTGGAGCAGCTAGTACAGGAACCCACAAGGGGAGAGTCGATTCTCGATCTAGTCTTGACTGGAACGCAGGATCTGGTCCAAGAGGTAACTGTTACTGGACCGCTTGGAAATAGTGACCACAATATAATAACGTTTAATATTCCTGTGTTGGGAAGAACACCGCAGCGGTCAAACACTCTGGCATTTAATTTCAAAAAGGGGAATTACACTAAAATGAGGACGCTAGTTAAACAGAAACTAAAAGGTAGAGTAATTAAAGTAAAATCCCTGGAAGCTGCATGGAAACTGTTTAAAGACACCATACTAGAGGCCCAACTTAAATGTATACCCCAAATAAAAAAACACAGTAAGAGACCTAACAAAGAACCACCATGGCTAAACAGCCATGTTAAAAAGGCAGTGAGAGAGAAAAGGGCAGCTTTTAAAAAGTGGAAGTCAAATCCTAGTGAGGAAAATAGAAAGGAACATAAACACTCCCAAATTAAGTGTCATAATGTAGTAAGAAAAGCCAAAAAAGAGTTTGAGGAACAGCTAGCCAAAAATTCAAAAAACGATAGTAAAATGTTTTTTAAATACATTAGAAGCAGGAAGCCTGCTAAAAAAGCAGTGGGGCCCTTGGATGATAAAGATATAAAAGGAGCGATCAAGGAAGACAGTGCCATTGCGGAGCGATTAAATGATTTCTTTGCTTCAGTCTTCACGGCTGAAGATGTTACAGAGGTTCCTAAATCTGAGCCAGCCTTTTTAGGCGATAAATCTGAGGAACTCACTCAGATTGAAGTGACATTAGAGGAGGTTTTGGAATTAATTGATAAGCTGAATAGTAACAAGTCTCCAGGACCAGACGGCATTCACCCAAGGGTTCTGAAAGAACTCAAATGTGAAATTGCGGAGTTATTAACAGTGGTTTGTAACCTATCCTTTAAATCCACTTTGGTACCAAATGACTGGAAGATGGCCAATATAACACCAATATTTAAAAAAGGCTCTAGAGGAGATCCTGGCAATTATAGACCGATAAGTTTAACATCAGTACCAGGCAAATTAGTAGAAACACTAGTAAAGAGTAAAATTGCAAGGCACATAGAAGAGCACGAATTGTTGGGCAAAAGTCAGCATGGTTTCTGCAGAGGGAAGTCGTGTCTGTCTAATCCATTAGAATTCTTTGAAGGGGTTAATAAACATGCGGACAAGGGGCACCCAGTGGACATAATATACCTAGATTTCCAGAAAGCCTTTGACACGGTCCCACACCAAAGGCTTTTATGTAAATTAGGTGGTCATGGGATAGGAGGAAAGGTCCTTTCATGGATCGGGAATTGGTTAAAAGACAGAAAACAAAGGGTGGGAATAAATGGTAAATTTTCACAATGGAGGAGGGTAACTAGTGGTGTTCCCCAGGGGTCAGTCCTGGGACCGATCCTGTTCAACTTGTTCATCAATGATCTAGAAAATGAGGTAAGCAGTGAGGTGGCAAAGTTTGCAGATGACACCAAGTTGTTCAGGACAGTCAAAAGCAAAAGGGATTGTGAAGAACTACAAAAAGATCTCAGCAAACTGAGTGATTGGGCAGCAAAATGGCAAATGAAATTTAATGTGGGTAAGTGTAAGGTAATGCATGTTGGAAAAAATAACCCAAATTACACGTACTACATGATGGGGTCAAATTTAGCTACGACAGATCAGGAAAGGGATCTTGGAGTTATAGTGGATAGTTCTCTGAAGACATCCACACAGTGTGCAGCGGCAGTTAGTAAGGCAAATAGGATGTTAGGAATTATTAAAAAAGGGATCGATAATAAGACAAAAGATATCGTACTTCCCCTATATAAAACTATGGTACGCCCACATCTCGAGTACTGCGTGCAGATGTGGTCTCCTCACCTCAAAAAAGATATATTGGCATTAGAAAAGGTTCAGAAAAGGGCGACTAAGATGATTAGGGGCTTGGAAAGGGTCCCATATGGGGAGAGGCTAGAGAGACTGGGACTTTTCAGTTTGGAAAAAAGGCGATTGAGGGGCGATATGATAGAGGTATATAAAATCATGAATGGTGTGGAGAAAGTGAATATAGAAAAATTATTTACCTTTTCCCACAATACAAGAACTAGGGGACACCAAATGAAATTGATGGGTAGTAGGTTCAAAACTAATAAAAGGAAATTTTTCTTCACACAGCGCACAGTCAACCTGTGGAACTCCTTGCCCGAGGAGGCTGTGAAGGCCAGGACTCTATTAGGGTTTAAAAAAGAGCTTGATAAATTTTTGCAGGTTAGGTCCATAAATGGCTATTAGCCAGGGATAAAGTATGGTGCCCTAGCCTTCATAACAAGGGCAGGAGATGGATGGCAGGAGATAAATCACTTGATCATTGTCTTCTGTTCTCCTTCTCTGGGGCACCTGGCATTGGCCACCGTCGGCAGATGGGATGCTGGGCTCGATGGACCTTTGGTCTGACCCAGTATGGCCATTCTTATGTTCTTATGTTCTTACCCCTTCTCCCACTAGCATGCACTATATTAGGCATTCCTTCATCAGACTTCTCAGTGAAGACCGAAACAAAGAAGTCATTAAGTATTTCTGCCATTTCCAAGTTCTCTGTTACTGTTTCTCCCTCCTCACTGAGCAATGCCCCTACCCTGTCCCTGGTCTTCCTCTTGTTTCTAATATATTTATAAAAAGCCTTCTTGTTACCCTTTACGCCTGTAGCTAGTTTGAGCTCATTTTGTGCCTCAGCCCGTTTAATCTTGCTCCTATGCAGGCGGATAGCTTGCTTTTGGGCCCTTAATAATGTCCTTTGAAAAACTACCAACTGTCCTCAGCTGTTTTTCCCCTCAGTTTTGCTTCCCATGGGACCTTACCTACCAGCTCTCTGAGTTTACCAAAATCTGCCTTCCTGAAATCTATTATCTCTATTTTGCTGTTTTCCCTTCTACCTTTCCTTAGAATTGTGAACTCTGTGATTTCATGCTCACTTTCACCCAAGCTGCCTTCCACCTTCAAGTTCTCTACCAATTCCTCCCTATTTGTTAAAATCAAATCTAGAACAGCTTCCTCCCGGTAGCTTTTTCAACCTTTTGGAATAAAAAATTGTCTTCAATACAATCCAAGAATTTACTGGATAGTTTGTGCCCTGCTGTATTAGTTTCCCAACATACATCTGGATAGTTGAAGTCCCCCATCACCACCAAATCCTGGGCCCTGCATGACTTTGTTAGTTGTTTAAAAAAAGCCTCATCCGCCTCTTCCACCTGGGTAGGTGGACTGTAGTAGACGCCTAGCAGGACCTCACCCTTGTTTTTTACCCCTCTTAGTCTAACCCAGAGACTCTCAACACATCCATCTCCTACATCCACCTCCACCTCAGTCCAAGTGTGTACATTTTTAATATATAAGGCAACACCTCCCCCCTTTCTTCCCTATCTATCCTTCCTAATCAGGCTGTACCCTTCAATACCAACATTGCAATCGTGTATTATCCCACCAAGTTTCCATGATGCCAAAGATGTCATAGTTATATTTATTTACTAGCACTTCCAGTTCTTCCTTGTTATTAACAATACTTCTTGCATTTGTATATAGGCATCTAAGATATTGATTTGATCTTGCTTCCCTGTTTTGCCCTGACCCTCTTTTTACTCTGACATTGTTGCCCATGCTGCCTCCCATTTCTGACCCATCACCCAGGTTTCCATGTTCTCCACTTACCTGTGGGCTTGGCTCCCCTGCCCCCGTCGAACCTAGTTTAAAGCCCTCCTCACCAGGTTAGCCAGTCTGTGTCCAAATACGGTCTTTCCCCTCCTCGAAAGGTGAACACCATCTCTGCCTAGCAGTCCTTCCTGGAATAGCATCCCGTGGTCAAGGAAGCCAAAGCCTTCCTGGCGACACCATTTTCGAAGCCAGGCATTCACCTCTAGGATGCACCTGTCTCTGCCTGGGCCCCTACCACTGACAGGCAGGATTGAGGAGAATACCACCTGTGCCCCAAACTCCTTCACCCATGCCCCCAGAGCCCTGAAGTCACTCTTGACCTGCTCGGCATCATACCTCACAGTATCATTAGTGCCCACATCGATGAGAAGCATGGGATAGTAGTCAGAGGGCCTGATAATCCTCGACAACGCCTCCCTAACGTCTCGGATACAGGCCCCCGGCAGGCAGCATACCTCCAGAAATGAAATATCAGGGCAACAGATGGGTGCCTCTGTCCCCTTCAGAACAGAATCCCCGACCACCGCTACTCTACATTTCCTCCTCGCAGTGGTGGTAGCAGACTTCCCAGCCTTGGGGGTACGAGGCTTCTCCTCTGCTGTACAGGGTGATTCTTTGTCTCCTGTATCAAGTACAGCATAACGGTTTCCCAGTACCACAGTGGGAGGGTTCTGAGCAAAGATGTCCATGTGGTCTCCCCACCCTAAAAGGGAGGCATTTGTGGTAATAAGCCAGAATGGTTGTTTGGGGTGAAACAGGACCCCAGAAAGAAGGTTTTTCTGGCTCCGCTGCCAAAGTAGGGATGTGAGGACATGATGTGGAGGGACCACCATGTGGTGAAGGCTGTGGTAGGTGGTGTTGTATACTGTAGCCAGCCAGTGTTGTATGGAGTCTGGTGTGCTGTACCACAAATGTCGTTGCCGCTGTGTGTCCCATGAGTCTGAGACATATGACCACTTGTACAGTCCTGGATCGTCTCATGAGTCTGAGACATTTGACCACTTGTACGGTCCTGGATTGTCTGGAGCCCATGGAGGGGCACATATGCTCTCACCAGGGTTGCATTGAGTTGAGCCCCAATGAATTCTAGATCCTGTGTAAACTGGGGTCCTCTGTTGTTCTTTCCTCCTTCCCCACTTACCTCAGGGCATGTCAGTATTCCCCATGGAAGGATGGCCCATGACAAGGGCAAAGCAGCCTTCGGGCCACTGCCCATCATAGAGGAGCCTTTCCAAAAGGTGGCTAGGACATAGTGGTCTCCTAAGGTAAGGCAACCTGATCTGATAAGAAATACATTCTGGTGGTGGTAGATTTTGCCTCTCACTAGCCCAAGGCAGTGGCCCTGACCTCTATCGAGACAGATGCACTGCTGTCCATTTTCAGAAGACTGGGGTTCCCCAAAGAGTTCCTTACTGACCAGGGGTCCAACTGCATGTCAGTCCCATGCCAATGTTTGTGCGAGCACTGTGGAGTCCAGCATATCTGGGCCACAGCGTCTCACTCTCAGTCCAATGGGCTGGTGAAGAGGTTCACAGAACCATAAAATGCTAGGACCAAAAGGGACCTTGAGAGGCCATCAGGTCCAGTCCCCTGCCCTCACAGCAGGACCAAGCACCATCTAGACCATCCTTGTTAGATATTTAGCTAACTTATTCTTAAGTATCTTCTATGACAGAGATTCCACAACCTCTCTAGGCAATTTATTCCAGTGCTTAACCATCCTGATAGTTTAGTAGTATTTCCTAATATCCAGTGTATACGTTCCTTTCTGCAATTTAAGCCCATTGCTTTTCATCCTATCATCAAAGAGAACAATTTTCTCCCTCTTCCTTGTAACTCACATTTCGGTACCTGAAAGTCCCTTCTCAGTCTTGTCTCTCCTCAGTCTTCTCTCTTCCAGACTAAACAAAACCAATTCCTTCAGTCTTCCCTCATAGGTCACATTTTCTAGACCTTTAATCATTTTTATTGCTCTTCTCTGGACCTTCTCCAATTTCTCCACAGCTTTCCTGAAATGAGGACATAATACTCCAATAGAGGCCCAATCAGCACAGAGTAAAGCAGAGGAATTACATCTCATGTCTTCTTCCAGCACTTGGTAGACCAGCTCACAACACTCCTGTTAATGCATCTGTGATGGGGTGGGCTAAGTCCCAGTGCCCTACAGGAGGTCAGGGGCGTGGCCACATCCCATCCCAGCGAGAGGAGCAGAAGAGAGGTCTGCCCAGTAGGATAGAGTGACTGTCTCTGCGGCAGCCAATCAGGACCCATGTGAAGGGAGATTATAGAGACTAGGACTTTTCATTTTAGAAAAGAGGAGACTGAGGGGGGATATGACAGAGGTATATAAAATTATAAGTGGTGTGGAGAAAGTGAACAAGCAAAAATGAATTACTTGTTCTTATAAGAACTAGGGGTCACCAAATGAAATTAATGGGCAGCAGCTTTAAAACAAATAAAATGAAGTTCTTCACACAGCAGTCAACTTGTGGAACTCCTCGCCAGAGGAAGCTGTGAAGGTCAAGACTATAACAGGGTTTTTAAAAAAAGCTTGATAAATTCATGGAGGTTAGGTCCATTAATGACAATTAGCCAGGATGGGTAAGAAATGGTGTCCATAGCCTCTGTTTGTGAGAAGCTGGAGATGGATGGCAGGAGAGAGATCATTATCCATTTGGTTCACTCCCTCTGGGGCACCTGGCATTGACCACTGTTGGCAGACAGGACACTGGGCTGGATGGACTTTTGGTCTGACCCAGTATGGCCATTCTTATGTTCTTGTGGACTGAGCAGCACCAAGGGGCTCTCTGTGAGCTGAAGGCCATGGGCAGGGCCCCAGTGCTGGTAAACCCAGACTTTGACAAGCTCTGTATGGTGTTCACTGACACTTCAGACACTGGACTGGGTGCTGTGCTAAAGCAGGCAAATGAAAAGAGGGAGAGACACCCCACTGTGTGCCTGAGCAAGAAGCTGCTGCCCCAGGAGCAGAACTACACAGCCATAGAGAAGGAATGTCTGGCCATGATGTGAGCTCTGGGAAAGCTGCAACTGCATCTGTCTGGGTGGCACTTCACAGTGCATACTGATCACTCATCCCAACCTGGCTGCACCAAATGAAAGAGTACAATGCCAAGTTCCTGAGGTGGAGTCTGCTCCTGCAGGCTTATGACATGGAGGTCATCCGTGTTATGGGGAGGAACAATGCTATAGCCAATGGCCTGTTACTGAGACAGGGGCATGAGATGCCTCAGATCACTGTGTGAGGGATCCTGCTTAGTTAGCAAGAGATGTGATGAAGTGAGGGAAGGGTCACTGCCCCGTACACAGCCATCCAGATGGACGTGATTCTCAGCTGGCACAGAGAACAGAAGATTTATTAACTGACAGGGACACAGCATGGAACAGACTTTTTGCCACAGGAACCATGAGACATCAGTTCAACCATCTTGGGGAGAGAGGGCCCTACCCTTTCCACATCCTACCAAAGCAGGGCAAGACTGACTCACTTCCCCCAGCCACTGAGGCACACATGGAGTTACCACAGGATGGTGGAAATCCCATGTAACACAAGAAGGGAAATAGATTTCCCACTTCATCACAGCTGCCACCAGGTTCCAGCGCGAGGGGAACAAATGAAAGGAAAGAGGTCCAGCCGACAGTTGACTTGGGACTGAAGACAAGGATTGGGGAGAGGCTACTTGGGAGGCTCGGCTTGACTGGAGAGAGCAGTCAGAGTCCGTGAGATTCAGGACAGGCCTAGGTGTGCTGTGCTGAGAGACGCCAGATCCAAGGTGTAATAGGATGGGGTTTCTGGGCACAGCTAGAGAAATCCATCCAGGCACCTTTGCTTAAAATCCAGGCCATTTACAGCCCCAGGCTGGGATTTCCTTCTCACTAAGGCAGATCCAGCCAGCCACACAGCAGCTCTGCCAGCCCCACTGGCCAGCCAGGAGCCACACAAGCAAACCCACGGACTTCTCAGCTGCTCTGACAGCCCAGATCAGCAACCCCCAGTGAGAGGCTCTTAAGCCTGTTTCACCAAATACCACACAGATCATTCCAGACCCCAAAGGGCCCAGCCCCAGACCCTGGTGAATATATACTTGGATCTTACCCAAACAACAGGCTCACCAATTCTTTAGCTCTAATATCTAAAGATTTAGTAATTAAAAAAGCAATACTTTACATGCATCATTCATAACTTCTCATGTAGGCCAGTGGTGTTATTTGCTGATTCTTGAAAGTCTCTGAAAGTTTGTTTCAGGTTACATAGATTCAGTTATCAAAGCATTGTAGATACGACCCATTGGGGTCCACATGCTGACACACGGACCCTTGGAGACCAAAAGACAAAGGACCCAAAATGGACACTGCTAAGTCCTTAGAGTGGTGCTTTCTTGTGTTGTCTCTTGTGTTCTCCCTCTGTTCGGGGACAAAGCCCTTTCCTCTTCCCATAGTCCCATGAGGATCTGCACCCACCTGGTTCAGGTGGGCTGTTGTGACAAACTGCCATTGGATGAATCCCAGGAGATGTCTCAGATTTCTGAAATGGACCTGTTCCTTTGTTTCAGCCCAGGTCACTTGGTCACTGAGCTCCATCCCATTGACACATCTCACGCATTTTGAATGTGAAAACAAAAAAGCAGTCAAGTAGCACTTTAAAGACTAATAAAATAATTTATTTGGTGAGCTTTCGTGGGACAGACCCACTTCTTCAGACCACAGCCATAGGCAGAAGAGAGCAAGCAGTGCCTCCTCTCCAGACACTGGAAATACTGGTACTCTTTTATTGGACTCCACACCTGATTCTAAGTGAGAACAAAAGTTGGAGGTGGTAGTATAAAGGAGCTGTGGGCCAGCAAGAGTTAAAAAGACTTCTCTTCAAGTGGACTCTGTGGCTCAGACTCACAGAGCAGCTCCAGGAAAGCAGTTTGAAGTCTGTGAAAATGCAAATTTCCATACTGATTGGAAGAGAAGAATCTCTCTAGCTCACGGATCCCCATCCTATGGGTCGGGACCCAAACATGGGTCACGAGGAGATTTGTTAAGGGTTGCCAGCAGGTTGGAGCTGCATGTGGCTCTTAAATGAGCCGTTTAGCTATCTCTATCAATAGAGAAGCAATTACACATTATAAAGACAGTTTCCCCACCTTTGATATTCGTAGTCATCTCAAACAAGCCACTTAATAGACTCTTGCAGTAAGTAATTCCCCCCCACACCTTTCCCCCTTTTGCCCCCTCTTCTGTTCTATATATCAGATTTGTCAGTTTTTATTTTTTGATTGTATCTCCCCCTAGCCCCTGAATGTGACTGCCCCCAACCCTCCAGCCTCTGGACGTGGGGTTGAAGATGGGAGAGCAGGGGTGGAACAGTTTGGGGTTGAGGGTCTTTCCCCCACCACAACTCAGATCAACTATAATAATAAAATAACAACTAACTATAAGAAAAGTAGTGTTATTTTATTATTAATGGATTTGCCCTTTTTCTATGAAGTAACTACAATGGATATATAAACATGAGGGGTGCAATTTTATATTCCTGCCTTAAGCGCAAAATTAGCTAATTAGAGCACCACTCCCCCTGGCCCCATTTCTGAATTGCTGTGGGTCACCAAGTCTTCCTGAATTGTCCAGATGGGTCCAGGTCTGGAAAGGTTGGGAACTGCTGCTCTAGTGATAGCAGGGTTTCCTAACCTATGGTTCGTGAGCCGAACATTGTGATTACATTTGACAAGGGTCACCAGCCGGGCTGGATGGTTCCCCAGGTGGCTCCTAAGAAGCCATTCACATTGAAATGGTACTCAGCTTCTTAAGTGGCTTAACAGGCATCAGGCAGTTAAACCAGTCAATTACGTTAAGTATCATTTCAGCCATGCAGGTTGGGAAATGACCACTTGGGTGTGAAAACACATAGGGCAGAGAGCTAGGGAGCCAAAAGAGCAGTGCTCAGCTCAGGTGAAGTAGATGGAGGGGTGGGGTTGGGGGTTGGCAGGCTTAAGCCTGGGACTGGGGGCTGAGAGCCGGTCAGGGCTTTGTGCTCCTGCCGGCTTCCAGCCAGGGCTCACCCCTGCACCCAGTTGGGGTTCCCTGGCTGGCAATGCTGACCCAGTGCTCCACGGGTCAGGCATCCCCCGCAGATCCCAGCAGGGGCTCCTGCGGCCAGCGCTTCCAGCAGTGGGGGTCAGATTTCCCTCCTGAACCCAGCCAGGGTTCCCACAGCTGGCACTGCTGACCCAGGGTTCTGTGTCCCAGCCAGCTTCCAGCCATGGGGGGTGGGGGGGAATCCCTGTGCCTCCCCTAGCCCCTTCCAGCCCGAGTGACTCGTAGCCCAAGTGTGACTCCCCTTATCCCCTCCAGCCCCTGAGTGTGACTCTCCTAGTCCCTGAGTGACTCCCCTAGTCCCCTCCAGCCTGAGTGACTCTTACCCCCTGAGTGTGACTCTCCTAGTCCCTGAGTGTGACTCTCCTAGCCCGAGTTGACTGCTCTAGTCCCCTCCACTTCCTGAGTGTGAGTCCCCTAGTCCCCTTCACTCTGAGTGTGACTCTCCTAGACCCTGAGTGTGACTCCTCTAGTTCCCTCCACCCCGAGTGTGACTCCCCTCGTCCCCTCCACCCCCTGAGTGTGACTCTCCTAGCCCCTGAGTGTGACTCTCCTAGTCCCCTCCACCCCGAGTGGGACTCCCCTAGTCCCCTCTATCCCTTGAGTGTGACTCTCCTAGTCCCCTTCACCCCCTGAATGTGACTCCCCAGTCCCCTCCACCCTGAGTGTGACTCCCCTAGTCCCCTTCACCCCCGGAATGTGACTCCCCTAGTCCCCTCCACCCCTAATGTGACTCCCCTACTCCCCTTCACCCCCTGAATGTGACTACCCTAGTCCCCTCGGAAAGACAGAACAGGTTGTGCGGGTGGGGGAGTGGTACTATATGTGAAGGATAATATAGAATCAAATGAAGCAAAAATCCTAAAGGAATCAAAATGTTCCATAGAATCATTATGGATAACAATTCATTCCTCTAATATGAATATGGCATTAGGAATATATTACCGACCACCTAACCAGGACAGTGATAGTGATGCTGAAATGTTAAGGGAGATTAGAGAGGCTATCACAATAAAAAACACAGTAATAATAGATTTCAATTATCCCCATATTGATTGGGTACATGTCACCTCAGGACGGATTCTGAGATTAAATTTCTTGATGCCTTAAATGACTGCTTCTTGGAGCAGCTAGTACAGGAACCCACAAGGGGTGAGTCGATTCTCGATCTAGTCCTGACTGGAACGCAGGATCTGGTCCAAGAGGTAACTGTTACTGGACCGCTTGGAAATAGTGACCACAATATAACAACTTTTAATATTCCTGTGTTGGGAAGAACACCGCAGCGGTCAAACACTCCAGCATTTAAATTCAAAAAGGGGAATTACACTAAAATGAGGAAGCTAATTAAACAGAAACTAAAAGGTAGAGTAACTAAACTAAAATCCCTGGAAGCTGCATGGAAACTGTTTAAAGACACCATACTAAAGGCCCAACTTAAATGTATGCCCCAAATAAAAAAACACAGTAAGAGACCTAACAAAGAACCACCATGGCTAAACAGCCATGTTAAAAAGGCAGTGAGAGAGAAAAGGGCAGCTTTTAAAAAGTGGAAGTCAAATCCTAGTGAGGAAAATAGAAAGGAACACAAACACTCCCAAATTAAGTGTCATAATGTAGTAAGAAAAGCCAAAAAAGATTCTGAGGAACAGCTAGCCAAAAATTCAAAAAACGATAGTAAAATGTTTTTTAAATACATTAGAAGCAGGAAGCCTGCTAAAAAAGCAGTGGGGCCCTTGGACGATAAAGATATAAAAGGAGCGATCAAGGAAGACAGTGCCATTGTGGAGCGATTAAATTATTTCTTTGCTTCAGTCTTCACGGCTGAGGATGTTACAGAAGTTCCTAAATCTGAGCCAGCCTTTTTCGGTGACAAATCTGAGGAACTCTCCCAGACTGAAGTGACATTAGAGGAGGTTTTGGAGTTAATTGATAAGCTGTATAGTAACAAGTCTCCAGGACCAGACGGTATTCACCCAAGGGTTCTGAAAGAACTCAAATGTGAAATTGCGGAGTTATTAACAGTGGTTTGTAACCTATCCTTTAAATCCGCTTCGGTACACAATGACTGGAAGATGGCCAATATAACGCCAATATTTAAAAAAGGCTCGAGAGGAGAGACCCTGGCAATTATAGACCGATAAGTCTAACATCAGTACCAGGCAAATTAGTAGAAACAATAGTAAAGAATAAAATTGCAAGACACGTAGAAGAGCATGAATTGTTGGGCAAAAGTCAGCAAGGTTTCTGCAGAGGGAAGTCGTGTCTAACTAATCTATTAGAATTCTTTGAAGGGGTTAATAAACATGAGGACAAGGGGCACCCAGTGGACATAATATACCTAGATTTCCAGAAAGCCTTTGACATGGTCCCACACCAAAGGCTTTTATGTAAATTAGGCGGTCATGGGATAGGAAGAAAGATCCTTTCATGGATCGGGAATTGGTTAAAAGACAGAAAACAAAGGGTTGGAATAAATGGTAAATTTTCACAATGGAGGGGGGTAACTAGTGGTGTTCCCCAGGGGTCAGTCCTGGGACCGATCCTGTTCAACTTGTTCATCAATGATCTAGAAAATGAGGTAAGCAGTGAGGTGGCAAAGTTTGCAGATGACACCAAGTTGTTCAGGACAGTCAAAAGCAAAAGGGATTGTGAAGAACTACAAAAAGATCTCAGCAAACTGAGTGATTGGGCAGCAAAATGGCAAATGAAATTTAATGTGGGTAAGCGTAAGATAATGCACATTGGAAAAAATAACCCAAATTACACGTACAACATGATGGGGTCAAATTTAGCCATGACAGATCAGGAAAGGGATCTTGGAGTTATAGTGGATAGTTCCCTGAAGACATCCATGCAGTGTGCAGCGGCAGTTAGTAAAGCAAATAGGATGTTAGGAATTATTTAAAAAGGGATAGATAATAAGACAAAAGATATCGTACTTCCCCTATATAAAACTATGGTACGCCCACATCTTGAGTACTACGTGCAGATGTGGTCTCCTCACCTCAAAAAAGATATGTTGGCATTAGAAAAGGTTCAGAAAAGGGCGACTAAGATGATTAGGGGTTTGGAACGGGTCCCATATGGGGAGAGGCTAGAGAGACTGGGACTTTTCAGTCTGGAAAAGAGGCGATTGAGGGGCGATATGATAGAGGTATATAAAATCATGAATGTGTGGAGAAAGTGAATATAGAAAAATTATTTACCTTTTCCCATAATACAAGAACTAGGGGACACCAAATGAAGTTGATGGGTAGTAGGTTCAAAACTAATAAAAGGAAATTTTTCTTCACACAGCGCACAGTCAACCTGTGGAAGTCCTTGCCGGAGGAGGCTGTGAAGGCCAGGACTCTATTAGGGTTTAAAAAAGAGCTCGATAAATTTTTGCAGGTTAGGTCCATAAATGGCTATTAGCCAGGGGTAAAGTATGGTGCCCTAGCCTTCAGTACAAGGGCAGGAGATGGATGGCAGGAGATAAATCACTTGATCATTGTCTTCTGTTCTCCTTCTCTGGGGCACCTGGCATTGGCCACTGTCGGCAGACGGGATACTGGGCTGGATGGACCTTTGGTCTGACCCAGTATGGCCATTCTTATGTTCTTATGTTATGTTCTCCACCCCAGTGTGACTCTCCTAGCCCGAGTGTGACTCTCCTAGTCCCCTCCACCCCGAGTGTAACTCCTCTAGTCCCCTCCACCCCGAGTGTGACTCCCCTAACCCCTGAGTGTGACTCCCCTTGCCCCCTCCAGCCCCTGAGTGTGACTCTCCTAGCCCCCTCCAGCCCCTGGTGTGCCTTCCCTTCTAACAATGGCTATAGTTAAGGAGAGTCATTTCTTCCAGCTGGTCTGGAGATCTGTGTTTTTCACAGATCTCAAGCTGCTTCCCTGAAGCTGCTCTGTGAGTTTGAGACAAAGCATCCACCTCACGTAAGTTCTTTTTAACCCTTTCTGGTCCACAGATCCTTTGCTTTGCCACCCCTGACTTCTGTTTCCACTTGGAATAAGAAGAGGAGTCCATTAAAAGAACACAAGTGTCCACAGTGTCTGGAGATAGGGCATTGCTTGCCCACTCCTGCCTTTTAGAGAAATCAACTGCACAGCTGTCTTGCTCCACACTCTCAGTCATATAATCTTCTCTCTGAACCTGAGACCTATTCTGTTCACTTACAACATCAACCTGGAACAGTACTGCATTCCCAGTAAGCTGGTCATTACAGGGCTGTTCAAATTTCCTTACACTTTCCACTTGCCCTGAACCAACTCCTAACTCCCGAAAAACCTTTACATTATCTGCTTTGGACCCTTCCAGAGCACAGCCAGTGGTTTCACACTCAGGCAGGTCCTGGCCATCAGGAACTGAAACACACTTCTCCACAGAAAAAGGGCTGGCTCCTACAGACAAGCAACTTTCCTGACCACTCTCCTTCACCTCACTACCCTTTCCTGCAGCTACCACAGCCTTTCAGGAGAATTCTCTTTCTTAGGAACTTCCTTAAACAACAATTCACCTTCCTTTGGCTTTACAGGGGCAATGCTCCCTTGAGCCACAATCAACTTCTATGTTTCATCTACACCCAGAATCAACTCTGGCCCATCAGGTAGATTCCCACACAATCCCCTTCCAGGCAAACAGGTAGTACCACTGGACAAGAGGTTAGGATCACTTTCCTCCCTTCTGCTACAAGCTTTCACATTGTCAACCTGCAACACAGCTACAGTGCCCTCCTACTCTTTCTGTGTCCTGGTTGGATGACCAGGATGACCCTGGTCAGAATTCTCTCACCTCCTCCCAGCAACACCTCAGCATCCAGAATCATTTGGTCTCTGGGACTCAATGGACCAGACCGAGTTAAAGCATCCTCCTCCCTAAAGGACACAAAACTAGGACCACTTCCTATCTGGGCTTCAACTGCACTCAGATGCAGCTCTAGGATCTTGGCACCATCTCCAGCTACCACAGGCTCAGACAAAAGATAAACTTCAAATAAGCATTTGATACGGTCTCTCATGATATTCTTATAAAAAAAACTAGGCGCAAACAATTTAGATGAGACTACTATAAGGTGAGTGCATAACTGGCTGGATAACCATACCCAGAGAGTAGTTCTTAATGGTTCTCAATCCTGCTGGAAAAGTATAACAAGTGCGGTTCTGCAGGGGTCTGTGTTAGGACCGGTTCTGTTCAATGTGTTCATCAATGATTTAGATATTGGGACAGAAAGTTCGCTTATTAAGTTTGCAGATGATACCAAGCTGAGAGGGGTTGCAACTGCTTTGGAGGATAGGGTCATAACTGAAAATGATCTGGATAAATTGGAGAAATGGTCTGAGGTAAACAGGATGAAGTTTAATAAGGACAAATGCGAAGTGCTCCACTTGGGAAGGAACAATCAGTTTCACACATACAGAATGGAGAGAGACTGTCTAGGAATGACTACAGCAGAAAGGGATCTAGGGATTATAGTGGACCACAAGCTAAATATGAGTCAACAGTGTGATGCTGTTGCAAAAAAAGCAAACATGATTCTGGGATGCATTAACAGGTGTGTTGTGAACAAGACATGAGAAGTCATTCTTCCGCTCTACTCTGCGCTGGTTAGGCCTCAGCTGGAGTATTGTGTCCAGTTCTGGGCACTGCAGTTCAAAAAAAATGTGGAGAAACTAGAGAGGGTCCAGAAAGAGTGATAAGAATGATTAAAGGTCTGGAGAATGTGACCTATGAAAAAAGGTTGAAAGAACTGGGCTTGTTTAGTTTGGAAAAGAGAAGATTGAGGGGAGACATGATAGCGGTTTTCAGGTATCTAAAAGGGAGTCATAAGGAGGAAGGGGAAAACTTGTTCTTCTTGGCCTCTGAGGATAGAACAAGAGGCAACGGGCTTAAACTGCAGCAAGGGAGGTTTAGGTTGGACATTAGGAAAAAGTTCCTAACTGTCAGGGCAGTCAAACAGTGGAATAAATTGCCAAGGGAGGTTGTGGAATCTCCATCGCTGGAGATATTTAAGAACAGATTAGATAGATGTCTGTCAGGGATGGTTCAGATAGTACTTGGTCCTGCCATTGGGGCAGGGGGCTGGACTCGATGGCCTCTCGAGGTCTCTTCCAGTCCTAGTGTTCTATGATTCTATGATTCCCCAGAAGTAGAGGCAGCTTTTTCAAATGCAGGCTCTGCTCTCTCCCCAGGCTGCTGCTGCTGTTCTACACAGACAGACAATCGGAGATACTCTCTCCTTTGTCCCAGCCCCAACGGCTGATTTTAAACACACACCTGGAAGGTGAAGCAGCTTTTCTCACAGACAACTCCTCACTCCCAGTGGACAAGTTGCTTCCCTATGCAGTCATGCAGGCACCCTTTTCTGGAACACTCCCAGATAAATTCATAAAATCATATCAATCAATCATAGAATTCTAGGGCTGGAAGGGAGCTCAGGAGGTCATCCAGTCCTCCCCCTCTTCTTTTTTTTCATGTCAAACTGCTTTATTACTTCTTAAATAACAGTACATTTTAATATAGTATTTATCTTGTATCCAGCTTTCTTGAAGTACACTGACTTGAAAATTAAGTACAAAAAGGTGAAGAGGGATACAGGGTATGGAGAAAGCTCTACAGAGTAGTTTCATGAAAGAGAGAGGGAATTCATCTTTTTTATGGCAAATACAGGCCTAACGCACAATTAGAGCACATTTTGGTACAGAATGTTGCAGAAAATCAGAATGAAGAAAGCCACTACTGCTGCTGGGGTGGAGCACCTCTGGATATACAGTCATACCCTGAGATACGCCCATTCCGGCTACGAGAATTTGAATTTACGAGGAGTTTCATTTAATACCCCTAATTCGTCTTACGAGGCATTTCCTTGAATTTAACAGGATACAGTGCTGTGGCTGGTCTGGGTTCCCACCTCGGCCGCGGGCTCCCAGATGCTCCTGCGGGACGTGGATGCTGGGCATGCAGTCCATCCCGGCCCCTCCCTGCCACTCGCCCCCTGGGCAGTGAGGGGGCCACCGCCACCCACCCTGTGCAGCTGTGCCTTGGGCGCTGCTTGCCGCCTGCGGCGTTCTGTCACATTTAGCCCATCAGCCACCACCGGCGGGGCCTTTCCGCTGTGCAGCCCCACATGAGCGAGGCATCGCCCCTTGCCAGCCGGGGACCCCCTGTGCCTGCGCCTGCCTAGCTGCCTGAGCAGCCAGCCCCTGGCACCACCCCGTCCCCGCTTAACCTAAGCTGCGCTCAGGCCGTCCTGCTTCCCTGTGCCTTGCCTTGCCTTGCCTTGCCTTGCCCCGCCTGCCCTCTTGAACCGGCCCCGATTCTGCAGCTGCGGGCAGCTACCCAGCTTTGTGCCCACTCTTCAAGAGCTCTTCGATTTCCATTCCCCTCACAGCCCTGTCTCTGCACCTGGGACAGCCCCCAAGCCCTGGGCTCTGCTCCCCAGGCCACACTACCAGGAGGACTTTTCCGAGCTCTGCGCCTCTCCTGACCTCCCTCTTCCTACTGCAGCCAGCCACCGCATCCTGGTGATGATGCAAAACAAGTGGCATTGGCTTCTGCGCAGATCTCCCTCCCCATTTTTGTACTGTAATTAATGAAGGGAAAATGGCTTGTTAGGTTGTGTTATGATAACTAATGTTAACTATTGAAGTAATTGTGTTCATTTTAATGGGATTTGGTGTTGTTTTAGCATAAATGGGTGTAAATTTTGGGGCTCAAAAACGCATAAAATTTTTTCCCATTGAAGTTAATGGTAATTATGTTTTCAACTTACGAGAATTCGCTCTAAGAGGGGTTTTTCAGGAACGAATTACCCTCGTAAAACAGGAGAAGACTGTAGTGAAGACATGATAATTTTAAAAAACAATCTGCTGTCCAAAAGCTGCTGCTTTTACCATTTCATTTGAAAAGAAAGCCAGGAAAACCTTTACATTTACGATTCTAATCAGATGTAAATAATTCCCAGGACTGTCCTTGGTGCTAGCAGACAAACTGCTTCTCTGCATAAACAACAGCTAACCACTTTGTGCATTTTTAAACCAATCACTTTTCTCTCCTCTGCCCAGAGACAACTTTCTGGTCCTAGCAAACAATGGGTCGGACTTACCTCTTCTTTCTGCTAGATTCAACACACTAGCCTGAACTTCTTTCCTAACCCAAACCTTACCCTTTTTCTTAGGTAGGATTTTAACCTGGTTTTCAACTTCAACCTGCTTCAAAGAAACCTTCTCCTTTCTGGTCTCTGGTCTAAGTTCAAGCTCCTTTCCAAGGACTTAGATTCACCCGCAGGGATTGCATACACAGTCACACTTTTCTGCGTAGACAAAGAGCTAACTTCTTCAGATCCACAGACAGAGAAACTTTCCCCTTGGCTATAACAATACAGGTTGGTCACAGGGCATTTCTCAGGGCTACCCACATCCCCTTTACAAATCTCCCTGTCACACAGAGGCAACACAGACACAGAAGAGTTACGTAGATACTCGTTCTCCAACATACCCTATGTGTTACAATCAGAGCCCATACCAGAAGAGTTACACACTGCGTTTCCATGGGTCTGCTGCTTTCGCTTCCCCTGAAATGGCTTTCACCACAGTTCCATATCTCAATGTTCAGCCCTTAACTTCTCAATAGCCCAGGCATGCTATTTCTTTTCCCATTCAGCTCTTTATCCCTTTAACTTTAAATGCAGGTTTCTTAATTTCCCTTGATATTCTGACTCCACATTTTTTTCTTTCAACATGAACAATTCTTCACCATTGAACCTGCACGGCAGCAAAGCACAAAGTTCCCCTCGTGCGGATTCCTCTCTAAAGACAATATTTCTTTCATAGAATCCCAGGTCTAGAAGGGACCTAAGAACATAAGAACATTTAAATACATAAGAACGGCCATACTGGGTCAGACCAAAGGTCCATCCAGCCCAGTATCCTGTCTGCCGACAGTGGCCAGTGCCAGGTGCTCCAGAGGCAGTGGACCAAAGACAATGATCAAGCGATTTGCTTCCTGCCATCCATGTCCAGCCTCTAACAATCAGAGGCCAGGAACACCATTCCTACCCTTGGCTAATAGCCTTTTAAGGACCTAACCTCCATGAATTTATCTAGCTCTTTCTTAAATTCTGTTATAGTCCTAGCCTTCACAGTCTCCTCTGGCAAGGAGTTCCACAGGTTAACTATGTGCTGCGTGAAGAACTTTATTTTATTAGTTTTAAACCTGCTACCCATTAATTTCTTTAGGTGTCCTCTAGTTCTTCTATTATGGGCACAAGTAAATAACTTCTCCTTATTCACCCTCTCCACACCTGTCATAATTATATATACCTCTATCATGTCCCCCCTCAGTCTCCTCTTTTCTAAACTGAAAAGTCACAATCTTTTTAGCCTCTCCTCATATGGGACCTGCTCCAAGCCCCTGATCATTTTAGTTGCCCTTTTCTGAACCTTTTCTAGTGCCAGAGTATCTTTTTTTAGGTGAGAAGACCACATCTGTACACAGTATTAAAGATGTGGGCATACTGTAGATTTATATAGGGGCAGTAAGATACTCCTTGTTTTATTTTCTATCCCTTTTTTAATAATACCTAACATCCTACTTGCCTTTTTGACTGCCTCTGCCCACTGCGTGGATGTTTTCAAGGAACTATCCACAATAAGTCCAAGATCTCTTTCCTGATTAGTTATAGCTAAATTAGTCCCCATCATATTGTAAGTACAGTTGGGGTTATTTTTTTCAATGTGCATTACCTTACACTTACCCACATTAAATTTCATTTGCCATTTTTTTGCCCAATCGCTCAGTTTGATGAGATCTTTTTGAAGTTCTTCACAGTCTGCCTTTGTCTTGACTATCTTGAACAGTTTAGTGTCATCTGAAAACTTTGCCACCTCACTGCTCAACCCCTTCTCCAGATCATTTATGAATAAATTGAACAGGATTGGTCCTAGGACTGACCCCTCGGGGACACCACTAGTTACCCCTCTCCATTAGGAAAATTTACCATTTATGCCTACTCTCTGTTTCCTGTCTTTTAACCAGTTCTGAATCCATGAAAGGACCTTCCCTCTTATCCCATGACAACTTAATTTACATAAGAGCCTTTGATGAGGTACCTTGTCAAAGGCTTTCTGGAATCTAAGTATACTATATCCAATGGATCCCCCCTGTCTGCATGTTTGTTAACCCCTTCAAAGAACTCTAACAGATTAGTAAGACATGAACTCCTTCTGCAGAAACCATGTTGACTTTTGCCCATCAAATTAAGTTCTTCTACGTGCCTGACAATTTTATTCTTTACTATTGTTTCAACTAACTTGCCTGGGACTGATGTTAGATTTACCAGTCTGTAATTGCCAGGGTCACCTCTAGAGCGCTTTTTAAATATTGGTGTCACATTAGCTATTTTCCAGTCATTAGGTAAGGAAGCTGATCCAAAGGACAGATTACAAACTAGTGTTAATAGTTCTGCAATTTCCCATTTGACTTCTTTCAGAACCCTTGGATGAATGCCATCCGGTCCTGATGATTTGTTAACATTAAGTTTATCTAATTATTTCAAAACCTCCTCTAATGACATTTCAATCCGGGACAGTTCCTCAGTTTCATTTCCCACAAAAAACGGTGCAGGTTTGGGAATCTCCCCAACATCTTGAGCCGTGAAGACTGAAGCAAAGAAATCATTTAGTCTCTCCGCAATGGCTTTGTCATCCTTGATTGTTCCTTTTATATTTGTATCGTCTAGGGGACCCACTGGTTTTTTAGCAGGTGTCCTGCTTCTAATGTATTTAAAAAACATTTTGTTATTACTTTTTGAGCTTCTGGCTAGCTAATCTAGTCCGGTCCCCTGCTTCAAGCAGGATCAACCTCAACTAAGTCATCCCAGCCAGGACTTTGTTAAGCCAGGACTTAAAAACCTCTAGGGATGGAGAATCCACCACCAACCTAGGCAATGAATTCCAGGATTTCACAGCGCTCCTGCAGAAGTAGTTTTTACTAATATCCAACCAACTCCTCTCCTTCTGTAACTTCAGACCACTGCTCCTTGTTCTGCCATCAGTCATCACTCAAAACAGTTTCTCTCCATCCTCTTTAGAGATCCCCTTCAGGAAGTTGAATGCTGCTGCTAAATCACCCCCAGTCTTCCCTTCTGTAAACAAAATAAGCCCAAATCCCTCAGCCGCTCCTCACAGGTCATGTGCTCCAGCCCCTTAATAATTTGATGATCTCCGCTGAACCTGCTCCAGAACATACACATCCTTTTTATACTCAGGGGCCCAAAACTGGACACAATATTCCAGATGTGGCCTCACCCATGCCGAATAGAGGGGAAAAACCTCTTCTATAGATCTGCTCATGGTGCTCCTCCTAATGCATCCTAGTATGTCGTTAGCCTTCTTGGCTACAAGGGCACACTGTTTACTCATATCCAGCCTTTCATCCACCATAATCCCTAGGTCCCTTTCCACTGTAATGCTGCTGAGCCAGTCGTCCCCAGCCTTTAACAATGCTTGGGATTCTTCTGCCCCAGGTGCAGGACTCTACACTTCTCCTTGTTGAACTGCATCAGATTTATTTTAGCCCAATCCTCTAATTTATCCAGGTGCATATGGATCCTACCTCTACCCTCCAATGTATCTCTCTCTCTCCCACGCTTAGTGTCCTCTATAAAACTGCTGAGGGTGCAATCCAGTCCCTCATCCAGGTCATTAAGTAAGATGTTGAACAACACCAGCCCCAGAACCGAGCCTTGGGGTACTCTGTTTGAAGCCGACCGCCATTCAGACATTGAGCTACTGACCACTACCCTTTGGGCCCGACTGTCAAGCCAGCTGCCTATCCATTTTATCGTCCATGGATCCAATCCATACTTCCTCAACATGACGGCAAGAATGTTGTGAGAGACTGTATCAAGAGCTTTGCTGAAGTCAAAGTATATCACATCCACTGACTTCCCCATGTCCGCAGAGCCTGTTACCTCGTCATAGAAGCTAATCAAATTGGTCAGGCACGACTTGCCCTTGGTGAATCCATGTTGACTACTCTTGATCACTTTCCTCTCTTCCGAGTGCTCCAAAATGGATTCCTTGAGGATCCCTTCCATTATTTTCCCAGGTACTGAGGTAAGGCTGACCAGTCCATACTTTTCCGTATTGTGCTTCTTTCCAGTCATCTGAGATCTCTCATGATCTCCAAGAGTCTGCAAAGATAATAGCCAAAGGCTCAGCAATGACATCTGCTGGTTCCTTCAGTCCCCGTCAGTGCATTAAATCCAGACTCATGGATTTGCGTACATCTTGTTTTTCTAGATAGCTCTTAACTCGTTCCTTCCCCACAGATGGCTGCCCTGCACCTTCCCATCCTGCATTATCTAGTACCATAATGTGGGAGCTGTCATTGTCCATGAAGACTGAGGCAGAAAAAGCATCAAGGAGTTCAGCTTTTCTTACATCATCTGTCACTAGGTTACCTCCTTCATCCAGTAATGGCCTCACATCTTATCTGATAACCCTCTTATTGTTAACATGCCTGTAGAAACCCTTCTTGTTACCCTTCACATCCCTTGCCAGCTGCGGTTCCATTTCTGCTTTTGCTTTCCTGACTACTGCCCAGCATTCTCCAGCCATGTATTTATATTCCTCCTTAGTCAGCTGTCTACTTTTCCATTTCTTATACACATCCTTTTTGAATTTAAGCTCACCAAGTATTTTCCTGTTCTGCCAGTAGCTAGTTGCCTCCCATATTTGCATTTCTTACTATGCAGAGGGTTGGTTTGTTCCTGTGCCTTCAGTAAGACTTCTTTAAAATACTGCCAATTCTCTTTAACTCTTTTCCCCTTCATCTTTGCCCTTTCCTCTCTTCCTTCAGTGGATCCCATCTCTTCCCAGCAATCCCTGCTCACGAAAGAGAATCCCATGGTCAAAGAAACCCAATCCTCCTCTGTGACACCACCTACACAGCCACACATTTACCTCTGTGATTTGACGATCCCTCCGTGGACCCCTTCCTTCCACAGGGAGGATGGATGAGATTAACTCCATGGGAACTAGAGAGACCTGAACTGGTTTTCTCCTCCTGGAGGTAACATGCTTCCAGTTCTCTTCCATGTTTTGAACAGCTGGCTGTTCCTGCAGTATTATATGCTGCCTTCTATACAGAAAGTCTTCACCTTCTCTGATGGATCTGAGGGTTGATATTTGGGCCTCAAATCCTCTAATGTTCTCTTCCAAAATGGTTACCAACTTGCACTTGGTACTTACAAAATTCTTTCTATCATTCAGGAGGAAGACAAACGTGGCACATGCTATGCAGGACACAACAGCAGACTTCTCAGTAGCCATGTCACCATCCATTTTCTCCCTTTTCAGAGAGTTCCCTTAGATGTTTCTAGTGCTGCCCTGAAGGCACAAGATAAAGAAACCTATAAGAAAGGGAAAACTGACATGGGTCTCCCCACTAAGGCGCACTCCCAGGCAAACTCACTGTTTGTGGCTCACAGCTTTCACTGTGGCTGCCTTCTGATAAAGCTGTGGCTGATTAGGCCCAGCTCAAAGCCTTGCCTCCAATCTAATCGGCCTTTGAAGACCCACCTGGACCAAAGCACTCCCAATTCACACCTTGTGAACTTGCCAAACTGCCAAACATGCTTTCAAACTGCCCCTCTCTGCAAAACAAATGCTTAGGGACGCAGACCCACCAGTTCACAATGCAGCCCCCCAAATGCCACACTCACCTGAGCTCCTCTTGGATGGTTTCCCAGGCAAACTCCCTGTTAGCTGCTCCTGTTCGCAGCTCACAGTGCTCACTGTTTCTGCCTTCTAATAAGGCTGTGGCTGGTTAGGCCCAGCTCAAAGCCAGCACATCTCTTCCAGGAACTGTCTTTCAAGCCTTTCACACTGTTGTGACTCCACTGCAATTGCACTTTAGCCAAAGCTCTATTAAAACCCAAAACTCAAATTTAGAACAGTATGGGTGCTGATCACAAGCTCATCTGACCAGGTTCTATGGATCCAAACATGACCATGCCACTGTAATAGGACGGGGTTTCTGGACACAGCAAGTGAAATCCATCCAGGATACATTTGCTTAAAATCCAGGCCACTTACAGCCCCAGGCTGGGATTTCCTTTTCACTAAGGCAGAACCAACCAACCACCACAGCACTTCTGCCAGCCCTACTGGCCAGCCAGAAGTCACACAAGCAAACCCACAGACTTCACAGCCACTCTACCAGCCCAGACCAGCAACCCCCAAATTCAGATGAGAGGCTTTTAATCCTGTTTCACCCAACACCACACAGACTCTTCCAGACCCCAAAGGGCCCAGCCCTAGTTCCTGATTAATATATACTTGGGTCTCACACAAAACAACACACTCAACAAGTCTTTAGATCTAAATATCTAAAGATTTATTAATAAAAAGTAAGAACAGGGTTAGAGAGAAGAATTCTCAAAGACATACTTTGCATACATCAATTTTAGTTACTGATGCAAGCCGGTGGTGTTATTTGCTGATTCTTGAAAGTCTCTGAAAGTACATTTCAGGCTACAGCATTTCAGTTACTGGAGAAATGTAGATACAGCCTGCTAGGGTCCCACATGCTGGGATAGGGACCCTTGGAGACAGGCACAGGTACCAAAAGACAAAAGATCCAAGATGGACACAGTCCAAACCATCCTTTCTGTCCAGGGACCAAAGCCTCTCTTCTTGTCATCAGGCCCTTAAGGGCCAAAAGTCACTTGACCCAGGTGAGCTACTGTGGCAAAATGCCATTGATCGCTGGTTTGGCCAGCATGCCCCAGGCATTTACATGGCAGGTAGAATGTCTATCTGGGCATCTCCTTGCAGTTCATTTGCTCAGACCAGGTCACCTGACCAGTGGGCTGCATTCCATTAACACATCCCAAGCATCTGGAATGTGGATTCAGCATCTGAGCACCTGGTTTCCACCCTATTGTTCAGTCAAATGTCATGGCTGGGGCTGAGTTCACACCTCCTATTATGAAGCTTAGCACTAAAACATTTTCTACTACAGCTACATAGCTAAAATCTATAACTTTACCTACATCCATGATACACACATATAAGCAGCATATATAGATTCAGGGCATCATCAGCATTTGTTACACACCTTACATGGCCCCCCATTTCAATATTTGGGCTCAACAGATACACTTGGGCTACATCTACACTAGCCAAAAACTTTGAAATGGCCATGCAAATGGCCATTTCGAAGTTTACTAATGAAGTGCTGAAATACATATTCAGCGCCTCATTAGAATGTGGGCGGCCGCAGCACTTCGAAATTGACGCAGCTCATCCAGATGGGGCTCCTTTTCGAAAGGACCCCACCTACTTCAAAGTCCCCTTACTCCTATAAGCAGATAGGAATAAGGGGACTTTGAAGTAGCCGGGGTCCTTTTGAAAAAGAGCCTCGTCTGGACGAGCCGCGCGGTGGCGAGCCGCGTCAATTTCAAAGTGCCGCGGCCACCCACATTCTAATAAGGCGCTGAATATGTATTTCAGCGCTTCATTAGTAAACTTCAAAATGGCCATCTGCATGGCCATTTCGAAGTTTTTGGAAAGGCCTGGAGTTTTCTGAGCTAGGTTGAGCTGCTCAATAAACCCTCCTGTTTTATGCAGGTTGAGAGTCATTCTCACCTAGGGAATGGGGCTGCATTGTTCCCTCTATGTGTGGAGAGCCCAGAGGCTGAGGAACGTATAGTCTAAAACCCAAGAAAGGCTGTTGTACTGAAGGAAGGTCAGGAATTGTAGGGACCTGAGAGGGCATGACCTCTCCAAATTCTAGAGAAGGCCACATCCATGTCCTGAGGTCTCTGATCAGGGGTGTTCTCAGCTGGGATCCCTGGCTGCTCTGAGCAGAAGGCTCTCAGGCAAGGGCCTGGATGGGATAGGGCCCCACTCCAACCCCCTTACCTGGAGATGTGGAGCAGTGCTGCTCCAAAGTGGGGCACAGCCAGGAGCAAGTGGCTGCCCAGGGTTTCCTGACGCCTCAAGAGCTGCAGGTGCTTCACATTCTGCCACCAGCTATGGACAGGAAAAAGAGTCAAGACCAGCAGCTCAGCTGTGCTGAGACAGGCTACATCAGCAAGGGGAGAGGCACGGGCTGTCACAGGGGCTCCATCCTTGTTCACCTCCCCGGAATCCCCTGCTGCCTTCAGCAGGTCAGGAGCAGATCCCGTAAGAAGCTCAGATCCAGCCCAAACACCTCCAATATGGGCCACCTGTCCCCTGGCCTCAGGTGTCAGCCTCTGGGCACAATGCAGACCGGGATCCCTCGCTAGTTCCTCCACAGTGCCACCAACAAGGGGCACCCCCACTCACCGGGCAAAGGCCTTCCGGACCAGGCAGTGCCTGAAGAAGGGGATGCACTGGAGCAGCTGCCACAGCACAGCCTCTCGGTGCCACTCTGCCAGCGTCATGGCCTCAGCACCTTCCTGGGGGTGCACATGCAACACCCCAAAAGGGGAGAAGATGTAGTGCTGGGGTTTGGCCTGCCGCTTCTGAACCACAACCAGGTCATAGGGCCTGCATGGGGAAGGGAAGAAGTCAAGGCTTGCAGCCTGCCTGGAACCAGGAAGCATGGCCTGGCTGCTCCACCCACGCAACACATTGCCTGCCCTGCAGCACCATGCCGGCCCAGAGCCCATTGCAGCACTAGAGAAGCACCTGCTGGGGTCAGTATATGTGTGGGAGCAAGGTCAGGCAGCTGTTACCTCATAGGCCTGCGGGGAGACAGGGCTGGAAGGCAGCTAGCTGAGGTGGCAGCATGGGTATAGAGGTGGGGAGCTAGTTTGCTGAGAGGCCTGTGTGAGCACAGCGGGGGTGGGGCAGTTAGCTGAGAAGCCAATGTGGGAGAGTAGGGGCAGTTAGCTGTGGGGGTGGCGTGGGTGCCGGGGGGCACTTAGCAGAGGGGTTGGCATGGAGGGCATAGGGGGGTAGATATGACATTACTGGGCTTTAGGGTAAACAGGCAAACCATTTTGCAACCACCATCCTGAGTTTGCACCAAATCTTGTGCCAAGTGTAGTGTCTAATGAAAGCTGGTGATTTGCTGAATCTGTTTATACTACTTGTATGCCTGTATCATTTTACATGTGGAGTTACAGTATTGGCTCTGGGCTTGTATATCAAATGTTTGCTTCTGGGAGACCTCCACAGGAGGCATGACACCCTGTTGCGAAAGCAGCAATGAAGGGTCCTGTGGCACCTTATAGACAAACAGAAAAGTTTTGAGCATGAGCTTTTGTGAGCACAGACTCACTTCATCAGATGCTGGTCTTGGAAATCTGCAGGGCCAGGTATAAATAAGCCAGAGCAAGGGTGGGGATAACAAGGTTAGCTCAGTCAGCAAGGGTGAGGCTTACTACCAGCAGTTGATCTGGAGGTGTGAACACCAAGGGAGGGGAAGGTGCTTTCATATTTAGCCAGCCATTCGCACTCTTTGTTTAAGCCTGAGCTGAGGGCATCGAATTTGCAGATGAAATGTAGCTCAGAAATTTCTCTTTGGAGTCTGGTCCTGAAATTTCTTTGCTGTAGGATAGCTACTTTTAAGTCTGCTACTGTGTGGCCCGGGAGATTGAAGTGCTCTCCTACGGGTTTTTGTATATTGCCACTTCTGATATCTGATTTGTGTGCGTTTATTCTTTTACGTAGAGACTGTCCAGTTTGTCTGATGTATATAGCAGAGGGGCATTGCTGGCACATGATGGCGTAAATTATATTGGTAGATGTGCAGCTGAATGAACCCACGATGGTGTGGCTGATCTGGTTAGGTCCTGTAATGGTGTTTGCTGGTGTAGATATGTGGGCAGAACTGGCAACGAGGTCTGTTGCATGGATGGGTCCCTGAGTTAGAGTGACTGTGGTGCGGTGTATAGTTGCTGGTTAGGATTTGCTTCAGGTTAGTGTAGTAAGTACGGCCCAGTATGAGGCCTTAGGCCTGAACTAAAGTAATGGTCAAGACTTTGCTAACAGAAAGCAAAGTGCAGCTGTGAGCTAAAGGGATGCATTGCTCACAGAAGCTGGCAAGAAGAGGGTTGATGTTGCATAAACATATCTACCTAGCACATTGAAATAGGAACATGGTACCAGAACACCCTACCCTGGAACATCCCACAGATAAGAAAGAACAGGCCGACCCATCCCAATGACAGGGGCAAAAGGGTAATATGATGGATAGAGTTGTTTTGTTCGAACCAACACGTACAAGGTGAGAGGCGGCACCTGACTATGTAGAAGGGTTATACCTCAATACGTCAGACCCCTGAACTGTCACACCCTCGGTTTTGATGATGTTGTTGCACAGATGCTTAAACGTGTGGTTCAGAAGCACTTTAAGTTGTCTAGTGAGTTAGCTACTCTCAAAGGAATTGCAAGACTGCAGGGGGAGGCTCCAGCCAAACTGGCAGACAGAATTCAAACTTATCTCAGATTAACAGCAGGGTCTGCTAACGTGGAAGATTTGAAGCAAATTGTTTTGGAGGCGCTGCCTCCCGGTGTGTTAGACTGGATGAATGCTTGGTGTGAGAATGGAGGTAAAGAGGTACCTTGGGACGAATGGATTGCAAAGGTGGAGACGGCAATTAAGCAGCAGGAAGGAACTCCTGTTAATGAGCTGCATACTCATTTAGGACAATGGAAGACAGAGGGTCCTGGATACTCTCCCCGTGGTCATGGCCGGGCTTGGAGAGGTCGTGGACCAAATAGAATTAGAGGAGGTGATAGAGAGAGTTCGTGGGTACCTCCTGGAGTTCTAAAACAGGAAAACTTGAACCTGAAAGGAGAGATTGAGAGGCTGCAGGCACAGCTGCAGACATGTATGACTGGCAAGGAGTCTCAACAGGAAAAAGATAAGACGGGGACGAAGGTAGCCAGGGTGACGGTCCTGACATCAGGACTGAACGACCCAATCGCTACTGATACAGTAGCATAGAACAGCTCTATCCTCGACTCAGAATGCATCTTTCAGCAATCCATGACGGTAGATGTATGGGGATGCCCCCATTTAAGCATTCGAGTCGGGGAAGGGCTAGTAGATTTTCTATTAGATATGGGGGCTGGAATTCCTACAGTAAAAGACAGTTTTGATGCATATCCAGTTGGAAAGTCAGTGCAAATACAGGGAATATCTGGAACTAACCAAACATATAATGTTAAAACCCTTCCCCTCCAGTTTGGGATGCATACCGTTCACGAGAAGTGCGCTATTGCAGGGAGAGAGAATCTAATCGGGGCAGAAACCATTATACAACTGGGATTAATTCTGGATTTTCCAAACATGTGTATACAGTAAAAGCAATAAAGCCTAAACAACCGCCTCCTGCACCAGAAGGCTGGGAGAGCAGGTGGACTGAAATTCAAACCGTCTGGGCAGTGGACTCCCTAGATACGGGTAAAATGCAGACCTCTGTTACATTGGAGGGAGATACACCCCCATTTATAAAGCAGTACCCAATACCTCAAGAAGCAAAGGACTCATTAAGGCAAGTAATAACAGAATTGGAAAAACGAAATTTAATCAGAAGGTGTTCAGCGCCTAACGCAGCACCAATTTGGCCAGTCAAAAAAACTGATGGTACATGGAGATTAACTATTGACTATTGGGGGTTAAACAAGACTGCCAAACGGGGGGCTCCGTGGTGGCAGCTTACCCCAAACTGTTGGAGGTGGTCACCCCTGACATGAAGTGGTTCTCAGTACTCAATGTGGCAAATGGCTTTTGGAGTCTACCTTTAGACCCAGAGTCTCAGTATCGAACAGCTTTTGTATTCCAAGGTATGCAATACTGCTGGAATGTTTTGCAATGGGGTACTGTGACGCACCAACAATTTTCCATACAGTAGTGAGAAATATGTTGGAGAAAGAGGGGCTATTACAAATGGGAAGAATTGTTCAGTATGTACATGACATTTTAATAGTCAGTAAAACAGAGCAGGAGCATGAAGAGTTACTGAAACAGCTGTTGACCAGCTGCCAAGCTTATGGCTTAAAACTTAACCCCTCGAAGTCTCAGATTAAACAGAGAGAAGTGCAGTATCTGGGAATTCGACTCAGTTCTGGGGGAAGGTCTGTGGATAAGGAAAGAGTAAAGTGCATTGTTAACCTGCCCGTGCCGGTAGACACCAAGTCTCTGCAGTCCTTTCTGGGACTCACTAACTTTTGCAGAGAATTTATGGTAGGATACGCAGAAAAGGCAGGTCCCCTGTATGAGGTACTTAAAAGACCACAATGGACCTAGACAGAAGAGGCAACTAAGGCATGGGAAAGTCTAAAACAGGGATTGATGGAGGCACCTACCTTAGCCCCCCCTAATAATGACTTCCCCTTTGTACTGTATCCTAGTGTTAAGAACTTCTGTATTGTTAGTATGCTAACCCAGGATACGGGTGCTGGGGAAAGACCCGTTGCGTATTACAGCAGAGCATTAACTAGTCCAGAGAGCAAACTGGGGGTGTGTGAGCAAACGGCCCTTGCTGCATACTGGACGTTACAAAAATCCCAGGCAATTGTTGGAGCAAGCGAGGTGATTGTAAAAAGTCACCATGCACTGGGAAAGCTACTCAGTCAGGAAAATCTGTCTAAATGACATGTGAGAGTTGATAAAGCCATTCAGTGGGTCTTTGCTCTCATGTCAGAGAATGTTCAGTTAGTCACACTGAAAGACCCAGAAATATCTGTGTGGGGATTAACTGTGAATGGTAGAGAACATGTATGTGAGCCTCAAAGAGAATCTAAGGCGCATCCTGTGTTTAAAGCAGCCCCAATTGACCAAGTGAGCGGTAAAGCCATTTGGTTTGTGGATGGTAGCTCATACTACGAGAAAGGGGAGCGAGTCACTGGCTTTGCTGGGATTTGCTTAAATGGAAAGGAGCCAAGCGGCGAGGCCTTCCAGTATAAATTGGCTAAAGGAGGAATGCAGGCTGCAGAGGTGTCAGCGCTTTTGGAAGTGTTGAAAAGAATGAAGGGCAAGCAATCTGAGCTTGTAATAGGAACTGACTCTAATTATGTGTATAAGGGCACCACTATCTCCCTCCCATGGTGGCAAAGTATGGGGTTTACAGGAACCGATGGTTCAGAGATTAAGCACAAAGCCCTATGGCAGCAAATAGAAACATTGACAAAACAGATCCAAATGGTTAAAATAAAAGCTCATAGGAAGAAAGGACCCTTGCAGTGGGGAAGCGAACAAGCAGATGCACTGGCTAAGGAGGCCGCCCTTACTGGCGCACTGTGGGAACCAATGCCTGTGGCGGTAACTACTAGGACACAGGCAAAACTGCAACAGGAAAGTGAGGCAAACCACCCCTAGGGGAAACAGATTCTTATTTGTGATTGTGGATAGTTTCAGCAAATGGGTAGAAGCCTTCCCTACAAAGAAAGAGACCAGTGGGGCAGCCGCAAGAGTGTTAATAATGGAAATTTTTCCAAAATGGGGGCTGCCACATAGCATTGATTCTGACAATGGCCCTGCCTTTATAGGACAGGTGTATCGTGATATGGGTACCTGGGCTGGTATCCCCCTACACTACACATTCCCTACCACCCGCAGGCAGGAGGACAGGTGGAAAGAATGAATAAAACTCTAAATTGAACTGTCAAAAGCGTGTAATGAATTAGGAACCAACTGGGATGTGGTACTTCCATGGGTCTTAATGAGGATCCGAGGTTGTCCAAATCGCATGACAGGATTCAGTCCCTATGAAGTACTGTTTGGGAAACCAATGCCTGGTTGGGAAAAGAGAAGTTACTCACCTGTGTAGTAACGATGGTTCTTCGAGATGTGTCCCCGTGGGTGCTCCACAGTAGGTGTCGGGCTCGCCCCGGTGCCGCAGCTCGGAAATTCTTCAGCAGTCTCCGTCGAGTCGCGCATGCGCCGATGCGCGTCGGCTCTTTGCACGCTTACGGTCACATGCGCAATCCGGTCCCCGCCAGTTCCTGATCAACCGCTCCGGACGTCTCTGAAAAACACAAACAGAGCTCCAAAGTGGGGAGGAATGGGTGGGTAGTGGAGCACCCACGGGGACACATCTCGAAGAACCATCGTTGCTACACAGGTGAGTAACTTCTCTTTCTTCTTCGAGTGGTCCCCGTGGGTGCTCCACAGTAGGTGACTACCCAGCAGTAACCCCCCCCGGAAAAAGGAGGTGGGTACCCGATTTATGCGCAGCTTGCCCTTGAAAGGACTGCTGTCAACAGGCGTGTATCCTCATCAAGCATCCTGTGCATGGCGTAGTGCTTGGCGAAGGTGTCATAGGAAGACCACGTCGCTGCTCTGCAGATGACTCTCAGCGCGATTCCCTTGAAGAAGGCCGTCGACGACGCCATCACCCTAGTGGAGTGGGCCCTGGGCGGAACTGGCAGAGGAGTCTTGCGAAGCTCGTAACACAGTCTTATGCATGACACAATGTGATTTGAAATCCTCTGCGAAGATAGTGCTTCCCCTTTTGACCTGGATGCAATGGACATCAGAAGTCTGTCCGTTTTCCAGAAAAGTTTAGTTCTATCGATGTACAAGGCCAGTGCCCTTCTTACGTCCAGTAAGTGCAACCATGCCTCTTCGCTCAAGTTGTGAGGCTTAGGATAGAACGAGGGCAATACTATTGGTTCGTTGATATGAAAATCTGAAGAGACCTTTGGAACGAAGGCTGGGTGCAAACGTAAGACCACCGCCTCCTTTGAGAATATCGTGCAGGGTGGTGTGGACATTATGGCTGTGAGCTTGCTCACTCTGCGAGCTGACGTGATAGCCAGGAGGAAGGTCGTTTTAATGGTAAGTAGTCGAAGGGGGACCGTAGCCAATGGTTCAAAGGGCGGCCCCAAGAGCGTGTGTAGAACTAAGTCTAAACTCCATAGCGGCGGTATTGGTTTCCGAGGGGGGTACAGATTTACCAACCCCTTTAGGAAGCATGAGACAACAGGATGGGCAAATATGGTTGATCCATCCTCTTGTAGAAAAGCTGATATAGCCGCCAGATGAACCTTTATAGAGGATAGAGAGAGTCCCTTTTGTTTGAGTTGTAGCAGGTAGTCCAGAATCATAGGTATAGTGGCGTCCCGAGGTGTCAGTTGCTTGGAAGAGCACCAATCGGAAAAACGTAACCATTTGTGTTGATAAGTCTTTCTGGTGGAAGTCCTCCGACTACATTCCAGGACTTGCTGCACTCCCTCTGAGCATGTAGTCTCTAGGGCGCCGAGCCATGGATTAACCATGCTTGTAGCCGGAGTCTTTGCGGGTGCAGTATTGACCCCCGAGCCTGTGTGAGAATGTCCGGCACTGTTGGTAGGGGAAACAGCTGATGCTGTGCCTTGCGTAGAAGCAATGGGAGCCATTGTTGCCGATCCCAGGTCGGGACTATGAGTATCATGCGTGTTCTCTCCCTTTTGGCTTTCTCCAAGACCTTGTGTATGAGTGCTGTGGGAGGGAACGCATAAAGTAGAGGGTCCTTCCATGGGATCATGAAGGCGTCCCCCAAAGACCCCTGTCCCATGCCCGCTCTGGAGCAGTATCGGGGACATTTCTTGTTGTCGCGAGTGGCGAACAAGTCGATTTGGGGAAAACCCCATCTGCGGAACACTTGGTGAAGCAGGTCTGAACGGATCTGCCACTCGTGTGTGGGCGCAAAGTGTCTACTGAGTTGGTCCGCCTTGACGTTGTGGACACCCGGTAAGTATGAAGCTTTGATGGTTATATTGTGGGCAATGCACCAGTTCCACAGTCGGACCGCCTTCGCACAGAGTGTATGAGACCTGGCCCCACCCTGTTGGCTTATATAAAACATGGTGGTGGTGTTGTCGCTATTTACGTCGACTATTTTTCCGCGCAGATAATTCCGAAAATACCTGCATGCACTGAACACTGCTCTGAATTCTAATATGTTTATATGCAGTGTCTTCTCTGCAGGGGACCATAAACCTTGAGTGGTTTTGTTGGCCATGTGTGCCCCCCATCCTGTATGGGAAGCATCTGTTGTAATGAAAACAGTAATTTGTGGTTGGCAGAAGGGCACCCCTGTTAGTAGATTCTTGGGGTCTGCCCACCATGTTAGTGACCTTCGTGCCTCCGTTGTGAGTGACACCATCTTGTGAACGGTATGGATTGATGGTTTGTATATGGTTGCCAACCAATGCTGCAATCCTCGCATGTGCAGCCTGGCGTTTTGTACCACAAACGTGGTCGCCGCCATATGCCCCAGTAGTTGTAAGCACGTTAGGACTGAGACAGTGGGGCTGTATGTTATTAGTTGTACTAGAGACTCGATGGCGCGAAAACGGGAATCGGGCAAATATACCCTTGACATGACAGAATCTATCCGAGCCCCTATAAATTCTATATTTTGCATGGGGTCGGTCTTTGACTTTGAGAAGCTGATGATGAGGCCCAATGAGGTAAATGTGTTTGTGGTAATGTGTATCATCCGTAATACCTCTGCCCGGGAAGCTCCCTTTAGCAGGCAATCGTCCAGGTACGGGAAGATGAAAACACCCTGTCTGTGCAGGTATGCTGACACGACCACTAGGGTCTTGGTGAAGATTCTGGGCACTGAAGAGAGGCTGAATGGAAGGACTCTGTACTGAAAATGATCTGTGCTGACAATAAACCAGAGGAAGCGCCTGTGCGCTGGATGAATTGCGATATGAAAATACGCATCCTGTAAGTCGAGGGCTGCAAACCAATCTCTGTCGTCTAGTGCCGTGATTATTGAAGCCATCGTCGTCATCTTGAAGCGCTGTTTGCGCAGATATTGGTTGAGTGCCCATAGATCCAAAATGGGTCTCCACCCTCCTGTCTTCTTCTCTGTCAGGAAGTACCTGGGTAGAAACCTTTGCCTTGAAATTGCTCCGGTACTCTCTCCACCGCCCCTATGAATAGGAGGTGGTCCACCTCCCGCCTTAGTTCCGGTAGGTGAGAGGGGTCTCTGAGGAGGGGTGCGGTGGGAGGATTTGGTGGAGGTAATGATTGGAAGGGGATCGTGTATCCCGTGTTTACAATCTCCAATACCCACTTGTCTGAAGTGATGCTTTTCCATTGTGGGTAGAATGGCTTGAGTTGGTGACAGAACATGTACTGAGATTGGCACTGAGATATGGTCTTGGTTTCGCGACCCTCGACGTACCTGTCAAACCTGCTGTCTTATATTTTGCCCTGAGAAGGCATTGCCTTGTTGAGGTCGACGTCTAGGGGCCTTGTAATGTGGCTGTTGATGACGTCCCTGATCATACCCCCGTTGAAAGTGGGTACGTTGCGGTTGGTAACCATAACGGTGTTGTTGAGGATAAAACTTTTTCCTTCTGTATGGCGGGGTGTATATCCCCAAAGTCCGAAGTGTCGCTCTGGAGTCTTTACTAGAGTGTAAGACTGAGTCGGTTGATTCGGCACATAATTTCATTTTGTCAAAGGGAAGAAGTTCTGCTATTTTTACTTGTAGTTCCTTGGGAATGCTGGAGGTGTGGAGCCATGACTCCCTGCGCATTACAACCGCAGCGGCTATGGCACGAGCCGCTGTGTCCGCTACATCTAATGCAATCTGGACGCCTGCTCGAGAAGCCGTGTAACGTTCCTGTACAATTGCCTTAAGGACCGGCTTCTTACCCTCCGGGAGGAAGTCCATAAGGGCGGTAAGTTTGGAGTAGTTGTCGAAATTGGGTTCGACAAATGGGCAGCATAGTTAGCCATGCGAAGCAACAGGGTAGATGATGAGTAGGCCTTTCTACCGAGGAGATCCAGTTTCTTTATATCCTTGTCCAGTCCCCCGGATTTATACTGGGACGTTTTGGATCTATGTTGAGAGGATTCGACCACTAGCGAATTTGGCTGTGGATGACCAAACAAAAATTCCATACCTTTAGCAGGGACGAAGTACTTTTTGTCTGCCCTTTTGTTGGTAGGAGGAGCAGAGGCCAGAGTTTGCCATATGTTAGTGGCTGCCTCCATAATTGCATCGTCCAATGGTATAGCTATTTTAGAAGAGGACGGGGGCCTGAGGTTTTTAAGAAGCTTGCGGTGCTTTTCCTGCACTTCCGCTACCTGAATGTCCTGAGATTGAGCTACCCTTTTGAGCAGCTCCTGGAATTGTTTTAGGTCATCTGGGGGGGAAATGTCCCCAGGAACCACCGCTTCGTCTGGAGAGGATGAGGAGGCATCACTGTGGTATCTCTCCTCCAGCTCCTCAGAATCCTGGCTGTATTCATATGGTTGCCCTTTTGAGGCTTCGAGGTGAGGCTCAAAATCTTTTGATCCAGCCTCCGACTGGGAAACTTGCAGTGTTCCCCCAGGTGGAAGCTGTGCACCGTGGCGTTGAGGAGGAGTTGACAGAGATCTATGATGAGATGCAGACCTCCTATGTTGATGTCCCATATAATGGTGGTGGTCATAGCAACAGGGACAGGGTCCCGGTGATGGGGACCTGGACCACGACCCAAAGATGTAAGGGTGATGCAGGGAATGCCATGACCATAGAGATGACACCGACGTATGGGGAGAGCCTCTGTGAGAATACTCATAGGGGTCTCTGCTAGATGATGGTGAGAAGCGTGCAACTTCACGAGATGGACTCTGGAGAAAGGGAGATGGACGTCTGTGGCAGGCTGAAGGTGTTGCTGCTCGTCGAATCTCCGGTTGGGATCGCAGCGATAATGGCAGCGCAATTACCTCAGGGGAGGGACTGCGGTGCCGGGTCTTTGCTTTAGCTTTTGCTCTTTCAGGCATCACTGGTGGTCTGATCGGTGCCGGAGGGCTCAGCACCGTAGCGGGTGCCATGCTAGTTTCCGCTGCCCCCGGTGCCGTTGGTCCCGATGCCGTCGTTCTTGGTGCCGTCGTTCTTGGTGTCGTCGTTCCCGGTGCCGCTCGGGGTGCTTCGTGCTGAGTGTTGCTCCGGTGCCGTCGGAGCCGAAACTTTCGGTGCCGCAGTAGCCGGTGCCGGTCTGTCCGGTGCCTGCACGGCCCTCGGTGCTGTTTGCTTAAGAACCGTGGGCCCCTGCGCGGGTGCACGTGCCGCAGCTTTCTCAGCAGAAGAAGCCAGCGTGCCCGGGCCCTTTGTTTCGCTCGTCCCGCTCCCAGAGGTAACGGGCAGGGATCAAGCTGGAGAAGCTTTTCTCTTCTTCTGCACAGAGGAGGTCAAAGAGGCAGCCTTCCTCTTGTGCAATCCTAAAGAGCCCTCCTTATGTGGCTTCTCTGATGAGGCAGGTTGAAGTGCTTTGTCAAAGAGCAGCATTTTTAGCCTCATCTCTCTATCTTTCCTAGCTCTATTTGTTAATTTAGAACAATGGGAGCACTTCTGGGGAACGTGGGTCTACCCTAGGCACCGGATGCATCTGCTGTGGCCATCCGAAGCAGGCATGGCCTCCCGGCAAGATTCACACTTCTTAAAACCGGGGGACGACATTGTTAGAATTTAACTCTCTGAGTCCTTAAGTGTTAACAGCACACTTAACAGTCTATTTGCCAAACAATAGCAACTGCTGGCCTTTGAAGGCTTGACAAAACTAGCGGGCCTGCCCGGAGGCGGCTGCTCCAATGCTTAAAACAGTCTTGTACTTCTAAAACCAACTATAAACACGGTAAACTAATACTATAATAACTATATAACTAACTATTATTATTATAACTATTAACACGAATAAAATGAGTTTATCTGTCTTGGGCGTTGGAGCCGGAGAGGATTCCATCTGCAGCCGTTGGCGGTTGAGAAGGAACTGGTGGGGACCGGATTGCGCATGTGACCGTAAGCGCGCGAAAAGCCAATGCGCATCGGCGCATGCACGACCCGACGGAGACTGCTGAAGAATTTCCGAGCTGCGGCGCCGGGGCGAGCCCGACACCTACTGTGGAGCACCCACGGGGACCACTCGAAGAAGAAACCTAGTATACCCTTCAGATTGGGAAAGAATTACAGCACTGGCAACCACCACTTGGATGAACAGTTTTAAGTATTGGTTGGGCACAGTTCAGGGAGCAGCTGCAGCGCAGCAGGCTTCAGAACAGCAAAAAATGAATCAGGCTTTTGATGAACACAGTGATGTTAAGCAATGGAAAATCGGACAACAGGTAACGGCTAAAATCGAACCAGGTCTCAAGAAAAAATTTCCAAAGGCAGAATGGTGTGGACCTTGGACCATTTTGGAGAAATTAGGGCCCTCCCTGTACTTGGTTGACATAGACAAACAGCTGTGCTGGAAACACGCCATGCAATTAAAGGAATATAAGGGTTAAACATGCATGTTACATGTCTGTGCTTGCTTTACAGAAAAATACACCAGATAAGCAAGTACAGTAAGTACCATGAAAACCTTCCAACTTAGTAATGGAAGCTTTATAAGTTTTAATCTCAGAGCTCCATCTGCACCCTATGTATTGCTGCATGTTGCCTGGAGACAATTAACACGCTTTGAATTGTCTAGACCTTACCCGGTCAGACAATTGAGGGCAAGGGGCCAGAGTTCACTTGGGGCATTGGTAATATAATCACCATCTGGTGGAATGACAAAAACACTTCCGTGTGGACACTGGACCAAGAAGGAAAACAGCTGCTGTGGATGGTAGGGCTAGGCATCTCATGGATTAATAATGTACCTACTGTTCCCTTGGGAACAAGATTCCTGTTCATAAATCCACCAAGTGATCCGGTCATACTGTCTTTGTTAAATATGGATTATACCCAGGAAGAGCCAGTGAAAAAGGAATAGATGCGGCTGGTATGACTGGTCCTATATCAGGTACTATGGCTATGAAGTATTGCTGCTTTTAAAAAAAAAAAGAAAAACCTTTCATATCTGTAAGGGAGAAGCGAGTGCTGTTTTGCATTTTTACAGGTTAAGATGCCAACATGGATATGGACCTTGGCAGGCATTTTGGTGATAGCCCAAGACTTGAAGGGACTAGTTGATGTCATTAAGATCAACCGAACACATTCGGTAACCAGGACCTTCCGGGTCGAGACAGCAGAAAACCCTGATGGATGGGAGACAGCAAGTCAGCTATCGGAGGGGTAGCCATGTTAGTCTGGATCTGTAACAGCAACAAAGGGTCCTGTGGCACCTTATAGACTAACAGAAAAGTTTTGAGCATGAGCTTTCGTGAGCACAGACTCACTTCATCAGATGCCCTATCAGGACTGTATTAAAGCTGGTGTGTGAAACTCAAGGAAAGCGACAAATGGAAAACATCCTCAGGTTTTCGCCCTTCCCGATTCTGATGGCGTGGGGATGGACAGTTAAAAACGGCAGCCAAACTCAACGCGTTCTCATCCCAAAGCTTGAAAATGCACGAAGATGAATTGAAAAGGAACTGACTTTAAGTAAAGAGACACAGGGGGAGTATGCATGCTGCTGGAAGGTTAATGGTTTTGTTAACTGTAAACCCATTGATATTATCACCTGTCCTCATCCAACTTCTGAGGACATTTTTCCAGGTAGTACACCACAAAACCATGAACATAATACAAATAAGGAAAGGAAACGAGCAACTCGGGATATGGAACGTGCTCTAGTGGCGCCAAAGCAAATTATGGAGGTATATCTTACAGGTACAGTGGGGGAGGATCTTACTCTAACATGCATTACACAACCACACTTGCTTCAAACCAACACAGTATATCTGGATTGGTTTCGAGTAATAAATCCAGTAATCAGTTGCATTGAAGGACAGGTAAAAACATATGGGGATTGGCTAAATAGGGTGGAATTTACAAATGTGCAAAATAAGTGGAGTGCATTTATTCGCATTCGCAATATACAATTAAGGGATGCAGGTACATACACAGGGACTTGGTCTATAACCCCAAGTACGAGTAAATGTATTTACCATGTGCAGGTCTGTGAGGATGCCTGTCCTACAACAGTCCCACATCATCCCCTTCCACACATTGATACTACCCCAAAGGAAGGATGCCCATTTATACAACCATGGCCCACATCAGGAATCTTCCTACACCCCACAATGGAATATGTGGTGGAGAATGCAATGTCCCAGCCATCATAAGGATTAGTTTAACTCTGAGATGCAAATGCAGCTACAACTTTGGAAGGGCTCTCAAATTACCCCACAACAACATAGAGACAGACGGGATATATTGGGAACAGCCCTGGGAGGGTCTAGCCTTGGCATGTCCCTATGGAACTCGGCACATATTGAAAATCGCAATTTAATAATCAACACCGTGGTGAATGGAATAGGCAAAGCAGTTAAAACTGGGGGAAGGATTAGTAGTCTATTACTGGATCAGCATGCAATCATTATTGACAATATGCTTTTAATTGCACAAGGGTTTAAACACCTAAATGCTACTATTTTGTCTCTTATCAACAGCATACAAAACAATGATGTTTCACTGGCAGTTGCCTGCACAGCCTATGGCAATAGGGTAATAGAGATTGTAGTTTGCTACAGTTACAGCAAAGTTTGCTACAGTTACAGCTTCAAAATTGGCCATGTATCTTAGATCAGGCATCCATCATGAACCAAATACAACAACAGGGCATAAATCACATGAGGCCTATCTTTCTGCAATTTGCTAAATTTGATAAAATCCCAAGACAGAATCATGAGGAGGACAAGAGTATAAACCTCATAATGGCAGTGCCTAGATGGGTACAAGAGCCAGTTAAGGTTTACTATGTGAATAGTGTAGGGACGTTGGTAAATAAGACATATGTGCAACATTACCCCAATGTGCGCTTGGTAACTGAAACGGGCTCAGAAGTTAATCAAGCGTGTTGCATGAAACATAATGGATGGTGGATGTGTGAGTGCTATGCCAAAATTGACATTAGTGCCACTAAAAAGGGCTGGGCACGATTAGTACAAAAGGAATTAGTTGCAGAGGTGGTGCGAATTCAAGACATGGCTTGTGCCATAGGGTTTCATAACTTCTCCATAAATGGCAATATCTGCCCCACAAGTGAGGCAGGATTCTGTGTGCCTGTGACAAGCGCCATTCAAATAGGAGCCCATGCCTTTTGGCCAACAAGAAAGGGTAATGCTGTCAGTGAAATGATCATCCTACGTGAACGCTTACAAAACTTGTTGATTGACCTGTTTCCCCCCGTGAAGTTCTTACAGCTAGATATACATGACTTGGTTGAAAGAACTAAGGAATCCCTAATACCAATAGCCCAATTGATTCAACAGCAGATAAGTGAAATTGGTGCGGTGCACAGAGAGGTGGAAACACCCTGGTGGGCGATTCCAGAGGATGTGACTTTACTTCCAGTGGTCCGTACTCTAAGCGTATTCCTAGTGGGGATCCAGGCACTAACTGTTGCTGTGTTGATAGGAATGTGCTGTTACATGACCCATCAGACAAAGAAAGCTAAATTACAAGGTCGAGTAAACAAAGGAATGGAAATGGCAATCAACACTGCAAAAGGGTAGTATGATGGATAGAGCAACGAAGGGTCCTGTGGCACCTTATAGACGAACAGAAAAGTTTAGAGCATGAGCTTTCATGAGTTAACTCACTTCTTCAGATGCTGGTCCTGGAAATCTGCAAGGCCAGGTGTAAATAGGCCAGAGTAAGGCTGGGGATAACGAGGTTAGCTCAGTCAGGCAGGCTGAGTTGTATTGTCATCAGTAGATCTGGAGGTGTGAACTCCAAGAGAGGGGAAGCTGCTTTTGTATTTAGCCAGCCATTCACAGTCTTTGTTTAATCCTGAGCTGAGGGTATTGAATTTGCAGATGAATTGTAGCTCAGCAATTTCTCTTTGGAGTCTGTTCTTGAAATTTCTTTGCTGCAGGATAGCTACTTTTAAATCTGCTACTGTGTGTCCTGGGAGATTGAAGTGCTCTCCTATGGGTTTTTCTATATTGCCATTTCTGATGTCTGATTTGTGTGCATTTGTGTGCACACCTACAGGATCTGCACCAAGCATTCCTGAGACTGCAATACCCACCTGAGGAAGTGAGAAAACAAATCAACAGAGCCAGACGTGTGCCACGAAGCCTCCTACTACAGGACAAGCCCAAGAGAGAAACCAACAGAACACCACTAGCCATCACCTACAGTCCTCAGCTAAAACCTCTACAGCGCATCATCAGGGATCTACAACCCATCCTGGACAATGATCCCCCACTTTCACAGGCCTTGGGAGGCAGACCTATCATTGCTCACAGACAACCTGCCAACCTAAAACAAATCCTAACAAGCAACTATACACCGCACCACAGTCACTCTAACTCAGGGACCCATCCATGCAACAAACCTCGTTGCCAGCTCTGCCCACATATACACACCAGCAACATCATTACAGGACCTAACCGGATCAGCCACACCATTGTGGGCTCATTCAGCTGCACATCTACCAATGTAATTTATGCCATCATGTGCCAGCAATGCCCCTCTGCCATATACATCGGACAAACTGGACAGTCCCTACATAAAAGAATAAATGCACACAAATCAAACATCAGAAATGGCAATATAGAAAAACCCATAGGAGAGCACTTCAATCTCCCAGGACACACAGTAGCAGATTTAAAAGTAGCTATCCTGCAGCAAAGAAATTTCAAGAACAGACTCCAAAGAGAAATTGCTGAGCTACAATTCATCTGCAAATTCAATACCCTCAGCTCAGGATTAAACAAAGACTGTGAATGGCTGGCTAAATACAAAAGCAGCTTCCCCTCTCTTGGAGTTCACACCTCCAGATCTACTGATGACAATACAACTCAGCCTGCCTGATTGAGCTAACCTCGTTATCCCCAGCCTTACTCTGGCCTATTTATACCTGGCCTTGCAGATTTCCAGGACCAGCATCTGAAGAAGTGAGTTAACTCACGAAAGCTCATGCTCTAATCTTTTCTGTTAGTCTATAAGGTGCCACAGGACCCTTCGTTGCTCTACAGATCCAGACTAACACGGCTACCCCTCTGATACATGATGGATAGAGTTGTTTTGTTCGAACCAACATGTACAAGCTGAGAGGCAGCACCTGACTACGTAGACAGGTAGTACCTCAATATGTCAGGAGTGATGTGTAAATTGTTTGTACCATAAGAACCCTTTAACTCCTTCCATGCCCTGTTAGATGTGGGTGAGGTGGGGTTTCCCTATCACAGGGAAACGTATGTGAAATAAGTGGACAGAACTTAGTTTTAGGAGATCTGTATCTAGCAAGTGCTTGCATTTCTGAAGATGGCTTCTTGGAGTGCAGGCCTCTGTTTTACTTTTCCTTGGGAATCCTGTAAAATTTTGTTTTTGCTCTTTATACAGTGCAAGACAGGAGCTTTGTCAGAGATAGATGTCACTGTGCAAAATTCAGTTGAGGAATTTGGGCTGCAGTCTTGAATTACCAATTCCTAAGATTTTGGGCTTTTTTGTGATGCTTTACTTTTCTCAATCTTTCTCTAATTTTTTCCCAATGAATTATTAAGAGGTGTGTCAAGGCACGCTCTCTCGATAAGAAGGGGGCTCTCAGTGAACACTTTGAGCGGCGAACAGAGGGCAGCAGCTAACAGGGAAGCGAGTTTTGCCTCTGGGAGTTCGCCAAGGGAGGAGCCCCGTGTTTATTGTCCTTTTCAGATATAGTGTTCCACCTCTGCCCTGCAAGGCAGCACTATCAGGAAAAGGAGTCTCTGAAGAGAAGAGCCTGAAGAGCGATGGGGGAAGGTGGACCTGTGGGCACTGAGAGCAGCTCGGGGGAGAGGGGCCTGTGCAGCAAGGAGGGTGGACATGGGAGCAGATGGGGGTAGTGGGTTGGGGAGGGTCCTATGGTGATGGTAGCTGGGGAGGGGGCAAAAGGTGGGGAGGAGGGTCCCGGGGATATAAGGTCATTGCTCCACAGGGAGCTATGGTGACTCGTGGTGACAGGGAGGTATGAAGTAGTGGGATCCTTAACCACACATTCTCCACGCCCCACTGCCTTGTGGGTTATCCTGGGAAGGAGCAAGGCTAAGGGAGTAAACCCTGACAGAAAATCTGGAGTGGAGTCCGAAGGCGGTTCGGTGTCAACTTCTGGCACTGTCCCGGTAACTCCTGCAGCTGAGCTGGTACCAGATGTGGAGGTTATCCTCTCCTTTGGACTATATCAGTAAAGCCGAGAGGAGGACACTGGTGTCTGGGCAGCCCAGAGTCTCCATAATAAGTGCCCAGGCTCACGCCCGGAGAGGTACTCCGGCATCGCTGAACAGCATTGCATCAACACGGGAGGCAACAGATACCAGTTATAAGCTCTTGCTCGATTGGTGTAGAGAATGAGCGCCAGGGGTTGCCTTCGACGGTGGGAGAGATCCTCGCATCTCACTGGACAGTCACCGCCCGCCTCAAGCTGGGCAGCCCCCAGCCAATAGGGTACTGTCCAGCCATAGTTCACCTGCCTCGCTGGGTGCGTGAGGCTTAAGGTTGCTGAACCTGACAAGTGACTGTAGTTTGGGCACCAGGCAAACCAATAAGAAAATCAACAAGAAATGAGAAACAACAACAATTTAAGCTTGCTTGCTGGAATGTGCGGACCATGCTGACCGGCTTGACTGAAGATCTTCAGGCCATCAGTGACACCCGAAAGACCGCTGTCATCAACGAGGAACTGAAGAGGCTCCGAGTTGATATTGCTGCACTGCAAGACACGCAACTCACAGATTCGGGATCTCTAAAGGAAAAGGACTACACCTTTTTCTGGCAGGGTAAAGCCCAAGAAGAACCCAGGGAGCATGGTGTTGGCTTTGCTGTCAGAAACACCCTTCTACAAATGGTGGATTTAGTCATGGGCGGATCAGAAAGACTTCTTCGGATCACGTTTCAAACTTGCGCCGGTCCCGTCCACCTGATCAGCACTTATGCTCCAACCCTGTACGCCACACCAGAAGTAAAAGACAAGTTCTACGACGTGCTTAGTGCTGCTGTAGCGCAAATACCTGCTTGTGAACAACTGTACATCTTGGGTGACTTCAGTGCAAGAGTCGGAGCTGATTGGGCCTCATGGCCTTCCTGCTTAGGACACGTCGGTGTGGGAAAAATGAATGAAAATGGACAGCGTCTCCTTGAAGTGTGCACGTACCACAATCTGTGCATCACAAACACATTCTTCCAAACCAAGCCACAGCACAGAGAGTCGTGGAGACACCCACACTTGAAGCACTGGCATCAACTAGATGTGGTCATCACTAGGCGTAATAACCTCAAAAACGTCCTTCTGACACGCAGCTATCATAGTGCTGACTGTGATACAGATCACTTGCTAGTTTGCTCCAAGCTCAAGCTGAGACCCAAGAAGCTGTACCGCTCTAAACCTGCTGGAAGGCCCCGCCATTGATGCCAGAAAGACGGCAAACTTGGAGAAAGCCGAAAAGTTCAGAGAGACCCTCCAGGAAAATCTGCGTAGCTGCCCTGGGGGGGCCGATGTGACATCCAAATAGCAACATCTGAGGAATACAGTTTACAACACGTCCTTGTTGGTGTTTGGAAGAAGAGCTAGAAACACGAACGACTGGTTCGAAGCTAACTCCAATGAGATGATTCCAGTCATTGAAAAGAAGTGCGCTGCACTCCTGGAGTACAAATGGTCACCGAGCCAGAGTACCCAGCAAGCTCTTAAAGCGGCCAGAATAACAGAACAGCAGACAGCCAGGAGGCCAACAACCACTGGCTCCAGCTATGCAGCAGCATCCAGACCTGTGCTGACTTTCGTAATCTCAGAGGAATGTACGAGGGTATGATGAAGGCATTAGGATCCACCCAGAACAAGACGGCACCTCTGAAATCCAAATCTGGTGAAGTCATCGCTGACAAAGCCAAACAGATGGAGCGCTGGGTTGAGCACTACTCCGAGCTGTACTCACGCGAGAACGTTGTGGTTGACGCAGCCCTCGATGCCTTCAAGCTCCTACCAATAATGGACGAACTGGATAAAGAACCGACTGTGGATGAACTGAAGAGAGCCATCGATAGCATTGCAGCAGGAAAGGCCCCTGATCAGGATGGTATACCACCAGAGGTAATCAAGTGTGCCACGGACACACTCCTGGAACCCCTACATGAGCTACTGTGCCTGTGCTGGAAAGAGAGTGAGGTTCCACAGGATATGCACGATGCTAACATTGTAACGTTGTGTAAGAACAAAAGAGACAGAAGCGACTGCAACAATTACCGTGGAATCTCCCTGCTAAGCGTCACTGGTAAACTGTTCGCTCGCGTCATCCTTGGCAGACTCCAGAAGATTGCTGAGAGGATGTACCCCAAATCGCAGTGCGGATTCCGCGCAGAGAGGTCTACCGTTGACATGGTCTTCTCTCTAAGGCAGCTGCAGGAGAAATGCAGGGAGCAGAGGAAGCCACTCTACATAGCCTTCAGCGACCTGACCAAGGCCTTTGACTTGGTCAGCAGGGATGGTCTGTTCAAACTGCTCCACAAGATAGGCTGTCCTCCACGGTTACTCAAGATGATCCAGTCGTTCCACGAAGACATGAGAGGAACCATCCAATATGACGGCGCGTTATCGGATGCTTTCAGAATCAGGAGCGGCGTCAAACAAGGATGCGTGCTTGCTCCGACATTGTTTGGGATCTTCTTCGAACTCCTCCTGAAGCATGCCTTTGGATCTTCAACAGAGGGCATCTTGCTGCACACAAGATCTGATGGGAAACTCTTTAATCTAGCAAGGCTGAAAGCTAAGTCTAAGGTGCGGGAAGTCCTCATCAGAGACATGCTGTTCGCAGACAATGCTGCTGTAGTGTCTCACACAGAAGACCAGCTTCAAAAACTGCTGGATCAGTTCTCCAAAGCGTGCAAGGACTTTGGGCTTACCATCAGCCTAAAGAAGACAAACATACTCGGTCAGGATGTTGCTGAATCCCCATCAATCAGCATTGACAACTATACGTCAGAGGTCGTCCACGAGTTCGTTTACCTTGGGTCCACCATCACTGACACCCTGTTGTTGGACACTGAGCTAAATAGGAGGATCGGAAAAGCGGCCACAACTCTGTCCAGACTCAGCAAGAGAGTGTGGAATAACAACAAGCTGTACACTCACACCAAAATGCAAGTCTACAGAGCCTGCATCCTCAGCACCCTCCTTTATGGCAGCGAGACTTGGACCCTGTATGCCCACCAGGAAAAGATGCTGAATGTCTGCCACTTGAGCTGCCTCAGGCGCATCCTTGGAATATCATGGAAGGACAGAGTGACCAACACCGCCATCCTCGAGCAAGCTGGAATCCCAACCATGCACACCCTCCTCAGGCAGCGTCGGCTCCGCTGGCTTGGCCACGTCCACAGGATGAATGATGGAAGGATTCCAAAAGACATCCTGTATGGTGAGCTAGCCTCTTGCAAAAGACCCCCCGGACGCCCCCAGTTGCGCTACAAAGATGTCTGCAAGAGAGACCTCAGAGAGGTAGACATCGAGCTGGACAACTGGGAAGAACTGGCAGATGACCGCAGCAGATGGAGGCAGGGGTTACACAAGGGCCTTCAGAAGGGCGAGATGAGGATCAGACAGCTAGCAGAGGAGAAGCGAGCTCACAGAAAGCACAATAAGGACTTGCCAGACACCCACCACATCTGCAAGAGATGCAGCAAGGACTGTCAGTCTTGTGTGGGTCCTCATAGTCACAGTAGACGCTGTAAATGACGTCCTAAATTGAAACTATAAAGGGCGCGATCCATAGTCTATGCAGACTGAAGGATGCCTACTATTTGTAGTATGCCCTGACTTAGACTAAGAAGTCTACAGGGAATTACTATTGTGTCCAATATGGCAACAAACCTGGCTGACGTGCCTTCGCACCTTACTTGACTCTGGTTATTGGGGGTTCTCTTCGGGTCTGCTGTGTCGGCTATCTGCAGAGCTGGGGCAGCGCACAGAGGGAACACACCCACGCAGCCGAGTGATACGAACATTGGAGAGAGCAGAGCACCACGCTGGTAGCATCTGACAACAGTTGGCATGTTGTCTGTGGGCAAGGACTGGTCTGCCTCCCAAGGCCTGTGAAACTGGGGGATCATTGTCCAGGATGGGTTGTACATCCCTGATGATGTGCTGTAGAGGTTTTAGCTGAGGACTGTAGGTGATGGCTAGTGGTATTGTTGGTTTCTCTCTTGGGCTTGTCCTGTAGTAAGAGGCTTCGTGGCACACATCTGGCTCTGCTGATCCGTTTTTTCACCTCCTCAGGTGGGTATTGCAGTTTCAAGAATGCTTGGTAGAGATCTTGTAGGTGTTTGTCTCTGTTGGAGACAATGGATCTTGTGGTGTGTCTGGAATGGAAGGTGGAGGCATGAAGGTAGGCGTAGCGGTCAGTGGGTTTACGGTACAGGGTGGTATTGATGTGGCCATCATGTATTAGCACCCTGGTGTCCAGGAAGTGGATCTCCTGTGTGGACTGTTCCAGGCTGAGGTTGATGTTGGGGTGAAAGTTGTTGAAGTCCCGGTGGAATTCCTCCATAGTCTCCTTCCCATGGGTCCAGATGATGAAGATGTCATCAACGTAGCATAAGTAGAGACGGGGTGTTAGTGGACGAGAGCTAAGAAAGCGCTGTTCCAGGTCAGCCATGAAAATATTGGCATACTGAGGGGCCATGCGGGTACCCATAGCTGTGCCGCTGATTTGAAGGTATATATCATCACCAAATCTGAAATAGTTGTGTGTGAGGATAAAGTTACAGAGCTCAGCCATCAGATGTGCTGTAGCATCACCAGGGTTACTGTTCTGGACAGCATTTATTCCATCTTTGTGTGGGATGTTGGTATAGAGAGCCTCTACATCCATGGTGGCTAGGATATTGTTTTCTGGTAGGTCATCAATGTATTGCAGTTTTCTCAGGAAGTCAGTGGTGTCTCGGAGATAGCTGGGAGTGCTGGTGGCATAGGGTCTGAGGAGAGAGTCCACATAACCAGACGGTCCTTCGGTGAGAGTGCCAATGCCCAAGATGATGGGGCATCCAGGATTTCCAGGTTTGTGGATCTTGGGTAGTAGGTAGAATAGCCCCGGACGGGGCTCTAGAGGTGTGTTGGTATAAATCTGTTCTTGTGCTTGTGTAGCGAGTGTCCTGAGCAGATGGTGTAGTTTCTTAGTGTATTCCTCGGTGGGATCTGAGGAAAGTAGCCTGTAAAATTTGGTATTGGAGAGTTGTCTGGAAGCCTCCTTCTGGCAGTCAGACCTTTTCATGATGACAGTAGCTCCTCCTTTATCTGCCTCTTTGATTATAATGTCAGGGTTGTTTCTGAGGCTGTGGATGGCATTGCGTTCCGCACGACTGAGGTTGTGAGGCAAACGATGCTGTCTCTCCACAATTTCTGCCTGTGCGCGTCAGCAGAAGCATTCTATATATAGATCCAGACTGTTATTTCTACCCTCAGGAGGAGTCCACGTGGAGTTATTCTTCTTGTGCTGCTGGGAGGGTGTCTGTGTAACGGTGTGCTGGTCAGTGTTGTGTTGAAAGTATTCTTTGAGTCTGAGATGGCAAAAGGAGGCTTCCAGATCACCGCAGAACTATATTATGTTTGTGAGGGTGATGGGGCAAAAAGAGAGTCCCCGAGAAAGAGCAGACTCTTCTGCTGAGCTGAGTGTGTAGCTGGACAGATTGATGATATTGCTGGCTGAGTTAGTGGTACCACTGCTGTGGCTCTGTGTGGCAGGCAGGAGTTTAGACAGCCTGCAGTCCTTTTTCCTCTGTAGAGTAGTGAAGTGTCTCATGTAAATCTCCTGTCTTATTTTAGTAAAGTTCAGCGGTGTGGAAGTTTGTGTTAAGGTTGGGTTTTTATGAAAGACTCCAGATTTGAGAGCTCTTTTTTGATGTTCTCCTGTTTGTTGTACAGGATGCTGATTAGGTGGTTCCTCAGTGTCTTCAAGAGTGTATGGCATAATCTCTCCCTGTAGTCTGTGCAGTATGTAGATTGCAAAGGATTTTTCACCTTTAGTCCATTTGGTATGATATCCATTCGTTTGCATTTGGAGAGAAAAATGATGTCTGCCTAAGTTTGTGCAAGCTTCCTTGTGAGGTTGATAGATTTCCATTCCTGTTGTGAAAGGTTCCGAGGCAGGTGTCGCTGTACTTGACAGAGGAAGGACCTTATCAGATTCCAATGCGCATCTGAGGAATCTGGCTGCAAGGTGTAACCCAGCAAAAAGGCAATAGCAAATTGCCTAAAAAGGCCATGGACAGGTGACCTGTTCATGTGACAGGCTCCATTTTGGCTGTGCTTCTACACAGGGAGGAACAATAGAATTCCCTCCACATAGGCCAGAGTATAAAGAGGACCCTGAGGCTCCTCCACCTCTGTGTTCAGTCCAGCTCATCACTGCAGCACCATCTCTGCTATGAATTGAGCCCAGAAGGGTCCTAACAAACGTTTTTAAAATAGTAGCTTATTCCACCACGGCTGCAAGCCTGTACCAGGAACTTTGTGATTGGTTTATCTAACCTGACTGCGTTAATAGATTTACTCTCACCCTATTCTTTCTTCTTTTTATTAATAACTCTTTAGAGCAGGAGCATCCAAGAGTAATTCACCGGACTGCCGCCTGCCTCCCAGCCAGGCACCCTACTCCTTGCCACCAGCCCCACTCACTGGAGCTGTGCTGCCCACACTGCAGCCCCCAAGCCGTCCACACCACACCGCAGCCCCCGAGCCCTGCCACAGTCCCTGAGCCACCTCCACCATGCCGCAGCCCAAGCTGCACAAACCAGACCACAGCCCCCAAATCGCACCGCAGCCCCCGAGACGCCCAAACCACAAGCAACTCCTGAGCTGCATCACACCATGCTGCAGCTCCAGAACCACCCAAGCCACTTCGCAGCTCCTATGCAGCCTGAGCCATGTCAGGGGTGCCATCCAGTGTGAAAGGTGCCTGCTGGTGGAATCTTTCAGGCAGCAGGTGGGAGAGCTACAGGAGGAGGTGGCTAGGCTGAGGAGTATCTGAATCCATGAACAATTCCTGGACACTATTCATGTGGAGACAGCTGAAGCAGCTGTCCCAGTACACAGGACTGCAGACACACCCCTGCTGGAGGAGGAGATGGCTCAGGGTGGACACTGGCAGCTGGTTACTTCTGGCAGCAGGCAGTCCTCCACCCCTGCTCCCAACCCTCCCACTCTGGTACCAAGAAATCATTATGCTCTACTTCATACAAGAGACAAGGAATCACCCCGTACAGCAGAGGAGAAGCTTCATACCCCCAAGGCTGGGAGGTTAGTTGCCACCACTGTGAGGAGGAAACACAGAGTGGTGGTGGTCAGCAATTTTCTTCTGAGGGGGATGGAGGCACCCATCTGTCACCCTGACACTTCATCTCGGGACAGCTTTGGCTTCTTCGACCATGGGATGCTATTCCAGGAAGGACTGCTAGGTAGACATGGCGTTCACCTTTTGAGGAGAGGGAAGACCCTATTTGGACAAAGACTAACTAACCTAGTGAGGAGGGCATTAAACTAGGTTCAACGGGGACAGGGGAGCAAAGCCCACACGTAAGAGGAGAACATGGAGACCTGGAAGATGGGTTGGAAATGGGAGGGAGCATGGGCTATAATGACAGAGAAAAAGGAGGGTCAGGGCAAAACTGGGAGGTAAGATCAAATCAATACCTTAGATGCCTATATACAAATGCAAGAAGTATGGGTAATAATGGGTATTTCGGTCTTCAGTGAGAAGTCTGATGAAGGACTGCCCAACATAGTGAATGCTCGTGGGAAAGGGCTAGGGTTAGAAATTGAAATAAAAAAAGAACAAGTTAAAAATCACTTAGAAAAATTAGATGTCTGCAAGTCACCAGGGCCTGATGAAATGCATCCTAGAATACTCAAGGAGCTGATAGAGGAGGTATCTGAGCCTCTATCTATCATCCTTGGAAAATCATGGGAGACAGGAGAGATTCCAGAAGACTGGAAAAGGGCAAATATAGTGCCCATCTATAAAAAGGGGAATAAGAATAACCCAGGAAACTACAGACCAGTCAGCTTAACTTCAGCGCCAGGAAAGATAATGGAGCAGATAATTAAAGAAATCATCTGCAAGCACTTGGAAGGTGGTAAGGTGATAAGGAACAGCCATCATGGATTTGCAAAGAACAAATCATGTAAAACCCATCTGATAGCTTTCTTTGATAGGATAACGAGCCTTATGCATAAGGGAGAAGCGGTAGATGTGGTATACCTAGACATTAGTGAGGCATTTGATACGGTCTCACATGATATTCTTATCAATAAACTAGGCAAATACAATTTAGATGAGGCTACTATAAGGTGGGTGCTAAACTATCTGGATAACCATACTCAGAGAGTAGTTATTAATGGTTCTCAATCCTGCTGGAAAGGTATAACAAGTGTGGTTCCACAGGGGTCTCTTTTGGGACCGATTCTGTTCAATATCTTCATCAAAGATTTAGATATTGGTGGATAAAGTATGCTTATTAAGTTTGCAGATGATACCAAGCTAGGAGGGGTCAAAATTCAAAATGATCTGGACAAATTGGAGAAATGGTCTCAGGTAAACAGTATGAAGTTTAATAAAGACAAATGCAAAGTGCTCCACTTAGGAAGGAACAATCAGTTTCACACATACTGAACGGGAAGCGACTGTCTAGGAAGGAGTATGGCACAAAGGGATCTAGGGGTTATAGTGGACCACAAGCTAAATGTGAGTCAACAGTGTGATGCTGTTGCAAAAATAGCAAACATGATTCTGGGATGCATTAACGGGTGTGTTGTGAACAAGACACGAGAAGTCATTCTTCCGCTCTACTCTGTGCTGGTTAGGCCTCAGCTGGAGTATTGTGTCCAGTTCTGGGCACTGCATTTCAAGAAAGATGTGAAGAAATTGGAAAGTGTCCAGAAAAGAGCGACAAGAATGATCAAAGGTCTAGAGAACATGACCTATGAAGAAAGGCTGAAAGAATTGGGCTTGTTTAGTTTGGAAAAAAGAAGACTGGGGGAGGACATGATAGCAATTTTCAGGTATCTCAAAGGGTGTCATAAGGAAGAGGGAGAAAACTTGTTCTTCTTGGCCTCTGAGGATAGAGCAAGAAGCAATGGGCTTGAACTGCAGCAAGGGAGGTTTGAGTTGGACATTAGGAAAAAGTGCCTAACTGTCACGGTGGTCAAACAGTTGAATAAATTGCCAAGGGAGGTTGTGGAATCTCCATCTCTGGAGATATTTAAGAACAGGTTAGATAGATGTCTATCAGGGATGGTCTAGACAGTCCTTGGTCCTGCCATGAGGGCAAGGAGCTGGACTCGACCTCTCAAGGTCCCTTCCAGTCCTAGCATTCTATGATTCTGTGTCACAGTGCACTGCAGCTCCCGAGCCACCCGCACCTTGCTGGAGCTCCCATGCTGCCCTAGCAGAGCCACACTGCACCGCAGCTCTCAAGCCACACAAACCTCCTGAGGCACCACATGCTTGGGCTGGGGGAGGCGCTGCTGCCACTCATGTGCTGGGGCACATATGCAGTACAGCTGGAGGGGTGTCCCACTTGTCCAACACTGAGTTACATTTGCCACAATCTGCTGCCCTGTTCACCACATATGGCCAATGTGGGTCATGCTGCACCCGGCTGCTTTAGATGTCAGGTTCTAAAGGACTGGCTCAGTGTGCTCTTTTGGGTGACATCGGAGGCACAGTAAACCCTCAATTTAACGGATCCCGATGTAACTGACTTTGGAAATAACAGAAGTCTGCCACCCTCCGTCTTAAAGAAATGCTGGAGACTCACCAGAGCCACCTCTGGGGCTGGAGGAGCTGCTGGGGTGGCTGGGGATTGAGGGGCCACTGCAACAGATGGGGCTAGAGGAGTGGGGGGGCTGTGGTGGGGCACAGGAGCTCTCCCCGTAGCCCGGTGTGCATAGAGCATGTTGGCACTCGGCCGCCGCTGCCTGCAATTACACTGAGCAGCAGCCATGGTATCGGAAGCTGCTGCCCGCTGGCAGGCTGGGGGTGGCCATACTGTACCTTTGCACAGGCAGCTCAGAGCCAGGGGCTAGAGGAGCTGCAGCGCAAAGAGCTGCAGGAGGCAGTCAGCTCCTCTCCTGGTAATTGGGGCTGGAGTGGGAAAAGGAAGTTGGGGGCAGGGTACAGGAGTGAGTGATGGGCTGGGAAGGTCAGTGCATCATCATATGGTACAACCATTCGGATAAACGGACTTTCGGCATTAACAAACACCTCTTCCCCCTTCTTAGTCTGTTAAATTGAGGCTTTGCTGTATACATTGACCTGGGAATGTGGCTGGCCCTTTGGGTCTGAAAGAATCTGCTCAGATTTGGTGAGATTATTTTTCATAACCTCTCATCTGTGTGAGGGGGGAACCGGGTGTGGCATAAAGAAAGCTGGAGTGTCTGAGAGAATTGCTAGTATGACTTCTTCCCGGGCAGTGTGGTAACACAAGAACTCTGTGTAATGGGTTGGTGGTGTACAGGTGACGACCCCCAGTCCTGGGCTGTCAGTAGCCCTGTTTAAAGCAATTTGCCCTGGTTTGGCCCTCTCAGCTGCTCCCAGAAAAACTCCCATGTTACAGGGGGGCAGTTGGTTGAGAGACCTCTGTGGGTGTGGGGGCTTTAGGCAGTTAGCTGAGGGGAATGGGTGTGGGAGGGCACTGGAGACAGTTAGCTGAGGGGCCTGCATGGGTGCAGGGGGATTTAATGCATTCAAGGGTACCGGGGGAATTGGCAGACGTCATTGCTGAGCCTTTAGCTACTATCTGGGAAAACTCTTGGAGATTGGCAAAGGTCCTGCATGACTGGAAAAAAGGCAAGTGCCCGTCTTTAAAAAAGGAAAGATGGACAATCCAGGGAATTATAGACTGGTCAGCCTTACCTCAGTCCCTGGAAAAATTATGGAGAGGAGCCTCAAGGAATCCATTTTGAAGCACTTGGAAGAGGGGAAAGTGATCAAGAGTAGTCAACATGGATTTGCCAAACATCAATAAACAAAAACAATGGTATTTGGAGATAAGAAAATAGGAAGGAAGATCAATGTAGATGGTATTGAATTTGAAAATGTAGAGTTCTCATATCTGGGGAGCAACATAATGTATGATCTAGACTGTAAGAAGGAAATAGCAACTAGAATAGTGAAAGCAAGAGCGAGCTTGAAGGTGATGGATAAGATCTGGAAAAGCAAAGCAATTAGCTCAGGAAAGAAGCTGAGCGTCTTGAAAACGTGTATTCAGCAGTATGTTGTACGGATGTACGACATGGGTGATAATGAAAGATTCGAAAAGAAGAATATTGGCATTCGAAAGGAGTTGTTACAGAAAGATTCTGAGAATAGGATGGATGCAGAAGGTCACCAATGAGGAATTAGATAGAAAGATACAGCCGAAAGACAACTGCTGCAGAACGTTATAAAATGGAAGCTACAACTATTTGGGCATGTTTGCAGAATGAACGATGAATGAAAAATCAAGACTTCAGCAAAGCTTTTGATAAAGTCTCCCACAGTACTCTTGCCTATCAGTTAAGGAAGTATGGACTGGATAAATGGACTGTAAGGTGGATAGAAGGCTGGCTAGATAGATGGACGCAACAGGTAGTGATCAACGGCTCAATGGCTGGTTGGCGCTTGGTTCAAGTGACGCACCCCAATGGTCGGTTCTAGGGCTGGTATTGTTCAACATCTTTATTAATGAACTGGATGAGGGGATGGATTGCACCTCACACAGCCCCCAGCACACTCTTTGGAGCCAATAGATGCAACAGGCACATGAAGGCTGCGTCTACACGTGCACGCTACTTCGAAGTAGCGGCAGTAACTTCGAAATAGTGCCCGTCACGTCTACACGTGTTGGGCGCTATTTCGAAGTTGAAATCGACGTTAGGCGGCGAGACGTCGAAGTCGCTAACCCCATGAGGGGATGGGAATAGCGCCCTACTTCGACGTTCAACATCGAAGTAGGGACGTGTAGACGATCCGCGTCCCGCAACATCGAAATAGCGGGGTCCTCCATGGCGGCCATCAGCTGGGGGGTTGAGAGATACTCTCTCTCCAGCCCTTGCGGGGCTCTGTGGTCACCGTGTGCAGCAGCCCTTAGCCCAGGGCTTCTGGCTGCTGCTGCTGCAGCTGGGGGTCCGTGCTGCATATACAGGGTCTGCAACTAGTTGTTGGCTCTGTGTATCTTGCACTGTTTAATGAAAGTGTGTCTGGGAGGGGCCCTTTAAGGGAGCGACTTGCTGTTGAGTCCGCCCCGTGACCCTGTCTGCAGCTGTGCCTGGCTCCCTTATTTCGATGTGTGCTACTTTGGCGTGTAGACGTTCCCTCGCTGTGCCTATTTCGATGTTGGGCTGAGCAACGTCGAAGTTGAACATCGACGTTGCCAGCCCTGGAGGACGTGTAGACGTTATTCATCGAAATAGCCTATTTCGATGTCTCAACATCGAAATAAGCTATTTCGAAGTTGGGTGCACGTGTAGACGTAGCCGAAATGGCTTTCATATTCCATATGAATGTCCAGTCATGTGATAACTTGTCCCTGTTGACAAGTATCAGAGAGGTAGCCGTGTTAGCCTGTAGCTTTGAGAACAACAAGAAGTCTTGTGGCACCTTATAGACTAACAGCTTACGTTTTGGAGCATAAGCTTTCGTGGGCAAAGACCCGCTTCATCAAATGCATCAGTGGGGAGGTGGTTTCAGAGGGGTATTTAAAGAGTGGGGTCTCAGTAAGAACGAAGGCCAGAGCTGACAAGGTCTATTCAGCAAGGTGGAAATGGCCCAGTATCAACAGCACTTATCAAAAGAGAAAAAACAAGTCAGATCAGACAGGGGGATGTGAGCCTTTGTCAGAGTCTAATGAGGAGATATTAGCACCCAGAGCAGAGAAACTGCCTTTGTAAGCTGCGAGCCACTCCCAGTCTCTGTTTAATCCATGGTTAATGTAGGCAAATTTGCAAATAAATTGCAGCTCAGAGATTTCTCTCTCCATTTGATTTTTGAAATTTTTTTGTTTCAGAACTGTCACCCTTAAATTGCTGGCACATGATGGCATATATTATATTAGTAGATGTGCAGGTAAAGGAGGCCCTGATAGCATAGTTGGTGTTAGGTCCTGTGATGATATCACTGGTGTAGATATGTGAGCATAGCTGGCAACTAAAATATATGCCATCATATGCCAGCAATGCCCCACTGCAATTTACGTTGGCCAGACTGGACAGTCTCTCCATAAAAGAATAAATGGACATAAATCAGACATCAGGAATGGTAATGTACACTTCAGTCATCCTGGACACTCAGTGGCAGATGTAAGGGTGACAGTTTTGAAAGAAATAAATTTCAAAAATTCAAAAATTAACACCGCTGGCTGTATCAGTAGTTATGACTGATGTATGTAAAGTATTGCTGGAACAGTTCTTCTCTCTAACCCTGTTCTTTCTTTTTTGTTAGTAAGTCTTTAGATATTGGATCTAAAGGATTGATGAGTGCGCTGTTTTGGGAAAGATCAAAGGATATACTGACCAGGGGCTGGGGCTGGGCCCTTTGGGGTTAGGAAGAATCCGTGAGGTGTTGGGGTAGGGTTGCGGTTGCTGGTGGATCTGCCTTAGCGAGAAGGAAATCCCAGCCTGGGGCTGTAAGTAGCCTGAATTTTAAGCAAAGGTACCCTGGATTGATTTCTCTAGCTGTGCCCAGAAACCCCGCCATATTACAGGGGCCTCAGGACAGTTAGCCAAGAGGCCTGTGTGAATGCATTGGGGAGGGGTGGTGCTTAGGACACTTAGCTGAGGGGCCTGTGTGGCTGCATGGGGGGAGAAATTGGGACATTTAGTTGAGGGCCTCTGTGGGTGCACAGGGGGGCCTCATTAGCTGAGGGTACTCTGTGAGCATGGTGGGTGGGCTGGAGGCATTTAGCTCAGGGGCCTTCGTAGGTGCAGGGTGTGGGGGGCTGGAAGCAGTTAGCTGAGGTGCCTATGTGAGTGCTGGTGACAGTTTGCTGAGGAGCCTGCATGAGCATGGAGGGCTTGGGGCAGTTAGCTGAGAACATAGCTAAAGTGCAGTGCTTTAGTATTGTTATCCTGATGGACAATGATTTGCTTATAAGTTCTGGATGCTTCTGTTTCCCCGTTTCTCACAATTAGCCAATATGCAGTATTTTCCCTCTTGTTAGCATGACAAACCAAGTTCTGTCCGTTAGTATGGAACGTCTGTCAACACTTTTGTGGGAGTGAAGAATGGGGGGAGTTGTCACACAGGTCCAGCTGGTTGGATTGGCTTGGAGATGGTCACAGAACATCCCTGGGGCGCAAGGCAGAGCACTCGCAGAACACAAGACCCGGAAACAGGCAGACACTCCCCAAAGATGAGACCATAAATAAGATAATTCTGGGAACCCCCCAAAAGAGAACACCTCCAAGATTGCAACATAACACCACAAAGCCCAAAGACTGCAATGGAATCTTGCACGTGTAAGAATGGGCCCTCTTGCCATGGGACACAGGGTTGGAGCCTGCAAGGAGCCGTGAATGGCGGTGGAAAAAACTCAGTCAGTCTTACTTGGCCAACAAGACTGGCTTGAGCCACAGAGACTGTACCTATGTACCCCCCATAGGAGCTGTGCCTGCATCTGAGCACACATAAGCCAACTGCTCTTCTCCAGTATTCTCAACAAACATGGCGTGTCACCTTTCCCCTGAGAATGATCCCATGTGCTTCTCATCAGCAGAGCACAAGGCTTGGTGGGGGGGGGCAGTTACCTGAAGTGCCTGTTGGGGGCGATGTTGAGGTAGATGAAAGTTATATGGCCCAGGTGCCTGTTCCCGACACAGATCTCTGCCGCCTGGAGCCCAGTTAATGGCAAAGCCTGCCAGGAGAAGCCTTCTTCTGCTCCAGTCACCTGCGGGGCAGGCATGGGAGCCTCTGGGCCTGATTCTGGCAGGAGCCTGGAATGAAGACGCAATGACTGAGAGTGCTCCAGGGCACAGGTCCCACCATGCCCCAGCCAGCTCCCTCTCCAGTGTGCAGTGGAGGGACACTATGAGGTGGGGGTGTTCCACCTCCCCAGGGCTGGAGAGACACACTCTCCGCTCCATTAGTGCACCATGCAGCAAGGACTAGCAAAATCCCCATTTTCTTCCCAGAACTGCAAACTAAACCCAAGAGTCCTCACCCCCTAGGCAGGCCCCCTCTGTTTCACACCAGTCCCATCTCAGTGGCCCTGGGCAGAGAGGAGTGTGGGACTCTGCAGGGGAGCCAAGAGAGCAGCCCTTGCAGCGAGAGGATGCAGAAGTCTGGTGCCAGCAGTCGGAGGGGAAATCCTTACCATGGTTCAGTGCAGCAATACTTCACAGGCACCTCCGTTCTCAAGGTGTGGGCCATGAGGCCCAGGCTGCTTTTCCACGGGGTCTCCTCCTGAGCCAACTCTGTGCCCACCAGAGCCACACATCTCGGCAGCTCCTGCAAAGTCACTGCACCTGGCTGGCACACAGCTGCTGGCGCTTCCCCCTCCTGCTCTAGACCAAAGGGGCAGGGCTGGCCTGCAAAGGCTGGCTCGGAGCCGGTGGGCAGCAGTGCATCCCTGCAGCAAGCAGCATCAGGATGCTCTGAACGGAAGCTGGGGAAGGCCTGGCCCATGGCTCCCAGCACATCCAGGTCTGAGACGAGGGCCTGACTGCGGTGGAACTGGCAGCGGAGGCTCTCCAGGTAGGGCAGCAGCTCCTCGCGGCCACGCAGCTGCTCCCGGAAGGGGCAGAGGAGCCGTAGGGCATCCAGCAGGCACAGCCATGCACTGCGGGTGCTCTTCTGCAGCACTCTTGCAAACACGGCCAGCAGCTCAGCCACCAGCAGGTCCAAGTGCTGCGCGTCAGGCCTCCCCGTCTCTTGCAGCTGTGCAGCCAGGCACTGGCGCACCCTCCAGGCCCAGCCCCGCTTCACGGGCTGGCAGGTCCTGGGCTCTCTGCTGCCTGCAAAGGGGGACAGTCAGCAGGTAAGGGCTGGGGACATGAGTGGGTGCTCAGTCCCAGGTGCAGCATGCCCCAGCACCCATGCGCCTTTCACCCAGCTGGACTGTACTGCAGTGTCACTTCTCTTGATGGCCTGGGGGTGTTGCACAGCTCATCCGGGGCTTGGCTGGGGTGCTCTCAGGCATGACCCCTTGCAAGGTCTTGGAAGATGTGGTAAGAGCTGCATGACAGCCAGGTGGTGGGGACCTGTGCTGGGGCTCCAGCACTGCTGGAAGCTGGTAAAAGGCTAGCAGCACTGCCTGGAGCATTGAGCCGCTAAGCTCTGAGAATCACACCTGCTGGCAGCTACTCCTCAGACTCTCAAACAGGTTGCATTCTCTTGGGCTGCATCAACAGCATGGAACCCCACAGCCAGCCCAACCTCGGGTGGCTTCCAAACTCTGCAGATTCGCAGGGCTCAGCCAGTGTGGTGACCTTCTGTGGACAATGCCTGGGGTGACCCCAGGCTCACTCTGGCTGGCCCAACATAGCAAAGGAGCTCCAGAGGGGAAGATGTCCCCCATTCCCTTCTGACCTCACCTGTAGCACTACAACCTCATGGCAATGAGGCCAGCCCCAACTGTGAGAACAGGGCTCCCCCCAAGTTCTCTCCATTTCCGGGGCCGAGACGAAGCTCCTTACCTGGGGTGGCAGCAGCAGGAGGCGGGCTGGGGGGAGGCAGGGAAGACTGCATGGGGGCTGTGCAAACCAACCTACTAGAGAGAAAGGTCAGGGCAGTCTCAGTGCCATGGACTCAGAACCCAGCTCTGGAGGTGACTTTAGGTCCTGCCCAGCTGGTGAGGAGCCAAGTGGGGCTGTGAGACCAGGCAGGTTGGGTAGGGGGTGCAGGAGGGAGCAGCAGGGCCTGGGACTGGGACAGGATCCTGGGGAGCTGAGGAGCTGGAGAGGATGCAGAGTACAGGTGAACTTGGTGGTGGGTGGGGGCAGTGAAGCCCCGGAAATGCACCTCCACACTGGTTTGACCCTGCAAGGGTCTGGGAAATACTGGATGGAGATGAGGGTGAGGGGACAGGCGGGGACTGGGCAGAGGGAAGGGGTGACAGCAGTGAGGGGCGGGGTGAAAGGCCAGACAGGGGGGATGGGGGGGAGAGAGGGCAATGGGGGGAGGGGCGGGGGAATGGGCGTGGGTGTACAGGGGCGAGGCAGATGGAACTGGGGTGGGGGGGCAGGGTGGGAGGAGTTGGGTTGACAAGGCGGGGGTATGGGGGTGGGGCAGGAGGGGCAGGAGAAGCTGGGGTGGGGGGTGGGGCAGGAGGAGCTGGGGTGGGGGGGTGGCGGTATGTGGGAGGAGCTGGGGTGACGAGGCAGGGGTAGGCGGGAGGGGCGGGAGGAGTTGAGGTGACAGGGTGGGGGTATGGGGGAGGGGTGGGAGGAGCTGGGGTGAGGGGGCGGGGTATGGTGGAGGGGCAGGGCATGGGAGTTGCTGGGGGAGGGGCAGGGGGAGCTGGGGTGACGGGCAGGGTATGGGGGAGGGGCGGGGGGAGCTGGGGTGATGGGGCGGGGGCATGGGGGAGGGGCGGGGGAGCTGGGGTGACGGGCGGGGTATGTGGGAGGGGCGGGGGGAGCTGGGGTGATGGGGCGGGGGCATGGGGGAGGGGCGGGGGAGCTGGGGTGACGGGCGGGGTATGCGGGAGGGGCAGGGGCATGGGCAGGGGAGCTGGGGTGACGGGGCGGGGTATGCGGGAGGGGCGGGGGCAGCTGGGGCGAGGGGCGGGGGCAGCTGGGGTGACGGGCAGGGGCATGGGAGAGGGCTGGGGGCAGCTGGGGTGACGGGCGGGGTATGTGGGAGGGGTGGGGGAGCTGGGGTGACGGGGCGGGGGCATGGGGGAGGGGCGGGGGCAGCTGGGGTGACAGGCGGGGGCATGGTGGAGGGGCGGGGGGAGCTGGGGTGACGGGGCGGGGGCATGGGGGAGGGGCGGGGGGAGCTGGGGTGATGGGGCGGGGGCATGGGGGAGGGGCGGGGGAGCTGGGGTGACGGGCGGGGTATGTGGGAGGGGCGGGGGGAGCTGGGGTGATGGGGCGGGGGCATGGGGGAGGGGCGGGGGAGCTGGGGTGACGGGCGGGGTATGCGGGAGGGGCAGGGGCATGGGCAGGGGAGCTGGGGTGACGGGGCGGGGTATGCGGGAGGGGCGGGGGCAGCTGGGGCGAGGGGCGGGGGCAGCTGGGGTGACGGGCAGGGGCATGGGAGAGGGCTGGGGGCAGCTGGGGTGACGGGCGGGGTATGTGGGAGGGGTGGGGGAGCTGGGGTGACGGGGCGGGGGCATGGGGGAGGGGCGGGGGCAGCTGGGGTGACGGGCGGGGGCATGGGGGAGGGGCGGGGGGAGCTGGGGTGACGGGGCGGGGGCATGGGGGAGGGGCGGGGGCAGCTGGGGTGACGGGCGGGGGCAGCTGGGGTGACGGGGAGGGGCGGGGGCAGCTGGGGTGACGGGCGGGGGCATGGGGGAGGGGCGGGGGCAGCTGGGGTGACGGGGCGGGGGCATGGGGGAGGGGCGGGGGGAGCTGGGGTGACGGGGCGGGGGCATGGGGGAGGGGCGGGGGCAGCTGGGGTGACGGGGCGGGGGCATGGGGGAGGGGCGGGGGGAGCTGCTCTCACCGCGCCCCCGATCTCGCCCGACCGTTACCAAGACGCGAACCCAACGGCCTGGAGCAACCGACCCCGCCCCGCCCCGCCCCGCCCCGCGCAACAGCCCCGCCCCCCGAGGCTCCGCCCCCCAAACTGCCCCCGCGCCCCAGAACTGCCCCCACCCCTCAGAACTGCCCCAGCCCCCCAAACCGCCCCCACCCCTCAGAACTGCCCCGACCCCCCAAACTGCCCCCACCCCTCAGAACTGCCCCAGCCCCCCAAACCGCCCCCACCCCTCAGAACTGCCCCGACCCCCCCAGACTGCCCCCACCCCTCAGAACTGCCCCGACCCCCCCAAACCGCCCCCACCCCTCAGAACTGCCCCGACCCCCCAAACTGCCCCCACCCCTCAGAACTGCCCCGACCCCCCCAGACTGCCCCAATCCCTCAGAACTGCCCCAGCCCCCCAAACCGCCCCCACCCCTCAGAACTGCCCCGACCCCCCCAGACTGCCCCCACCCCCCAGAACTGCCCCCACCCCCCCAGACTGCCCCCACCCCTCAGGACTCAGGGCCTGCGCACCAGGCTGGGAGACTTGCGAGGGGTCACATGCAGCCTGCAGGTTCCCTATCCTGGACCGGCGGGTGGGATAAGGGTGTGAGCATCCCAGCGCCCCCAGGGGCAGCAGCGGCTACCGACAGCAACCAGCCCGCCTGTAGAGCCTGACGGCTGCCGACCAGCCCCTCCTCTGCCAGGCTCAGCCAGGGCACGGCTGCAGACCTACTGGCCTGGCAAAGGGCCCAAGGCCGGAGGGGCTGCCCATGGGTGTGTGGGTGGAGGCTGGGCAGCTGGACGCGAGTCGGTCTCCTGCTGTGGGCCTTGGGGACGATCCCCCAGAGGAACGGTGCCAAAGGCCCCTGATTTCAGTGCTCGCTCTTCAGGCTGTGAAACTCCCCAAGGTCCCTTGTGGTGGTGGGGGCAGGGCACTTTGGGGGCGAGGATCCCCAGGGTCCTGTCCAGGGGCACACTGCAGAGGGTATAGGCCCTTTGGGATGTGAGGCTCCCTAAGGTCCCGTCCAGGGAGACTTGCTGTGCAGGGAGGCAAGGTCCTTTAGGGTGTAAAGCTCCCATGGGATCCCATCCAGGGGGAGATGCTGTGGGGGGCAGGGCCCTTTGGGGTTTGAGGGTTCCCAGCATCCCATCTAGGGGGACACACTGGTGGGGAAGGGCCATTTGGGGTGTGAGGCTCCCCTAGGCTCTGATCCAGGGGGACATGCTGTGCAGAGGAGTAAGGCCCTTTGGGGTCTGAGATTCCCTTGAGGTCCTGTCCAGGACACATTGCAGGGGGCAGAGTCCTTAGGGGTGTGAGGCCCCTTTAGAGGCCATCTAGATGTAGGGTTAGTGCTGGCCAGAAAAGCGGGGGGGCACTCAGCACCAACATGCTGGCAAGGGGAGAGGTCAGCTCACCCCCAGGGTAGTGTGTGGGGGAATGTCCTGCTCCCCCACCATTGGTGCTACACACACCTTTTCAAGGGCCCAACCCTTCATGTTGCCAGACCCACTAAAAGTCCCATTCTTGCTCCAAGGCAGAGCCTCTGGCTCCCCAGCACTCACTATGCTCCTCTCCCAGGCCTCGCCAATGGTGAATGGTCTGGGCTTCGGATGCTGCATTGCCTGGGTCACTTACAGCATCTCAAGACCCTTCTGTAACAGTGCAGCTCGTGTCTTGCACTGCCCCCAGAGCTGAGAACTCCTTGTTCTCCGGGCTGTCATGAAAAGCACAAAGGGAAACTGAGGCACATGGCGGTTAATAAATGGGACAGACAATTCTCCCCATCCCAGGATCAGCCATAACACACCACCAGGCTGGGAGAGAGCCACATGCTGCGTGGCCAGTGGCAGGGCAGTATCCAGAGGCAGGCAGGGGAGCAGAGGCAATGCAACGCCCCAGGAGCTGGGGGCAGGGGAGCAAACCCAGCAGGTTGGCTTTCGTCCTGGCATACAGATCCCTTTCAGTAAACTGTTCACCAAGTACTGAGCTTTGTCCTACAGGACTCTGCCTGCAACCGCAGACGGCTCATGGGGTTTCCCGAGCAGGTTCACAGGATACATCCTCAGAGAGGCCCAGGGCAGGGCTGGGATCTGCATGGAAACCAGACCCATGTCCCTGCGGACAAGGCCTCAAGCAGCTTTCTCCATGGAGCAGCCAGCCTGGGGACATGGGGGCTGTCTGAGCAATGCAGGAGCTGGCAGGGGAGAGGGCAGCTCTTTGGGTGTTGGTGTGCACACCCAGCCAGCCAGCCAGGGTCCCACAAAGCGGAAGCCTAAGGATTGCATTCTAGGCTTGGCTTCCCACACCAACCCAAGCCCACTCCACCCCCACACCAGCAGCTACCGACCTATTTGAGCCCAGGTGAGGCCAGGCCACCAGGGCTCTCTCTGAATAAGCCCACTTAAGGCAAGTGTAGGATAAAATTCTACTCGAGCAATAGCCAATGTGGGCTAATGTTGTAATAGTTTAGCATCAGGCACAGTGCTTGGATTCACTTGGCCCTGTATCTGAAGGGAAGGCAAGACCAGGCCCTTTGGATTGGTTTGAACTCAGGCTTGAGATGAATACTGTGAGAGAGAATGAGGCAAGCTTGTTACAACTAACTGGATGTAACCCAGCAGGTCACTCAGCCGAGGGGAAGCCTTGCAAATTTACACGTTGGGAGACTGGGCCTGTGGCGGGCTGTGTTGCCTGTGTGTGTGCACCTCAGCCCAGCCCCACTCAGACAGACCACCAGGGACAGATGGTATTCTGTAAAGAAGATAGGGTTCCAGGTCACCAGCCTGCCTGCTCTTTGCTCACTCACTGCGGATACCTGCAGGAGATGGACCGAGGGCATTGCCTAACAGGAACCAGGAAGTTCTCCCAACATGCCACAGTTTATAGACCCCAGCTTGTAGCTGCCAGGGCTGCTTCTGAAGCCCAGGAGACTTTGCACTACACTTACACTGTCTCTGTGCTGTGCTAATGAAAGCCCCATTGTGTGACTGAGGAATGTACTTGATAAGTGCAATACCAGCCCCAGATGCTCTGAGGAGAGCTTGAAGTGCTGGGATGGTTGCATATCCTCACCCAAATGGGAGGTGAGGGCACACTGACCACTGGGGAAGAGGAAATCAGCACTTATCACTGACAACGAGATAGCAGTGGCAACAACCAGCCTGATGGGACAAGAGATAAGGGATGAGAAGGCACTCTCCAATGGGTGTGAACCCGCTGGCCCCAGGTGAGAAAACAGTTTGAGGAATGGCACTGCTCTGCCCCAGAGTTTAGGCTCATCTGCCACTTCCACTGGGATCTCAGCCCAGGCTGAAGGTAACCTGGCCCAGATCCAGGCTCCTGTGTCAGTAGCGTAGCTGATTACTGAAGTGAGCACCAGGGTAACAAGGATAAAATCAACTGGCAAGGCAGTGAGTAAGTGCATACGCTAACAGCTTTTCTCACCCAGCACAGCACGACACCTTTTCCCTCGAGAAGGGTCCTGTGTGCTTATCAGAACGGACACTGGAGCAGCCAGCAACAGCCTGCCTGCCACAAGAGTGCAGAGCCACCAGAGCTTCTGTGGCCCCTCAGGAGGGGAAGGCCCACGTACGTCCCAGCCATCATCCCTTCCCCAGAGCAGGTATTTGCCCCTCCACCCTATTCTGGGTGTACACTCTTCTCTCCCCACCCCCACCTACAGGGAAGCAGCTGAAGGACTGGGCTTTGCCCGAGTGACTCAGTGCTAAAATGTGGCAGGCAACAGGGCAGCAACAAAGCGTGGGGCTACCAGCGGTACCATAGGCGCCCCATTGACAGAGGCTGGAGACTCACAGGAGGCACAGCCAAAAGCAGTCGCAGAGATCTCTGAAAGAAGTGGGGAACGAAACTCCTTGTTATGTTGCATGTGACTCTTACTGACACCTTGTACTCCAGTTTCCCTGGGAACTGCCCCAGATGGTGCTGGACAGTGGCTGTTGCCTGCTCAGGGTGCCTTCAGAACCTGAGCCCAGGAGGGGATGGGGCAGATGACACATTTGCCCAGGGAAGCAGGACAAAGGCAGGAGGAGTCAGGCAAGCTGGGCTGTCAGCAGGTGGGGAGGGGAGGACAGGGCCCTGGCTCGGGGCTCTCCTCTCCCCAAGACAGACTTGACTGAGTGCTCCGGCTTTCTGTGCTGACAAGTGACCAGAAAGGGCTCTGATGAGGTGACTCTCACCACAGGAAACGTGCAATGCAGGAACAGGCAGGTGGCTGGGGGCACCAGGGCCACGGTTCTGGGCTCCCCTCCCCCCAAGGAGGACTCGACTGATGGTTCCTGTTTCCCGTGCTGACAAGCTCTGGTCTATGCTGTGTCCGTCACCTAACATCCCTTCTGTCTGACGTGCTGGCTGAGAGCCACGGCTGCCCACAGTACCGGGGTGCGGGTCCTGTGCTCCTGGACAAAACTTTTCCAAGGTCAGAGGTGGGGGAGCTCCTGGCCCCAGGCTCAGTGCACCACAGCCCTGCCTGGCCTTGCTGAGCAGTTCCAAAGGATTGCCCCCCCCAACGCTGTGGCAAAACTTCAAGGGAGGGTTCCTGGTCCCCTCCCACAGGTGCATGCCTGCCGTGGGGGCTGTGAGCAGGGTGGGCCACAGCCTGCCCAACACATCTCACGTACCTGGGCACGCACAAGGACACTGATTTATTGGGAATAAGGAAAGAGCAGCCCAGGAACAGCAGGCAAACCCTGCCATGGGGCAGAGCCTGCTGCAAGACAGAGGCTGGGGCTACAGCCCACAGGCTGCTCCGCCGGCCCAGCCCCAGCACTAGAGGACAGTGGGCCTGAGGAGCTGGAAGCTGCCCACACCCTTCCCTCCATGCTGTTAGGCAGGATGCCACAGCTCCAACTCTGGTGCAGCTCGCCTGGTTCTGCTCTCAGGAAGCCCAGGCTGCAGCTGGCAGGTCCACCTAGGGCACCAACTGGCCCATCTCAACTGGAGAGGGAGTACTCATCGGGATGGGATCCAGCATGGCGAGGGTTCAGCACCGTGCCCCAAGAGGCTTAGTCAAATGCCAGCTCCTGGCTGGGGTGCAGCCCTGGGGAACTCCAGGAGTCAGAGCACTAGCCAGCAGTCTCTGGGGTGCTCTCTGGAGCCACAGCACGACTGGCCTGCCGGCCAGGGTGGGTTCCAGGTCCAACTGGGACTGGCAGGGCAGCAGGGGCAGCACTCAGGGCTGTCCGGGCTGCAGTGGCCTCGTAGTCTGAGATGCGACGCTGCACAAGCGAAGGCATAAGCTGCATGTAGGCCCTCATAAGGCGGTGGTTGGAGTGGACGAGCTTCCCGGCACAGCTATCCAGACAGGACTCCTGCTGGGATAGAGCAGGGGTGTCACCAGGGAGCCAGCTCCTTCCCTCCCGCCCCACAGCTCCCACTGCCTGCCCCCCTACACTGCCAGGGTCACCCAGCTGGGCAGCCCACACCTCAAACACCCAGACACACAGCTAGGCTTGGAGGGAGGGAGCCTGCCAGCTGTGCACCAGAAAGAGCTCCCCTGCCCCTGGGGTTAGACGAGGGCTCACCTCCTCCCTTGTAAGTGCCCGGTAGTTCAGGTTGGAGACACAGCGCAGGAAGCAGAGCTCTGTCATCCTGTTGTAGACCAACAGGAAATCCCGCAGCTGGAACGAGAGGGGCCAGGGATGGGGCATTGTGTGTGACCCGCCCAGCCACTGGCCCTCCATTCCCACCCCACCTGGCTCCAGAGCTGCTGTTCTGGCTCACCCCCAGGGACCCACTGCACATCTGGAGAGCTGGTTCCACTGCCAGGACATAGACCCCTGTGCTATGGGGCAGCCACGGCTCCCTGAGCTCTGAGGCAGCCCTGATGCTAGCCAGCTGAAGAAGTCGGTAATTAATCATGCTGTAAATAGTGACCATCACCTTGCGGGGGCGGGGGGGGGGTGAGGGACAGGTATCCAGGCCCCCCATACCCCTACCACCACACCCCTGGACTCCTTGGAGATGGCAATCGCAGCCCTTTGTGTGGGTATGAAGGGGCAGAGTTCCAGACCGGCATGAGACAAGCGCAGGGGGGCTGGTGTTTGGGCACGCAGCTCCGACTAGCCCTGAATGGTGCTCCACAGTCCCCCGAGGAAATATGGTGACACGTGAGAGGTTACAGAGTAGAGGAGGAACAACTTGCTGGGATGACTCGCAGGGCAGGGCAGGCCTGGCACCTGCAGCAGAGAGAAGTAGGACCACGTGGCCCCAGCTGGCGCTGCTCTCCTGAAGCGCCTTGCTCACGGGCGGGAAGCAGAGCAATGCTGCTAGAGCGGGGGAAAGAGCTGCTGCTGCTTCTCCTGCTGCTGCTGCTGCTGCTGCTGCGGGGGGGCAGAACCCAGCTCCTGGCACCGCACCGCTGGCCCCACTCATCTACCGCCCCACCGGCCGCCCCCCGCCGTCTCCCCCTCCACCCACTCACGCTGCGAAGCTGCTGCTGCTGCTCCGCCGGCAGGTCCATCCTCAGCCCATGTGACCTTCCCCAGCGCTTCGCAGACCCCGTGCCCGTCCCTCCCCTGCACTTCCGCCCGGGCTCTGACATCACACCTGCTCCCGAGCCCCAGCCACTGGGATGAAACGTTTTCTGGACACTGCCTGACATCACTTCCGTCCAGTTTCCGTAACTGTTTCCGGGGCCTGGTGTCACTTCCGTTCTCCTCGCGGGGACTGGCTGCTGTTCGCCTCTGGTGATGGCGTAACTTCCGCCCATTCTCCTGCGCCGCTGCCCGGCTGCTGATGTGGCTTCCGGTTTCCCCCCGGCCGAGGCGAATCTGCGCCTGGAGCCTCCGGTGCTAGGCACCGGCAGCGTCTGGAGCCGGTGGGGTGGGGTGGGGCGGAGGGGGTCGGGATTGTGCGGGTCGGGCGGGTGCGGGGTGGGGGGCGGGTCGGGATTGTGCGGGGTGGGTGCGGGGCAGAGGGGATGGGGGGTCGGGCGGGCGCGGGGCGGAGGGGCTCGGTCAGGTGCGGGGTGGAGGGGGTCGGGATTGTGCGGGTCGGGCGGGTGCGGGGTGGAGGGGGATGGGGGGGTCGGGCGGGTGCAGGGCAGAGGGGATGGGGGTTGGGCGGGTGCGGAGTGGAGGGGGTTGGGGGGATCGGGCGGGCGCGGGGCGGAGGGGGTCGGGCAGGTGCGGGGCGGAGGGGGTCGGGCAGGTGCGGGGCGCGGGGGGTCGGGATTGTGCGGGTCGGGGGGGTCGGGCGTGTGCGGGGTGGAGGGGGATGGGGGGGTCGGGCAGGTGCGGGGCGGAGGGGCTCGGGGGGTCGGGCGGGTGCGGGGTGGAGGGGGATGGGGGGTCGGGCGGATGCGGAGTGGAGGGGGTTGGGATCGGGCGGGCGCGGGGCGGAGGGGTTCGGGGGGTTCGGGCGGGCGCGGGGTGGAGGGGCTCGGGGGGTTCGGGCGGGCGCGGGGCGGAGGGGGTCGGGCAGGTGCGGGGTGGAGGGGGTCGGGATTGTGCGGGTCGGGGGGGTCGGGCGGGTGTGGGGTGGAGGGGGATAGGGGGGTCGGGCGGGTGCGGGGTGGAGGGGGATAGGGGGGTCGGGCGGGTGTGGGGCAGAGGGCATGGGGGTCGGGCGGGTGCGGGGTGGAGGGAATAGTGGGGTCGGGCAAGTGTGGGGTGGAGGGGGTTGGGGGGGTCGGGCGGGTGTGGGGTGGGGGGGGTCGGAGGGTCAGGCGGGTGCGTGGAGGAGGGGATGGGTGGGCATGGGTTGGAGGATCGGGCGGGTGCGGAGAAGAGGGGGTCGGAGGGTCGGGTGGGTGCGGGGAGGAGGGGATAGGGAGGTCAGGTGGGCGCAGGTCGGATGGTTGAGCGGGTGTGGGGTAGACGGGTTGGGGGGTCGGGCGGGTGCGGTGCGGAGGGGGTCAGGTGGTCGGGCGGGTGTGGGGAGGAGCGGGTTGGAGGGTCGGGCGGGTGCGGCGCGGAGGGGGTCGGGCGGGTGGGGGGTGGAGGAATTCAGGCAGGGAGGAGGGGGTCGAGCTGGTGCAAGGAGTGCTGGAGCAGATGGGCTGGCAGTCGAGGGGCTGGGGACTGGCGAGGCCATACCCGGAGAGCAAGGGCCCCTCCCTTTTGCCAGTTGTTTGACATGTTGCTTCACCTAGGTAGGGCCTGGGAGGTGCATGTGGCTGGGTTTCACTCCTTGCCCAGGGCTCTTCGAAGGGCGGAGTTGAGCACTTCCCATTGGTCCTGGGGGCTCCAATCCCTCCCAGTCTGGGGCCCCAGGAAAGTCATAGGCTGTGGGGTGGGATGTGGCTTGCCTCTCCTGGAATGTGCTCTTGCCGGTTGGGCTAGCTTGGGCTGGAGCCTGCTGCCCTTGGCTCTGGTGTGCCCTTTGGCTGCCCACCTCTGTGCTGGGGGCTGGCGCTGGGGAGGGGAGGGTAAGGCTGCAGTTCCCAGTGTACAGGCCATAGTAATCTGCTCCTCCATGCTGGAGGGATGGGTGTGTGGGGTTCTGGCAGGCTTCTTTCAGGCTGGCCTAGTGAAGCGCCCATGCTGGGGCCTGAGTGCTGAGGAGGTCTGTGGCATGTGTGACAGAGCTGGAAGGCAGGCTGTAGAGGCCCCGTAGTTCTGAGACTACTGTGCTGGAAGCAGGACTGGCTGCAGAAAGGCTCCCATCCACACAAGCAGCGCTCCCGGCCCCAAGTGCTCCATGCCCTAGCATGAGGCACACAGCCGTTTGCAGCCATCTGTCCACCCGTCAGCCCCTGCCCAGAATATGGGAGTCACCGAAAGTGGCAGGGAGCAAAGAGGCACAGACGCTAAGCAAAAACTAAGTGAGAGCAAGACCTTACAGGCAACACTATCAAATCCTGAGAGCCAGGGAAAACAAATGACGAGAAGTCCTGTGGCACCTTAGAGACTAACAGATTTTTTGGAGCATAAGCTTTCATGGGCAGAGACCTGCTCCATCAGATGCACTGGCATGGAGATTCCAGAGACAGGCTTATGAGAAGAAGGGAGTACCAATCAGCAAGAAGGCCAGAGTTGACAAGGTCACTTCAGTCCAGTCAGGGAGGATGTGGCCCTAGAAACTGCTTTTGTAGTTGGCCAGCCACTCCCAGTCTCTGTTCAGTCCTTGATTCATGGTGTCAAATTTTCAAATGAATTGCAGCTCCACAGTTTCTCTTTGGAGTCTTTTTGAAGTTTTTTTTTTTACAGGGTGGCTACTTTTAAATCTGCTACTGAGTCTCCAGGGAGATTGAAGCGCTCTCCCGCAGGTTTTTGTACATTACCATTCCTGATGGCTGATTTGTGTCTATTTATTCTGTTACGTAGACTGCCCAGTTGGGCCAATGTACATGACGGGGTATTGCTGGCACATGATGGCATATATTACATTAGCGCACATGCTGGTGAATGAGCCCCTGATGATGTGGCTGAGTCCTGTGATGATGTTGCTGGTGTAGAGATGTGGGCAGAGTTTGCGCTGAGGTTTGTTGCAGGGACTGGTTCCTGAGTTACTGTGATGTGGTGCAGAATTTGTTTCCAGTTGGTGGGCTGTCTGCAGGTGAGGATAAAGAAAATACAGAACTTATAAGCAAGTCATTATGCATGAAATTACATAAGAACAGCCATAGTGGGTCAGAACAAAGGTCCATCCAGCCCAGTAGCCTGTATGCCAACAGTGGCCACGTTTAGATATATATCATGTTTATAGTCTTACAACCAGTACTAAGCAAAATATGTGTTTTTGCAACACTCTTCTTGCAGACCTGAAGGATGACAGATGGGCTCATGAGCAAAGCTGCCACCATGGAGATCCCCATCAATGGCACCAGGGACCCAGGCAGCCTGCCAGAGGACGATGGCCTGGAACAGGTATATGGCTGGGCCAGTGCAGGGACTGGACGTCTCAGGAGTGACAGCAGGTTACCTGCTCATGCTGGGGGACAGGTCTAGGCTGGAGGGCTGCTGGGAGTGGGGAGGAGCCAGTCTAGGTGGCATATGAGTCACCCAGCAGTCTGCGCTGTCGGCGAAGCAGCACTGTGTCCTGGAGTTGTGGGACAGGTTCTGGACAGTGCCATCTCGCTGAGCACGCTGGCCTGAGGACTGGGAGCTCCCCTGGCTCTGACCTTCCTGGGTCTGGCCTCAGAGCAGTCACGTCCCTGCCCACCCGATGCACTCCCCACAGCGAGTCTGCCCAGGTTGGCCTTCTGGGGATGCACAGGACCTGCACCCCGGTTCTGCAGGCAGCCGTGGCTCTCAGCCAGCATGTCAGACAGAAGGGATGTTAGGCGACGGGCACAGCATAGACCAGAGCTTGTCGGCACGGGAAACAGGACCCATCAGTCAAGTCCTTCTTGGGGGGAGGGGAGCCTAGCGCTGTGGCCCTGGTGCCCCCAGCCACCTGCCCCCTTCCCTCCCCTCCTGTTCTGCACTGCAGGTTTCCTGTGCTGAGTGTCGCCTCATCAGAGCCCCGCCCTGTGTGCATCACCCACAAAACCACAGTCCCTTATTCACACTGCCTAGATACTGGTGCCACACACAGAGCAACTGAGGCACACATTGTATTCCTGTGAAGCAGGAAGACTCTCACGCAGCCTAGCAAGGAAAGTACCTCTGCCGCATACTCTGTGCGGGAAGGAAAGACAGTGACTGTAAAGGAAGCTGGATCGCACTGTCCTGTAGAATGGCCATGGGAAACAAAGCCAGTGCTGGACTGCGAGAGGTGAGCAGTAAGTCTGTGCTGCTTACCTCCACCCAGGGGGTCTGCTGGCTGAGCTGCTTAGGGAGGTTACCAGGCAAGACACACAGTGGCGACAGGGGGCATGTCAGCTGCGGCCATTCGCAATCACCATGGGAGGAGCTGCAGAAGTCGTTCATCAGACATGCGAAAAGACTCTCTCTTGGAGTGGTTCATCCTGGGGCTCGCAGGAGGACAGGCAGCTCTTGAGTTAGTCCAATGGGAACACAGGAGCTGGCCTAGATGGAAGGGAGCTAAGCTGTGTGAGAACAGCAACTGGAATGGAAATTTATCGGGGAGGGGCTGTGCCACAAGAGCCTGCCCTGGTGAGGGTTTGCATCAGAGGCATGAGCAGCACAGCAAGGAAGCTAGCTTCATGGAGAGTCAGTGAGTGAATTCCTGCACCTCCCAATCTGCCAGCAGTCACCAGACAGCACCCCTGCAGCTAACAGCCAAGGGCGGGGGCCTACAGGTCAGAGCCAGCTGAGGAGAATGGGGGCAGAGCTGTGGGTGGGTGGTGGTGGGAGGAGGAAGGGCAGGGAGGGTTTCACCCAGCCCCTCAGGGTGTCCCTGGCAATAGCAGCAGTCCTGTAAGCACTCCGGAGCAGGATGCCTGTGTAATAGGATGGGGTTTCTGGGCGCGACTGGAGAAATCCATACAGGTACCTTTGCTTAAAATCCAGGCCACTTACAGCCCCAGGCTGGAATTTCCTTCTCACTGAGGCAGATCCAACCAGCCACCACAGCACCTCTGCCAGCCCCACTGGCCAGCCAGAAGCCACACAAGCAAACCCACAGACTTCTCAGCTGATCTGTCAGCCAGACTAACAACGCCCAACTTAAGGTGAGAGGCTGTTAAGCCTGTTTCACCGAACACCACACAGATTCTTCCAGACCCCGCTCAATATATACTTGGATCTTACCCAGCCAACACGCTCACCAATTCTTTAGATTTAAATATCTAAAGATTTATTGGTTTGAAAAAAAAACAGGGTTAGAGAGAGGAATTGTTAAAGCAATACTTTACATGCGTCAGTTACAGCTGTTGATGCAGACCGATGACGTTATATGCTAATTCTTGAAAGTCTCTGAAAATCCACCCCATAACGGATAAGATTCCAGGTGACATGGTCTTAGTTACTGGAGATCTGGCAAGCTGGAGCCAGCATGCTGGAATATGGATCCTTGGAACTGGAACAGAAGCAAAGACAGGATCAAAAACCAAAATGAATGCTGCTAGGCCCTACTTAGTTTTCTCCTGTAGGGAGAAAAAGCCCTTTCTTCTTCCCATTCGGCACTGCAGAGGCCAGATCACCTGACTCAGGTAGGCTGTTGGGGCACTCTCTCATTGGTTGTTGAGCTTGCCAGCACACCATAGTCCATATACATAATATACGGAAGGATGTCTGGGCATCTGATTTCCATCACATTGTTTAGCCCAAAGTCACCTGACCAAGTTGGGCTACTGTGGCCTGTTGCCATTGGATACCTTCCAGGAGAGAAGTCCCACGTTGCTGGAATGTGTTTCAGCTGTCTGAGCCTTTGTTGATGGTCCATTCATCCTGTTGGCTTGGGAATCCACCTCCCATTTTGAAACTTCACACTGAGACATTTCTGTACAGCTGCAGAGCTAAGAGCTGTAACTCCGCCTACAAGCACAGTGCAGACGTGTGAGTAGCACGTGTAGATTCAGGGCATCCTCTGCTTTCACTGGACACAACATGTTTTCCATGTCCAGTATAAGATCCGGTCGTGTGACAGCCTGCCAGTCTGTCGGGGCTCTGCTCAGCCCTGTGCTGAAGGAAGTCCAGGGCTGTTGAGAAGCGAAGGGAATTCTTCGTCTCAGTTGCGAGAGAGCGGCCCACCCTCAGCCATTCTGTGCAGAGGACTGATTTGGGGAACCATCCCAGATGGGGCTCTCCGCAGATGCCTATGTGAACCTGATCCAGGGCGGGGATGCCGCAAGCCAGGTCTGAGCCCATCTGGCACTAGTCCCTGGGCACAGCTCCCTCCAAGGCTGGATCTTTGCACCAGCAACCCATCTCTCTCTGTGGCTTCCTGCCACTCAACCAGCATGGCCTAGGCCAGTGGGAGACTGGTACTGGCCGCAGCAGGGTGCTCCCTGGAAGTGCTCGCAGCAGTCCAGCTGCCTTTGGCACTGGGGCAATGGCTAAGCTGTTCCCTGTTCTGGCTCCCAAAGCATTGGGTGGCACCTGAAAGCATCTCTTGCCATTGGAAGGCATTCTCCCAGCCAGCTTTTCGCTGTCATCACCAGGTGGGGGCTCTTCCAGCCTCTCAGCTCATTGCATTCCAGCTGCCTGTCCTGCTGGTGATTGTTGGCTGTCTTCGGAGGAGATGAGCTTTCATTGCTCTGGGACAGTTTGAGCCAGTTTGTCAATGCCCTGGCCCCCAGATGACACCCACTCCTATGTGTCTGCTGTGCTGGCCTTTTAGTGGAAGTAGGGAGGGAAGCTGAGACATGCAGGGCTTTTATGGGAACATCATAGAAAATTTCCCCCCATCTCCCTCTGTTGGCTGGTGGAGCTTGCCCCCCCCCGCCCCCGGCTTGCCCTGCATCGGCTAGTGGAGCTGGGTCCCCCACCATCCTGCGTTGGCTGGTGGAGCTGGGTCCCTCCCTACCCCCACTTGCCTTCCGTCGGCTGGGGGAGCTGGGTCCCTCCCCCCTGCCCTGCATCGGCTGGTGGAGCTGGGGTGTTGTGGGAGGCAGGACCAGGCTGGCCCCAGGGGCTGGCTCCCAGGTGCAGGGTATCCAAGCCCAGGGCCGCCCCCAGATCCCAGCACAGTGCTCTTGCACGTTACAGGACCTGCAGCAAGTGATGGTTTCGGGGCCCAACCTGAATGAGACCAGCATTGTGTCGGGGGGCTACGGAGGCACCGCTGAGGGGATCATTCCCACCAGCACTGTCAAAGGTAAGATGCCGCAGGTCGCGATCCCTGCCAGTCCTCTTGGGGTGTACCTGAGGCTGGGCAGTGCTGACTGCAGCCTGGCAGGCAAAGGGCTTGGTAGGGCAAGGGGAGGGGCCCTCCAGGGCAGTGGTGTAAGCAGGGGCAGCTGCAGTCCCTGCTCTGCTTGGCTCCGAGCTATATGCCCAGCATACGCTGTGGCAGGAGTGCTGGAGGCCAGGTGTATGCTGGGGGGCTGGCTGTGCAGGGGGCCCCATGAGGGGTCCCACACTGCAACCCTGTTGTGTGGTTCTGCCTCGGGCCTGCAGTGCAATATAATGCGTCCTTCCCACGGCTGTAGCTTTTCTGCACCCAAGGTTTTACCTCCTTGGGGCTTCGCTAATGGGCTGATGTGGGACCCTGCTCAGCAGCGGTCTGGCCTGGGGGGCTGCTAAGGCACCTGCTTGGCACCACGCTGGGTATTGGGGAGGCTTGCACCCTAATGCTCCATGGCCTGAGATGCCGCTGGTCAGAGTGAAAGGCAGGATCTCTCTGCCCATCCTCCAGGGGGGCTGCTGCGGGTCCCTGCAGCTAGGCTACTGGAGGAGCATCAGAGGCGGCAGGGCTGCGGAGCCCTTGTGGGGCACCTTGAGTGCTGGTGTCAGAAGTGGGATATGAGCACTTGCTCAATGAAAACCCCTGACTGGCATGGAGAGAGCTGTCCCTGGCTGGGTCAGGCACCCAGTGATCCAACGGACAGCCAGGCAATGCCGGCGGGCCACCCGCAGGTGCTCTCTGCACAGCCCCACCCCGACTCCCCTCGGACCTCTGGGAGGAGTGGCTGGTGTCCTGCCCCCCTCCACAACCTCCCCCCACGGCCCCATGGCAAGAGTAGCTGGTGTCCTCTCATGCACATGCACAGATTCCCCCCAGGGCCCCTGGGAGGGGGCAAGAGCCTGCAGAGTCATGTTCAGGTGTCCAGTATCAGAGGGGTCGCCAGGTTAGTCTGTATCTTCGAGAACAACCACAAGTTCTGTGGCACCTTATAGACTAACGGCTACTTTGGACCATAACCTTTCATAGGCACAGACCCACCTCATCAGGTGTAGGAGTGTCATGAGTTATGCCACGAGTTAAGTCAGATGCATCTGATGAAGCGGGTCTGTGCCCACGAAAGCTTATGCTCCAAAACGTCTGTTAGTCTATAAGGTGCCACAGGACTTGTGGTGGTTCTGGTGTCCGTCACACCCGAGATCTCTGCAGGGTTCAGTGTCCAGAGGCAGCTGCCTGGCCATGAGTATCCCCAGCCTGGCCTCTGTTGGGCCCCACCGCATAGGGAAAGCCCGGAAGAGGACTTGGCAGTTACTCTATGGCTCTCGCTGCCATGGGATGCTCCTGAGGCCAAGGCCTGAGCAGGTTCCAAGCTGGCCTGAGCGTTCTGGGGGGAGCGCAGGGAAGCGCAGCTCTTGCCGCAGAGGAAATCCATCCCCTTCCAGGGGCAGGTCCCTGCTGCTTCTTCTGAGCCCTGTGCAGTGTGAAGTTGCTGGGCCTGGGTCTGGTCACTGCAGCGCTGCCACCAGGACATCTCTGCCCAATGGTCGGTCACAACAAGGCCAAGGCTGGAAGGAGCAGCTGAATCTGGGAGGTCCCAGGCCATCAGACTACGGTCAGCTGGCTCAGGCTGGCCCCCTCATTGTCACCTCACTTCATCTCCTGCCCTGCCTTGCCTGGCCCAGCCCCTCCACTTCCAGGCTCCTTGTCACATCTTGTGCAGCCCCAGGACCGGGCATCTTACCCAGTGAATCTGCTGCCAGCCGGCTCACTAGTCAGGCAGATGTGTCAGCAGGTATCTGCCATGTTCCGTGAGGCACAGTGTCCTGCTCCCTGCCTCTCTGCCCAGGAACTCCATGCCCAGCTCTGAAGGCCCCTTCCAGTCTTTGCAGGGGAGTCTGTTCTCTCCCAGAGGATTGGTCCTGCTGCCAGCCCTGGGGAGCTGTGCCCTGCCCTGCAGTGGGACAGGATCAAGCTTTCAGGGGGGCTCACGCTGCAGGGCAGCCTGGTGGGGAACAGGTAGAGGTACCATGTGGCCTGACAGTGGCTCTGGCCCCTGCGTATCCTGCTCCAGGTGTTGTCCTGGCCCTGCCACTGCTCGTGTGCAGGGCCACCCTGCCTGGCTGCAAGGGCCCGGCCGGGGCGTGCACAGTGCTTGCTGACTCCAGAAGCCACAACCAAATACTGCAGCTTGCGCTGGGGCCGGTGGCAGGGCGGGGTGCTCTCCAGTCACCCAGAGCATCACTGTTTGCAGCCTTTTGGCCCAGCCGAAGCCAGGAAGCACACGTCTCCCTGAGGCCCCTGACTCACGCAGCTGGGGCTTTTGGCACATCCAGTGGCGTGTGGCTAGGGGAGGGGGCAGTGCAGCTGGGTGCTCAGTCCAGCCATGGAGAGTGAGGACTGCGGTCTGTCGCAGGAGGACATCTGCTGTCCCCAAAGACAGTAGCCTCCGGTGGCATGTTCCCCTACATCCCAGCCCTGGGGGAAGCAATGTGGAGCCTGACTGCCCTGTCCCGCCCTGTGTTGTAGGCTCCGGGCTGCACCAGCCTCACCCCAGTCCCACAGCCATGGGGGACGAGGCCGCCCGAGGCATTGCTGGGGAGAAGTTTGATATTGTCAAGAAATGGGGCATCAACACGTACAAGGTGAGATTCCATCTCAGCTGGCTGGGGGGCCTTTGGGGCAGGGGGGCTGCCTGAGGGGGTGGTTGTCCTGTGGGAGTTGTGGGGGATGGGCTGCACTCAGAAGCAGGTGTGGTTTGCCTGGGAGCCGTGGGGGGACTGCCTGTCCTGTGGGAGTTGGGGACAGGGCTGCCCTATGGGGCAGGGAGGGGCTGTAGTGCAAACTGTGTGAACGTCCTTCCAATAACCCAGTGTGGGCTATAAGGCTGCCAGGTGGGAGCCCCTCTCGGGTCCCTGGCCACCCGCCTGTGACTTGCCCCCTCCTGCAGTGCACCAAGCAGCTGATCTCGGAGCGCTTCGGCCGGGGCTCACGCACCGTGGACCTGGAGCTGGAGACGCAGATCGAGCTGCTGCGCGACACCAAGCGGAAGTACGAGTGTGTGCTGCAGCTGGCACGGGCACTCACCCACCACTTCTACAGCCTGGTGCAGACCCAGCACGCCCTGGGCGATGCCTTCTCTGACCTGAGCCAGAAATCCCCCGAGCTGCAGGTACCCCTGGGCTGGTGTCACCAAAGGAGCGGGGGCTGCAGGGGGAGGGGGAGTCACTGGGCCCCTGTGTATCCTGGCCCTGCCACGGCTTGTCTGGAGGGGCCTGGCTGGGGCGTGCACAGTGCCAGCTGACTCCGGAAGCCATGACCACATACTGCAGCTCTGATGGGACTCTCAGCCAGCAGAGAGAACAGGTTCATTGGGCTGTGTAGAACAGATTTGTCAGAAGAGGAGCCAAAAGCCAACAGTATAATCTGTTCTAGGTCGGGGGGACCCCGGGTCAAGGCGCTGTTCCTCTCTCTCCCTCCCCAGCTACTGGTCCCACCCCGCAGCCAGGCCCATCCTCTGGCCCCTGTCTTTCTGCCTCACCATACGTTTCCCCAGGCTCAGGGTACAAAGGGCATTGGCCACTGTGTGTAGGGGAGGTTGGAGCGGCTTCCCTCAGTGGGAGTCGCACCCAAAATTTCTATCACCATCTAGGTATTGGTGTGGTGCCTGGGGAAACTGAGGCACACACGGGGTTACTATAGGACTGTAGAAATCATGTGCAACATAGCAAGGTGAAGGAAGCCCCCTCAGTTTGTCACACCTGGCACCCACAGTATCAGGCCCTGCTAAGCAGGCAGTGGCACCTACGGGGCAGCGTCTGGAATAAGCCGAACACTGGTGGGCACTTGCCACCAGCAACAATATGGCCAATGGCCTGGGCCCTCAGCCTCGCCTGTGGTGCGAATGTGATCTGACAGCCCTGCTGTGCAGTAGGGATTGCGGTAGTGCCATGTAAGGCCAGGGAAGGAGCCTGGGCTGGCAGCCTTGATCCTTGCTTGTGTGGGTGCCGTCTTTCATGTGGGATGCAGGCAGGCCCTGACCTACCCCGTCCCCACCCCAGGAGGAGTTTGGCTGTAATGCAGAGACACAGAAGCTGCTGTGTAAGAATGGAGAGACCCTGCTTGGGGCCGTTAACTTCTTCGTGTCCAGCATCAACACTCTGGTGAACAAGACCATGGAGGACACGCTCATGACAGTCAAGCAGTATGAGACGGCCAGGTGAGGGGTCAGGGGCCTGGGCATTTGGGCACTAGAGGCTGGCCCAGCATGGGGATGATGAGTTAAGGGTCCCTGCACTTTAGAGGCCGGTCTGGTGCTGATGGCGGCATGGGAGGGTGGGGTGCTGGTCCAGCAAAGCATGGGGAGTGGTGCGTTATGTGTCCCTGTGCTCAGGTGGGGGCCAGGGGTCCCAGGCTGCTGGGGCACTAGATCTCGCACTGCCTAGCAAGCTTTAATAAAGGGGCATCTGGGGACACTGCTGAGTGTGTCAGTTCAGGGCCAGTGGTTTAGAGACAGGGCTGTTTGTAGCCTGAACCTGTGGGTTCGCCCATAAAAGGCACCGAACCAGGTACAGAGAGCACTTCCGTTCAGTCACCAGCCTGCAAGATGCCACACAAGCAGGTCCTCAGACACTCCTGTGCCACCACCAGGACCTCTTCTTGGACAGATGAGAGGTTATGAAAACCAAACTCACCAAATCTAGTGTTTATAGTCAAGCCCTTAGATCCAACCACATCTCCTCCAGTCCTATTGCCAGGGACCAAAAACTTCAAGATCTCTAACAGGCATTTGGAAAACTTAACAGAACGCTACTGGTCATCATCTGTTGTCCCCAGCTCAAATCCCTGCAGTGCATTAGAACAACCTACCCTGGAACACAATACTAAACTCTCAAAGGCTCTGGGTGAGAGACTTGTCCTTTCCTACAGGCAATCACCTCACCTCAGAAAACTTCTCACTAGCAACCACACACTACGCCCCAGAAATGCCAGTCCTGGAACTTTTCCTTGCAACAAACCCCATTGCCAGCTATGTCCACGGTGGAGACACCATCACTGGATCTAACCATGTCAGTTACACAGTCAGGGGCTCATATTCCTGTACTTCCACCAATGTGATATATGCCATCATGGGCCAGCAGTGCCCCTCTGCTATCTCTATTGGACAGACTGGGTAATCTCTTCACCAAGGGATGAGTGGACGTAAATCAGGCATTAGAAATCTGAATACATATAAACCTGTCAGTGAGCATTTCCTTGGAACAGGCCTTAGCATTTAAGACTTGAAAGCCTGCATTCTAAACCAGAGACTTGAGCACCTGATTCCAAAGGGGGCATCTGAATTGGAGTTCAGTCTCAAGTTTAATACTTTTCACCTTGGATTGAACAAACATATCAGTTACTTCACACATTACAAGGACAGCTTCCCCACCCATTATTCATAGTAATCCCAGGCAGCCCGTTTAACTTAATAGACGCTTGCAGAAACTTCCCCTTCCCCTCCACTGCTGTGCTGTCTAGCTGATTCATCAGCTTTTATTTCATTTTTATCTATCTTTTTGTTAAATTCTCTTCATCTCAGTCATCAGAATTTTCCAGCTCTGTCCCACAAAATCTCATCACCTAATACATTATCTTGTTAGTCTTTGAGGTGTTACAGGACTGCTTGTTTACTTCATGAGGATACCAACTAACATGGCTACCTCTCGGAGACAAATCCAATGTGGCTCTGATCCCAGAGGACCAGCTGTATTCCCACATCTGTATATAACTCAAATCTTACCTAGAAAAGCAAGCAGCAGCCAAGTGTTTAGAATCTAACATATAAAGGGTTATAGAAAGAAAGAGGGAGGGAGGGAAGGAAGGAAACAAAAGATGAGAGTTAAAATTATTACAGGAACCAAATACCCACATCAGTTATGAAGTAGTTGTTGCGGGCTGGCAGCGGAGCGGGAACAAACTCTTGACTCAAGTCTCTGGATTACATCTCCTGTTACGATGGGTCATCAGTCCTTTGTTTAGGGTTTGTTTGTAGCAAAAGTCCAGAGGAGAGAGGCCAGATTGAAGGTAAGATATGACCACGTTGAGGAACTGCCATTGTTCTCTATGGAAAAGTACAGCTACGGAATGTTGGGCAGTAACATGAGCAAGTCATCTCTCCATGTGTGACTCAGTTCTTCCCATGTGGACTCCATTGCTCCCAGGCTAGTCTGAACATTCCCAGGAAGGCCCATAGAGTGTGGACTGGCACCTCTCATGGCCCATTGTCAGTAGAGTACTTTTTTCACTTCACTAGTATCCCTTGGCCAAGCCTCCTGTTGAGGTCTCCTAGAAGCGGACATTTGAAATACAAGTACAGAGCCAGTACTCACAATTTTCACCAAAATGGTACATACATGAGAGCAGGCTAAACAGATTCAGTGAAACCTCAGCTGCTCATTGACATAGCGCAGTCCACTAACGTCACACCCCTCAAAGCGAAGCTGATGCAGGAAGAGTTGAGACAAACATCTCTGAGTGCACCCCAGGGCCATCTTGGTCCGGATTCTGTATGACTACAGGTTCTAAGCCCAGGTTAGAATATCAGTGTATGACTGGAAGAGATTATGGAAAGTATGTTTTGTCTAAAACAGTCTTTACTATTGTAAGGGTCATGATGGAAGCAGCAGTACTGTTGAATCTTTTCACAACCGGAAGGTTAAACGTAATTAGGCCAGTTGTGGGTTGGATCTGCTGTTGCAGCATGGTTACTATGACAGCCCACCCGGCTGGCCACACAAGCAGGTTACATGCACAAGATGCCCATAGCACTTACTGCGAATGTGCAGCCAGCTGGCTCCTTGGTTCTTCCGTGATGGCTGCAGACTTCGGTCACAGCAGAGCAGCTCCCTCACACATACTTGACTTAAACAATTTACCTGATCATTTAAAAGACACAAAAAGGAAGAAGGAAGGAGAAGAAAACAAAAAAGGGAAGAGGGACAAGCCAGAGACACAGCTTTTCTCAAGCAGCTTTAGCCACTTCACAGCAGAGCCTGACCTAGTCAGTTTCATTTTGGCATGCCTGGCTTTCCAGGCTTCAAGAAGTGTTTAACCCGACCTCCTAGCATTCATGCGCTGGACAGGTCTGAGATCTCAGGGAGTGATAACTATGGTGATTGCACAAAGGGAGCTGAACGATTGCATTCTCCATTACCACCGCAGTTCTCTCCCTCCTCCTCTTCTGACTACATCTTTCAATACTTGTTGGGTATCAGAGGGCTAGCCATGTTAGTCTGTATCCACAAAAACAACAAGAAGTCCTGTGGCACCTTATAGATTAACAGCAAATTTGGTGCATAAGCTTTTGTGGGCAAAGATCCACTTCGTCAGATGCATCACCTGTTGGGTGTTTCAAGACCTCTTCAGGAAGGTCTCAGGTAAACTGGAGATATCCTTCTTGACTCTTGCAGATACAGAATACAGGTTAACTAATATTCTGCATTCGCCCACACACAATAGAGTGGCAATACTGATTAATGAAACCCTTTTGGGCCCAGCCAAGCTTCTATGGAACACCCTAGTCTCCATTCCACCTATGTCTAAGAGGCTGGATCGAAAATATTATGTGGCTTCTAAAGGTGCTGAATTTCTCTTTTTCCCACCCATTCTCCAACTCACTAAAAGTTGAAACCTCAAATCAGAGGGGTAGGCAGCAGAATTCCAGATTTACCCAAGCAGATAAAGAATGGAAGAGGCTGGATGCTATGGGAAAGAAGTCCTACTCATCTGCCAGCCTGCAATTCTGCATCACCAATTAGGTGGTGTAGCTTGCAAAATACCAACACTACATTTTTGACCAACTTCATACTTTTATTGAGCTTATACCAAATTATAAGAGATCAGTACGAAGCCCTCATAGGAGAAGACTCTCTCATTTTAAGAACATCTCTCCAGTCAACCCTGCATGCAGCAAACACCATCACTTAATTGCTAGCATCAGCAGTTGTCATGAGGCAGATATTCTGGCTACAGCTGTCGGGGTTCCCCAGGAATCATAGAATTCGAGGACTGGAAGGGACCTTGAGAGGTCATCGAGTCCAGTCCGCTGCCCCAATGGCAAGACCAAGTACTTTCTAGATCATCCCTGATAGATATTTATCTAACCTGTTCTTAAAGATCTCCAGAGACGGAGATTCCACAACCTCCCTAGCCAATTTATTCCAGTGTTTGACCACCCTGACAGTTAGGAACTTTTTCCTAAAGTCTAACATAAACCTCCCTTGCTGCAGTTTAAGCCCATTGCTTCTTGTTAGATCCTCAGAGGCCGAGAGGAACAAGTTTTCTCCCACCTACTTTTGACACCCTTTCAGATACCTGAAAACCACTATCTTGTCCACCCTTAGTCTTTTTTTTTTTCCAAACTAAACAAGTCCAATTATTTCAGCCTTTCTTCATAGGTCATGTTCTATAGACCTCTGATCATTCTTGTTGCTCTTTTCTGGACCCTTTCCAATTTCTCCACATCTTTCCTGAAATGCAGCACCCAGAACTGGACACAATACTCCAGCTGAAGCCTAACCAGCGCAGAACAGAGTGAAAGAATGACTCCTCCTGTCTTCTTCACAACACACCCGTTAGTGCATCCCAGGATCATGCTTGGTTTTATTGCAACACTCATATTTAACTTATGTTCCACTATAACCCCTAGATCCCTTTCTGCCATACTCCTTCCAAGACAGTTGCTTCCCATTCTGGATGTGTGAAACTGATTGTTCTTTCCTACGTGGAGCACTTTGCATTTGTCTTTATTAAACTTCATCCTGTTTACCTGAGACCATTTCTCCAATTTGTCCAGATAATTTTGAATTTTGACCCTATCCTCCAAACCAGTTGCAACCCCTCCTAGCTTGGTATCATCTGCAAACTTAATAAGCATACTTTCTATGCCAATATCTAAATAATTGATGAAGTTATTGATCAGAACTGGTCCCAAAAGAGACCCTTGCAGAACCCCACTTTTTATACCATTCCAGCAGGATTGAGGACCATTAAGAACTACTCTTTTGAGTACGGTTATCCAGCCAGTTTTGCACCCGCCTTATAGTAGCCTCATCTGAGTTATATTTGCCTACTTTATTGATAAGAATATCATGCGAGGCCATATCAAATGCTTTACTCAAGTCCAGGTATACCACATCTACCATTTCTCCCTTTCCATAAGGCTCGTTATCCTATCAAAGAAAGCTGTCGGATTAGTTTGACATGATTTGTTCTTTGGAAATTCATGCTGGCTGTTCCCTATCAGTTTACCACCTTCCAGGTGTTCGCAGATAATTTCTTTAATTACTTGTTCCATTATCTTTCCTGGCACAGAAATTAAACTGACCAGTCTGTAGTTTCCTGTGTTGTTCTTATTCCCCTTTTTAAAAATGGGCACTATATTTGCCTATTTCCGTAGAATCATAGAACAATAGAGCTGGAAGAGACCTAAAGAAGCCATCAAGTCCAGCCCCCTGCCCTAGGCAGGACCAAACCCATCAGATCAGCCCAGCCAGGGCTTTGTCCAGGTGAGACTTAAACACCTCCAGGGATAGAGACTCCACTGCTTCCCTGGGTAGACCATTCCAATGCTTCACCGACCTCCTAGTGAAAAAGATTTTCCTAATGTTCAACCTGGACCTTTCCAACTGCAACTTGAGATCATTGTTCCATGTTCTGCCGTCCGTGACCACTGTGAACAGCCTCTCTCCAGCCTCTTTGCAACCTCCCTTCAGTAAGTTAAAGGCTGTTATCAAGTCCTCGCTCAGTCTTCTCTTCTGCAGACTAAGCAGTCCCAATTCCCTCAACCTTTCTTCATAGGTCATATGCTCCAGCCCCCAATTTTATTTTGGTCGCCCTCCACTGGACCCTCTCTAGTGAATCCACATCCTTCCTATAATTGGGGGCCCAGAACTGGACACAGTACTCCAGATGCGGCCTCACCAAAGCCGAATAAAGAGGAATACTCACTTCTCTGGATCTACTGGCAATGCTCCTCTTGATGCAACCTAATATGCCATTAGCTTTCTTGGCTAGAATGGCACACTGTTGACTCATGTCCAGCTTCCCATCCACTACAACTCCCAGGTCCTTTTCTGCAGAACTACTACTGAGCCAGTCAGACCCCAGCCTGTAACAATCCTTGGGATTCTTCCAGCCCAAGTGCAGGACTCTGCACTTGTCCTTATTTAACCTCATCAGGTTTCTTGCAGCCCAGTCTTCCAATTTGTCTAAGTCAGTCTGGACCCTGTCCCTACCCTTCAGCGTATGTACCTCTCCCCCCTAGCTTAGTGTCATCTGCAAACGTGCTGAGGGTGCAATCCAATCCCTCATCCAGGTCATTGATAAATATGCTGAGCAGAACATGACCCAGAACCGAACCTTGGGAGACTCCACTAGAAACCGACCGCCATCTCGACGTCGAGCCGTTGGTCACTGCCCTCTGGGCCCGACCTTCCAGCCAGCTTTATATCCATCTTACCGTCCATTTATCCAATCCACATTCCTTTAATTTGCTGACAAGAATATTGTGGGAGACTGTATCAAAAGCTTTGCTAAAGTCAAGGTAAATCACATCCATTGATTTTTCCCCTGTCCACAGAGCCAGTTATCTCATCGTAGAAACTAATCAGATTGGTCAGGCATGACTTGCCCTTCGTGAATCCATGCTTGACTATTCCTGATCACTTTCCCCTCCTCCAAGTGCCTCAAAATGACTGCCTTGAGGAGCCCCTCCATGATTTTTCCAGGGACTGATATAAGACTGACCGGCCTTTAGTTCCTTGGATCATCCTTCTTCCCTTCTTTAAAGATGGGCACTACATTTGCCTTTTTCCAGTCATCTGGGATCTCTCCTGATCTCCACGACTTTTCAAAGATAACAGCCAAGGTCTCATCAATGACATACACCAACTCCCTCAGAACCCTAGGATGAATTAGGTCCGGGCCCATGGATTTAAGTACATTTAGCTTTTTTAGATCGCTCCTAACCTATTCTTTCCCCACCAAAGGCTGTCCACCTTCATCCCACAATGCATCACTTATCGCATTAGTCCGGGAGCTGTCCTTGTCCGTGACGACAGAAGCAAAGAAAACATTAAGTCCTTCAGCTTTCCCTACCTCATCTGTCACTGGGTTACCTCCCTCATCAAGTCGGGGCCCCACACCCTCTCTGATCACCTTCTTCTTGCTAACATGCCTGTAGAAACTTTTCTTGTTATCCTTCAGATTCCTCGCGGGTCGCAATTTCAGTTGCGCTTTCTCCATCCTGATAACTGCCCTGCATTCTCGAGTAATACCTATATCCCTCCAAGTTCCCACTTTTTGTAAGCTCCCTTTTTGTGCCGAAGTTTTCCAAGGATTTCCTCAGTAAGCCAGTCTGGTCTCCTACCACATTTACTTCTCTTGCTGCGCATCGGGACGGTTTCTTTCTGTGCCTTCAATGGGGCTTCCTTAAAATACTGCCAGTTTTCCTGGACTCCTTTTCCCTTCATGGTAGCATCCCAGGGGATTCTGCCCATCAGGTTCCTGAAGGAGTCAAAGTCTGCTTTTCTGAAGTCCAAGGTGTGTAATTTACTTCTCTCTTTCCTTCCTTTCTTCAGGATACTGAAGTCTACCATCTCATGATCACTGGGTTCCAGGTTGTCACCCACCTCAACCTTCCCTATTAGTTCCTCAGTGTTTGTAAGCAGCAGGTTGAGCTGCGCACGACCTCTGGTTGGGTCCTTCAGCACTTGTACCAAGACGTGATCCCCAGCATTCTCCAGAAACTTCCTGGACTGCTTATATACCGCCGTATTGGTCTCCCAATAGATGTCAGGGTAATTAAAGTCCCCCATGATAACGAGAGCCTGCGAAATTTCTCTCAGTTGTCCAAAAAAAGGCTCATCTACTTCATCATGCTGATTTGGCAGCCTGTAGCAGACACCAACCACCACATCTCCAGTGCTGCCTACACCACAAAGCTTGACCCATAGATTCTCAACAGGCTTTTCTCCCTCTATGTACTGGAGTTCCAAGCAATCATACTGCTCTCTTACATGCAGTGCAACTCCTCCACCTTTTCTCCCTTGCCTGTTCTTCCTGAACAGTTTATACCCTTTCATGGCAGCGCACCAGTCATGCGAGTCATCCCACCATGTCTCTGTTATTCCAATCAAGTCATAGTTCTTGGACTGAGCCCGGGCTTCTAATTCCTCCTGCTTGTTACCCAGGCTTCTGGCATTGGTGTACAAACACTTTAGATAACTAGTTGATCTCCCTGCCCTCACTACTCGAACCAAGGGTCCATTTTTGTTGTACATTCCTCTTTGCATTTCTTTCCGGCCTCCAAGTTCCTTTCTGCCCACAGGGTTTCTGTCACCTTCCCCCAGCAATCCTAGTTGAAAGCTCTCCTCACTAAGTTTGCAAGTCTACTTGTGAACATGCTCCTTCCTGTCTTGGTTAGGTGGACCCCATCTCTTCCCAATAATCCTTGTGCCTGGAACAGCGTCCCATAATTGAAGAATCCAAAGCCCTCTCTCCAATACCACCTGCGTAACCATGCATTTACTTCCTCAATTCGATGGTCCCTACCTAGCCTTTTCCCTTCAACAGGAAGGATAGATGAGAGCACCACTTGCGCTCCAAATTGACCCTTCTTCCCAGCACCACATAATCCTCAGTAATCCACTCAAGGTCATTCTTGGCCGTATCGTTAGTTCCCACATGCAAAAGTAGGAAGGGGTAGTATTCTGAAGGCTTGAGCAGTTTTGTAAGGCTCTCAGTCACATCCTGAATTCGAGCTCCCGGTGAACAGCACACCTCGCAAGATTCCAGGTCTAGTTGGCAGATGGATGGTTCAGTCCCTCTTTGTGGAGGGAGTCCCCAGCCACCACCATCTGTCTTTTCCTTATGGGTGTGGTGGTCATTGAACCCTCACCCCTAGGACTACACATCCCATGTCTTGCAGTAGAAGCAGTTCCCTTGTGATTTTTTTCCCTGTGAGGCTCCTTCCAAAGCATTCACCACCGCAGAACCGGTGGAGAGAGCCTGAAACCAATTACTTATGTCTATGTCGATGAGGGACTCGTGTACTGGCCTTTTTCTTGTAGAAATTACATGCTGCTAGTTCTGCGCTTCATCCCTTACCACCCTCTCCGGTTCTTCCGCCTGCCGTGCTTGCAAGATTAAACGCTCCCTTCTGTCAAGGAAATCTTCATCTTCCCTGATTGAGCGTAGGGTCGACACTTGAGCCTCCAGTCCCCTAATTTTTTCTTCTAAAATGGAGACCAGCTTGCACTTTGTGCAACAAAATCCCTTCTTTCCTCGGGGAGGAAGACAAACATGGCGCTTCCCAAGCAGGTAACAGCAGCAGACCTGTCACTATCCGTGCCTGCCATCTTAAGAGTCCTGTATTTGCTTTCCTTTACCTGGAGAACTCCCTGTCTAACTCCCTGTTTGCAAGCTCCTGTTTGAATCTCTCCTGTCTCACATGATTTTCTAGAGATGATAGCTGATGGCTCAGATACCTCCTCCATCAGCTCCTTGAGTATTCTAGGATGCATTTCATCAGGTCCTGGTGACTTGTAGACATCTAACCTTTCTAAAGCTGCGTCTACACGTGCATGCTACTTCGAAGTAGCGGCACTAACTTCGAAATAGCGCCCGTCACGTCTACACGCGTCGGGCGATATTTCGAAGTTGAAATCGACGTTAGGCGGCGAGACGTCGAAGTCGCTAACCCCATGAGGGGATGGGAATAGCGCCCTACTTCGACGTTCAACATCGAAGTAGGGACGTGTAGACGATCCGCGTCCCGCAACATCGAAATAGCGGGGTCCTCCATGGCGGCCATCAGCTGGGGGGTTGAGAGATACTCTCTCTCCAGCCCTTGCGGGGCTCTGTGGTCACCGTGGGCAGCAGCCCTTAGCCCAGGGCTTCTGGCTGCTGCTGCTGCAGCTGGGGGTCCGTGCTGCATATACAGGGTCTGCAACTAGTTGTTGGCTCTGTGTATCTTGCACTGTTTAATGAAAGTGTGTCTGGGAGGGGCCCTTTAAGGGAGCGACTTGCTGTTGAGTCTGCCCCGTGACCCTGTCTGCAGCTGTGCCTGGCTCCCTTATTTCGATGTGTGCTACTTTGGCGTGTAGACGTTCCCTCGCTGTGCCTATTTCGATGTTGGGCTGAGCAACGTCGAAGTTGAACATCGACGTTGCCAGCCCTGGAGGATGTGTAGACGTTATTCATCGAAATAGCCTATTTCGATGTCGCAACATCGAAATAAGCTATTTCGAATTTGGGTGCACGTGTAGACGTAGCCTAAGTGATTTTTCACTCGTTCTTTTTTTATTTTATCTTCTGAACCTTCCCGTTTCCCACTAGCATTCAGTATATTAGGCATTCCTTCTTCAGACGTCTCCAGTGAAGACCGAAACAAAGAAGTAATTAAGCATCTCTGCCATGTCCAAGTTTCCCGTTACTGTTTCTCCCTCCTCACTGAGCAGTGGGCCTACCCTGTCCTTGGTCTTCCTCTTGCTTTTAATGTATTTATAAAAAGTCGTCTTGTTTCCCTTTATGCCTGTAACTAATTTGAGCTGCTTTTGTGCCTTTGCCTTTCTAATTTTGCCCCTGCATTCCTGTGTTGTTTGTCTATATTCATCCTTTGTAGTTTGTCCTAGTTTCCATTTTTTATATTATTTCCTTTTTTATTTTGAGTTCACACACGAGCTGGTGAAGCCAAGGTGGTCTTTTGCCATATTTTCTATCTTTCCTACACGGCGGAGTAGTTTGCTTTTGGGCTCTTAATAATGTCCCTTTGAAAAACTGCCAACTCTCCTCCGTTGTTTTTCCCCTCAGTCTTGCTTGTCAGGGGACCTTACTACCAGCTCTCTGAGTTTACCGAAATCCACCTTTCTGAAATCCATTGTCTCTGTTTTGCTGTTCTCCCTTCTACCTTTCCTTAAAAGTATGAACTCTATGATTTCATGATCACTTTTGCCCAAGCTGCCTTCCACTTTCAGATTCCGAATCAGTTCCCACCTATTTGTTAAAATCAAATCTAGGACAGCTTCGCCCCAGTAGTTTTTCAACCTTGTGAAATAAAAAGTTGTCTCCAATGCAGTCCAAGAACTTATTGGATAGTCTGTGTGTCAGTGTGTTAGTTTTCCGACATATATCTGGATAGTTGAAGACCCCCATCACCACCAAATCCTGGGCCCTGAATGATTTTGTTCATTCTTTAAAAACCGTCTCATCCACTGCTTCCATCTGGGTAGGTGGCTTATAGTAGACTCCTATCAGGACATCACCCTTGTTTTATTTCCCTTTTAGCTTACCCCAGAGACTCTCGGCACATCTGTTTCCTATGTCCATCTCCACCTCAGTCCAAGTGTGTACATTTTTAATATATAAGGCAACACCTCCCCACTTTCTTCCCTGTCTATCCTTCCTAAGCAGGCTGAACCCTTCAATACCAACATTCCAATCATGTGTATTATCCCACCAAGTTTCTGTGATGCCAGAAATGTCATAGTTATATTTATTTATTAGCACTTCCTGCTTATTATCCACACTTCTTGCATTTGTATATAAGCATCTAAGATATTGATTTGATCTTATCTCCCAGTTTTGCCCTGAGCGTCCTTTTTTCTCTGCCATTATAGCCCATGCTCCCTCCCATTTCCAACCCATCCCCCAGGTCTCCATCTTGTCTACTTACCTGCAGGCTTTGCTCCCTTGTCCCCATCAAACCTAGTTTAAAGCCCTCCTCACTAGGTTATCCAGGCTGTGTCCAAATAGGGTCTTTCCTCTCCTCGAAAGGTGAATACCATCTCTACCTATCAGTCCTTCCTGGAGTAGAATCCTGTAGTTGAGGAAGCCAAAGCCCTCCGGGCGACACCATTTACGCAGCCAGGCATTCACGTCCAGAATGCACCTGTCTGCCAGGGCCCCTACCTTTGACAGGAAGGATTGAAGAGAATACCACCTGTGCCCCAAACTCCTTCACCCTTACCGGAGAGCCCTGCAGTCACTCTTGATCCGCTCAGTGTCACACCTGGCAGTATTGTTAGTGCCCACATGGATGAGTACCATAGGGTAGTCCTCAGAGGGCCTCATAATCCTTGACAACACCTCCATAACGTCTCGGATACGGGCCCCCGGCAGGCAGCATACCTCCGGAGGTGAAGTGTCAGGGTGACAGATGTGCACCTCCATCCGCCTCAGAAGAGAATCACCAACCAGCACCACTCTACGTTTCCTCCTCACAGTGGTGGCAGCAGACTTCCTAGCCGTGGGGGTACGAGGCTTCTCCTCTGCTGTATGGGGTGATTCATTGTCTCCTGTATCAAGTACAGCATAACAGTTTCCTGGTACCACGGTGGGAGGGTTGGGAGCAGGGGTGGAGGACTGCCTGCTGCCAGAAGTAACCAGCTGCCAGTGTCCACCCTGAGCCATCTCCTCCTCCACCAGTGGTGTGTCAGCAGTCCTGTGTACTGGGACAGCTACCTCCAGCTGTCTCCACATGAGTAGTGTCCAGGAATAGTTCATGTGTTTGGATACTCCTCAGCCTAGCCACCTGCTGCCTGAGAGATTCCACCAGCAGGCACCTTTCACACTGGATGGTCCTCCCAGCCTGGATATCAGTGAGTGGGAATTGCAAGCCACAGTCCCTGCAAGGACACACCAGAATCTGGGTAGAAGCATCCATGGTCAGGCAGTCTGTCTGGCTACAGGCACAGGTGGAGGGGACAGTAGTAGTGCTGGCACAGGTGTTGCGGGTCTTCCTAACCATCGTAGGCCTCCGTCTGTCAAACTCCCTCTTAAACCGCCCTGTCTGCAGCTCCTGCCCACTTCGCTCCCCTGGTCGCTCTGCCTCTGGCTTATGAAAACCTGCTGGCCTAGGTCAGGCGTTACCCCTTGTTAGTCACACTGGGGAAGTCTGATCCTGAAACTGATAAAGGTGGTCAAGGGAACAAAGGGCATGAACTCAGTCCCACCTGCCAGAGAAAGTGAAACTGAAATCACCCACCTGAAATCAGAATCACAATTCAAACAGTCAAGCACACTCACTCACCCCAAAAGCTAGTACTCTCACCCAGTAGCTTCCTCAGTGGTGGGATCGCTTGCTCTCCCTCTTAAACTCCCCTGTCTGCAGCCCCCTGTCTGCTTCCACTGTTGAGGACCTGCCTTTGGAAATGTCCCATCTGTTTGTGGGGAACACAAACACCACACTTCATTCCCTCAAGGACTCAAGGGTCACCTTGCATACCTTCGGCATCCAAACGATTTCTATGAGATGTAAGCCAAGCGAACAGTTCAGTTGCAGGTATAAGCCGTCACCATTCAATAACAGACGTTACCAATGATTGTGGACTTCCCACCAACTTGCACACCATCTGCAGCTTGAGGCTAGCAACATTCTACCTTGCATGACGAGCCATCGCCACCACCAAGTGGGCCTTAAAGATTGTACACACTGGCTCTGTCATCCTGTTCATCTCCAAACCCCAACCCTGTCCCTTTTCAGGGACCCCCTCATGAGTGTGGTTGTGTATGAAGCGCAACGTCTTCTACAGCTGGGAGCCATAGAGGAAGTGCCCACCGAGCACAGGGGAAGGGGCTTCTACTCATACTGTTTCCTCACGCAGAAGAAAATGGGACTGGAGACCCATTTTAGACCTCAGAAAACTGAACCTGTATGTACTCTGTCAAAGATTCAAGATGGTAACCCTAGCCACGATCATCCCTGCACTACAGGAGGGGGATTGGCTGTCCAGTCTTTACCTGCAAGATGCTTATTTTCATGTCACCATCCCCACATCACACGGACAGTTCTCAGATGCGTGGTAGTGGAACAATACTTCTCATACAGCGTGCTGTCCTTTGGCCTCAGCAGGGCACCAAGAGTCTTCTCAAAGGTCCTGGCAGTGGTCACCGCACATCTAAGGACCAAGGGATTAACCATCTTTCCCTACCTCGGCCATTGTCTAATGAGGGGCCACTCCCTAAGCTCAGAACCAAGCACTGGTCTGCTGCAGTGGAAAGAGAGAAGCTGCAAGTCTAGAGACAGAAAGCTCTGAGGAGCTGAAAGATGTGTCACTGCACAGCCAAAGTGACTATGTAACATACCTACAACGTGGAAACTATTCTAAGTCATAGGTAGTCTACTCACATGGACCTAACTTTGTCTTCCCTCCCTCTGATTTTACACTGTGTTTGAGACCTCAGAAGGTCAAAAACTTTACTTGGCTCTGTTAAGACATATTGTAGCAGTGAAAATGTCCTTCCACCACCAGGTAGACAGATATTCTGTGTTTGCTCAATGGCTGGATGCATAGATTTCTTAAGGGCGCTGAGAATCTCTTCTCACTTGTCACACCACCCTCTCCAGCCTGGGATGTTAACTTTGTTCTCGGGGCTTTGACTAGACCTCCCTTGGAGTCTGTTCTCTCTCACATGTCTGTGAAGACACATGTACAAGAGATGACCTATTTGTACCTGGCATCTCCTCAACTAGGTATGTAAGAGAAATAGCAGCCCTGTTGTCACGCTTGCCATTCATGGCCCTTTTTAAGACCACATCTCAAGTTTCCCACCACTATCTGCATTTCCAGGTAAATGAACAGACCCATCTCCTAGTTCTTCCCACAAGAGCTTTGTGACAGCAGGGAGATGATTTTGCATATGCTCCATATTAGACAATCACTGGCATTGTACTCGCACAGGACTAAGAACGGTAGGAAATCCCCTCAGCACAGAATGATTTCCAAGGTACGATATTGGCTGAAACACTGTCGAAACGGGTCTCTGATTGCATTAATCATGATTAGAGAGGGCACAGCATGTTCCCCTCCTGGGTCGACGTGCTCTCCGTGAGGTCTGTTTCTACCTTGTTGCGTTCCTTAGATGTTCCTATCTCCGCTCTCTGTAGGATAGTCCTTAGACCTCTGCCCACACACTCACGGAACATTAGGGCTACGTCTACACGTGCACCCAACATCGAAATAGCTTATTTCGATGTTGCGACATCGAAATAGGCTATTTCGACGAATAACGTCTACACGTCCTCCAGGGCTGGCAACGTCGATGTTCAACTTCGACGTTGCGCAGCCCGACATCGAAATAGGCGCAGCGAGGGAACGTCTACACGCCAAAGTAGCACACATCGAAATAAGGGAGCCAGGCACAGCTGCAGACAGGGTCACGGGGCGGACTCAACAGCAAGTCGCTCCCTTAAAGGGCCCCTCCCAGACACACTTTCATTAAACAGTGCAAGATACACAGAGCCAACAACTAGTTGCAGACCCTGTATATGCAGCACGGACCCCCAGCTGCAGCAGCAGCAGCCAGAAGCCCTGGGCTAAGGGCTGCTGCCCACGGTGACCACAGAGCCCCGCAAGGGCTGGAGAGAGAGTATCTCTCAACCCCCCAGCTGATGGCCGCCATGGAGGACCCCGCTATTTCGATGTTGCGGGACGCGGATCGTCTACACGTCCCTACTTCGATGTTGAACGTCGAAGTAGGGCGCTATTCCCATCCCCTCATGGGGTTAGCGACTTCGACGTCTCGCCGCCTAACGTCGATTTCAACTTCGAAATAGCGCCCAACACGTGTAGACGTGACGGGCGCTATTTCGAAGTTACTGCCGCTACTTCGAAGTAGCGTGCACGTGTAGACGCAGCCTAGGTGATCAAAGAACATTTGGCTCCCAATGCCCTCTTTGACTCCACAGTACTCTAGGTAGTACGACTCCACTCTGAAGTCCCACCCTCCAGTGTTGAGTGCTGCTTGGGAGTCACTGACAGTGGAAGAAGAAGAGGAAGTTACTCGCCTTGTGCAGTAACGATGGTTCTCTGAGGTGTGTGTCCCTGTGTTTTGCAGTCCTCCATTGGGCTCTGCAGTGGAGAAGGAAGCAAGGGGCTGTCACCCATGGAGTGCTACATAGCCTGGAGGCAGCCCACGTGGCAGGGAGAGCACACGTCTGGGCTCAATGAACGCTACTGCCAAAAATCTACACTTAGATGCTTGGGGCGCACATGCACTCACAGTGGAGAACTCCTAGGGGGGTGTATCACAAAGAGCCATTGTTACTGCACAAGGTGAATAACTTCTTGTTCTGCTCTGCACACTCAGCTACCAAGTCTGTCCTCTGAATTGGAGACATGCAGCATTCACTTACTGAATCAAGCTGCTTTGTCTTCCAAGCACACTGCCTAAGCACAGCCATTTGGTCATCACAGGGCAGTTCAGATTCCATGAGAGTCTCCACTTTATCTGAAATGAGTCTCAGTCCCCCTCAAACCACTTCAGAACTGTTCACGTGGGATCTTTCCAAATCAACATCTGTCATTTTTCACAGAAAAATCTTGGCCATTAGGAATTGAAATAAGCCTCTCTACAAATAAGCTATCTTCTCCAGACATATTTCTCTTAATTTCTTGCAACCAAATCACTTGCACTCCTTTCAGTGACAGAAAACTGTTTGGACAAATCACAAGGAACCTCTTCTGTAGGAGCTTTGAGCATCAATTCACCTTCATTGGGCTCTGAGGAAGCATAGCTCTGCTGAGCCACAACCACCACCTCCTCATTTTCTTGTACACCCACAACCATCTTTGGCCCCTCAGGTACAGTTTTAGACCACCCCATTTCATACAAACAAGTGAATGGTTAGAGGCTCTCTCCTGCCCTTTGCTACTTTCCTTGCTGGTTCCAGAAAGGTTCACAGGCTCAGCACACACAAGGGCAGCACTGGTTTCCTCCTTGGTATTTGTTTCCACGCTCTCAGCGGGGAGCACAAACAAATAAGAACGGCCACACTAGGTCAGACCCAAGGCCCATCTAGCCCAATATCCTGTCTTCTGACAGAGGCCAATGCCAGGCACCCCACAGGGAGTGAACAGAACAGATAATCACCAAAGCAATCCCTCTCCTGACATCCATGTCCATACCCATCCTGGCCAATAGTTATGGATGGACCAACCTCCATGAATTTATCTAGTTCTGTTTTGAACCCTGTTAGTCTTGATTTTCACAGCATCCTGTAGCAAGGAGTTCCACAGGCTGAGCATGTGCTGTGTTAAGAAAAACTTCCTGTTAGTTTTAAATCTGCTACCCATTAATTTCATTTGTTGACTCCTAGTTCTTTTGTTATGGGAGCAAGTAAATAACTTTTCCTTATTCACTTTTTCCACACCAATCATGATTTTATACATTGCTGTCATATCCCCCCTTAGTCTCCTTTTTCCGAAGATGAAAAGTCCGTCTTTTCAATCTTTCTTCATATGGCACCTGTTCCAAACCCCTCAGCATTTGTGTTGCCCTCTTCTGAACCTTTTCCAATACCCATATATCTTTTTTAAGATGAGACGACCACATTTGTATGCAGTTAACAAGATGTGAGAGTACCATGGATTTATACAGAGGCAATAAGATAGTCTCTGTCTTATTCTCCATCCCTTTTAAAATGATCCCTAGCATTCTGTTTGCCTTTTTGACTCGTGCAGCACATTGAGTGGGTGTTTTCAGAGAACTATCCACAGCGACTCCAGGATCTGTCTTGTACAGTTATAGCTAAATTAGTCCCCAGGATTTTAAATAGTAACAGAGAGGAAGCCGTGCTAGTCTATACACTATCAAAACAAAAAGCAGTCAAGTAGCACTTTAAAGACTAGCAAAATAGTTTATTAGGTGAGCTTTCGTGGGACAGACCCACTTCTTCAGACCATAGCCAGACCAGAACAGACTCAATATTTAAGACACAGAGAACCAAAAACAGGAAGCAAGGAGGACAAATCAGAAAAAGATAAGGTGAGCAAATCAGAGAGTGGAGGGGTGGGGGGGAAGATCAAGAATTAGACTGAGCCAAGTATGCAGACGAGCCCCTATAGTGACTCAGAAAGTTCCCATCACGATTTAAACCATGTGTTAATGTGCCGAATTTGAATATAAAAGTCAGCTCGTCCACTTCTCTTTCTAAAATGTTGCGATAATTTCTCTTCAGTAACACACATACCTTGAGGTCATTGACAGAATGCCCCATTCCATTAAAATGTTGACTAACTGGTTTGTGGATCTGGAGTGTTTTGATGTCTGTTTTGTGCCCGTTGACCCTTTGTCTAAGGGAGTTAGAAGTCTGTCCAATATACAAAGCATCTGGGCATTGTTGGCACATGATGGCATATATGATGTTAGCAGAGGAGCATGAGAAAGTGCCCGTGATTCTGTGAGTAACCTGGTTAGGTCCAGTGACGGTATTTCCAGAGAAGATATGTGGACAAAGATGGCAGCGGGCTTTGTTTCAGGGAAAGGTTCCAGGACAGTGTTCCTGGGGTATAGACTGTGGCTGTTAGTGAGGATCCTCATGTGGTTGGGAGGTTGTCTGTAGGAGAGAACAGGCATGTCACCCAGGGCCTTCTAGAGTGTAGCATCCTGATTAAGAATAGGTTGTAGGTCTTTAATAATTCGTTGCAGTGGTCTGAGTTGGGGGCTGTAGGTGATGACCAGTGATGTTCTGTTCTTGGCTTTTTTGGGCCGATCTTGGAGCAGCTGGTCTCTGGGTATTCGTCTGGCCCTGTCAATTTGTTTTTTTACTTCTGCTGGTGGGTAATTCAGGTTTATGAATATTTGGTAAAGTTCTTGTAGTTTTTGGTCTCTGTCAGTTGGGTCAGAGCAAATGCGATTGTACCTAAGAGCTTGACTGTAAACAATGGATCTAGTCACGTGTGCAGGATGGAAACTAGAAGGGTGTAGATAAGTATAGTGATCAGTAGGTTTTCGGTACAGTGTGGTACTGATCAGGCCATCCTTGATTAGTACTGTAGTGTCCAGGAAATGTATCTCTTGCATGTTGTAATCGAGGCATAAGTTGATGGTGGGGTGTAGATTGTTAAAGTCTCTGTGGAATTCTTCTAGAGCCTATGTACCATGGGTCCAAATCATAAAGATGTCATCAATGTATCTTAAGTAGAGGAGCGGTAATAGGGGACGAGAGCTGAGGAATCGTTGTTCCAGGTCAGCCGTAAATATATTAGCATATTTTGGGGCCATGTGGGTGCCCATAGCACTTCCACTAATCTGGAGGTATAAATTGTCCCCAAAACAGAAATGATTGTGTGTGAGAACAAAGTTACAGAGGTCAGACACCAGATTGCCTGTGGTGGCATCAGGGATGGTGTTCCTGCGCAACGGGTACAAAACAGACATCAAAACGCTCCAGATCCACAAACCAGTTAGTCAACATTTTAATGGAATGGGGCATTCTGTCAATGACCTCAAGGTATGTGTGTTACTGAAGAGACATTATCGCAACGTTTTAGAAAGAGAAGGGGACGAGCTGACTTTTATATTCAAATTTGGCACATTAACACATGGTTTAAATCGTGATGGGAACTTTCTGAGTCACTATAGGGGCTCGTCTGCATACTTGGCTCAGTCTAATTCTTGATCTTCCCCCCCACCCCTCCACTCTCTGATTAGCTCACCTTGATTATCTTTTTCTGATTTGTCCTCCTTGCTTCCTGTTTTTGGTTCTCTGTGTCTTAAATATTGAGTCTGTTCTGGTCTGGCTATGGTCTGAAGAAGTGGGTCTGTCCCACGAAAGCTCACCTAATAAACTATTTTGCTAGTCTTTAAAGTGCTACTTGACTGCTTTTTGTTCCCCAGGATTTTGTGTGTGTAATTGGGATTATTTTTTCCAATGTGCATTACTTTACATTTATCAATATTAAAAATCATTTGCAACTTTTTTGCCTAGTCATTTAATTATGAGAGACCTTTCTGAAGCTCTTCACTGTCTGCTTTGTTCTTAACTCTCTTGAGCTGTTTAGTATCATCAGTGAATTTTGCCACCTCTCTGTTAGCTCCTTTTACCAGATCATTTGTAACACTTCGATTCTTTACTGAAGTTTTGACTAATTTGCCTGGTGCTTACGTTAGACTTAGTGGTCTGTAGTTGCCAGAATCATCCTAGAGCCCTTTTTAAATATGTATGTTACGTTAGCTGTCTTCCAGTCAAGAGGTACAGAAGCTGATTTAAAGGATAAATTACAAACCACAGTTAATAGTTCCACAATTGCATGTTTGAGTTCTTTCAGAACTCTTGTGTGAATGCCATCTGGTCCTGGTGACTTGTTACTATTGTTTTATCAATTTGTTCTGTAAACTTCTCTAATGACACCTCTGTCTGGACAATTCCTGTGATGTGTCACCTAAAAAGAATGGCTCAGGTTTGGGAATCTCCCCAACAGCCTCAGCGATGAAGACTGAAGCAAAGAATTCATTCAGTATCTCTGCAATGGCCTTATTATCCTTGAGTGCTCTCTTAGCTTGTTGATAATCTAGTTCCCCTACTGGTTATTTAGCAGGCTTCCTTCCTCTGATGTACTTAAAAACATTTTGCTATTGCGGTTTACATTTTTGGCTAGCTGTTCTGTTCTTCAAACTCCCTTTTGGCTTTTCTTATTATGTCTTTACACTTAACAGAATGTACGCTCCTTTCTATTTTACTGACTGGGATTTAACTTCCACTCTTTAAACCATGCTGCTTTGTCTTTCGCTGTTTCTTTTGCCTGGTTGTTAAGCCATGGTGCACTGCACCTTTTAATTTCTGTTTAACTAACCTCTTTTTTGGGTAGTTTCCCTTTCTGAAATTAAATGCCACAGAGCTGGACTGCTGACGTGCTTTCCCAGTCATGGGGATGTTAAATTTTGTTACAATGTGGTCACTATTTCCAAGCAGTCCAGTTATATTTACCTCTTAAACCAGATCCTGTGCTCCACTTAGGACTAAATCAAGAACTGTCTCCCCTTTTGGGTTCCAGAACTAGCTGCTCCAAGAAGCAGTCATTGAAGGTATCAAGAAATTTTATCTCTGCATCCCGTGTACCTGTTAATATGGAGATAAATGAACTCCTCATTGTTACTGAGTTTTTTGTTTTGATTGCCTCTCATCTCCCTTAGCATTTCGTTGTTGCTCTCACTATCCTGGTCAGATGGTCAGTAATATATCCCTACGGCGATATTCTTATTAGAGCACACACTTACTATCCATAGTGATTCTATTAAACATTTTAATTCATTTAAGATTTTTACTTCATTTAATTCAACATTTTCTTTCATATATATATATATACTGCTGCTCCCCCACCAGCACGGCCTGTTCTGTCATTCCGGTATATTTTGTACCCTGGTATGATTGTGTCACATTGAATGTCCTCATTCCACCAAGTTTCTGTTATGCTTATTATAGCAATATCCTCTTTTAATACAAGGCACTCTAATTCACCCGTCCTCTTGTTTAGGCTTCTAGCTTTTGTATATAAGCACTTTAAAAATTTGTCACTATTTAACTGTCTGCCATTTCTTGATGTCTAAGATTCTCTTTTTCATTTGATTTTTCTCATCTGATCTTACATATATTTTATTTTCTTCAATCCTTTCTTTCTTATTAGACTATAGAGAATCCCTATTTATTGGCCCTTCCATAAGAAATCTCTCTGTCAGATCCATGTGCTCCTCTGCACCCCTCAGCTTTCCCCCAGCCCTTAATTTAAAAACTGCTCTGTCCCACGAAAGCTCACCACCTAATAAATTATTTTGTTAGTCTTTAAAGTGCTACTGGACTGCCTTTTTGTTTTGCTAGAATATAGACGAACACGGCGATCTCTGTTACCTTTTTCATGTTAAGCACTAGCAGTCTGGTTCCGCTTTGGTTTAGGGTGCAGTCCATCCTTCCTGGACAGGCTCCCCCTTCCCCAAAAGTTTCCCCAGTTCCTAATGATTCTAAGCCCCTCCTCTCCATGCCATTGCCTCACCCACCCATTGAGACTCTGAAGTTCTGTCTGCCCACCTGGCCCTGCCCGTGGAACTGGAAGCATTTCAGAGAATGCTACCACAGAGGTCCTGCATGTCAGTCTCTTTCCTAGAAGCCTAAATGTGGTCTCCAGAGCCAAAGTCATTGGTACCTACACGTACCACGACCACCAGCTCCTCTCCAGCCCTCCACATAAGTCTCTCTCGCTGTCTTGAGAGATCCGCAGCCTTTGCACCAGTCAGGCAAGTCACCGCACAGTTCTCCTGGTCGTCACAAACCCATCTACCTATGTTTCTAATGATCAGATCCTCCATAACTAACACCTGCTTTTTCCTGCTGACTGGGGTTCCCTCCCCCAGAGAGCATCATCTGGAAGGAGGGTCCCCACGATGGGATAGTTTCCCTCTGCTCCAGTTGAATGTTCTCCTTCCGTGAGCCTTTTGCCCTCCTCAGCAGCACAGGGGCTGTCTGAAAGGGGTGAGACAGTTCTACAGTATGCCGGAAAGTGTCACCTCTGTACCTCTGTGCCTGCCTCCGTGCCTCCAGTTCAGCCATCCGGGTCGCCAAAGCCCTCACATGGTCTCTGAGGGCCAGGAGCTCCTTGCACGCAATGCACATATACGCCACCCATCCATAGAGCAAGTAGTCACACACGCTGCACTGGGTGCAATAGACAGGATAACCCCCACTCTACTGCTGACTTCTGCCTGCATTTCCTGCTGCAGAAAATTAGATTGTTGGTAGAGTTCTTATTTAAACAGGTAGTTTTGGTTTTAGTTTAGTTTAAAAGGTTTTTATACCAAAAAAAAAAAAAGTGGGGGGGGGAGACAGAAGCAACTGCTACAACTACCATGGAATCTCCCTCCTAAGTGTCACTGGTAAACTGTTCGCTCGCATCATCCTTGGCAGACTCCAGAAGATTGCTGAGAGGGTGTACCCCGAATCTCAGTGCAGATTCCGTGCAGAGAAGTCTACCGTTGACACGGTCTTCTCTCTAAGGCAGCTGCAGGAGAACTTTGACTTGGTCAGCAGGGTGGTCTGTTCAAACTGCTCCACAAGATAGGCTGTCCTGCACGGTTACTCAAGCTGATCCAGTCGTTCCACAAAGACATGAGAGGACCCATCCAATATGACAGCGCTTTATCGGATGCTTTCAGAATCAGGAGCGGCGTCAAACAAGGATGCGTGCTTGCTCCGACATTGTTCGGGATCTTCTTCGCACTCCTCCTGAAACGTGCCTTTGGATCTTCAACAGAGGGCATCTTGCTGCACACAAGATCTGATGGGAAACTGTTTAACCTTGCAAGGCTGAAAGCTAAGTCTAAGGTGCGGGAAGTCCTCATCAGAGACATGCTGTTCGCAGACGATGCTGCTGTAGTGTCTCACACAGAAGACCAGCTTCAAAAACTGCTGGATCAGTTCTCCAAAGCGTGCAAGGACTTTGGGCTTACCATCAGCCTAAAGAAGACAAACGTACTTGGTCAGGATGTTGCTGAATCCCCATCAATCAGCATTGACAACTATACGTTAGAGGTCATCCACGAGTTCGTTTACCTCGGGTCCACCATCACTGACACCCTGTCGTTGGACACTGAGCTAAAGAGGAGGATCGGAAAAGCGGCCACAACTCTGTCCAGACTCAGCAAGAGAGTGTGGAATAACAACAAGCTGTACACTCACACCAAAATGCAAGTCTACAGAGCCTGCATCCTCAGCACCCTCCTTTATGGCAGCGAGACTTGGACCCTGTATGCCCGCCAGGAAAAGATGCTGAACGTCTTCCACTTGCGCTGCCTCAGGCGCATCCTTGGAATATCATGGAAGGACAGAGTGACCAACACCGCCGTCCTCGAGCAAGCTGGAATCCCAACCATGCACACCCTCCTCAGGCAGCATCGGCTCCGCTGGCTTGGCCACGTCCACAGGATGAATGATGGAAGGATTCCCAAAGACATCCTGTATGGTGAACTAGCCTGTGGCAAAAGACCTCCCAGACGCCCCCAGTTGCGCTACAAAGATGTCTGCAAGAGAGACCTCAGAGAGGTAGACATTGAGCTGGACAACTGGGAAGAACTAGCAGACGACCGCGTCAGATGGAGGCAGGGGTTACACAAGGGCCTTCAGAAGGGCGAGTTGAAGATCAGACAGCTAGCAGAGGAAAAGCGAGCGCACAGAAAGCACACTAAGGACTTGCCAGACACCCACTACATCTGCAAGAGATGCAGCAAGGACTGTCACTCTCGTGTCGGTCTTCATAGTCACAGTAGACACTGTAAATGAAGTCCTCAATTGAAACTTTAAAGGGTGCGTCCATAGTCTATGCAGACTGAGGGATGCCTACTACTACTACTAAAAGGTTTTTAAAAATGTCACATGTATCTATCTCCCTCCATACGACCCCTCTAAACTCCCTGTTAGTTGCTTCTGTTTGCAAGCTCTTTTGCATTCTCCTTGTGCTCTGGCTAGGATAGCAGCATCCTGAGCGACAGCATTGTTACACTGTACCCAGCAGGGCAGTACCCGGAGGCACCATGCAAGCACCAGCCTCATTTGGCCTCTGGGATTTGCACTGACGTTAAGTGGATGCCCCCTAGTTACAGCGCTGTGCGCCCCAGCAGACACAAACCTGGGACCGTTCCCTTCCTGGGCTGCAGTTGTGTTGAGAAGCGGCTCTGGCGCACCTGTGCTATCCGCAGCCATGTGTTGCTGAGAGGCCCCTTCTGCCTCCTCCACGGAGAAGGAATTTGAGGCCCGTGCTCCAGCAGCAGGTGGCTCGCCATTCCAAACAGCCAGGGTGGTGGGACTCTCCATCCTTGGTCTCAGCACCCATGGCTGTTCCTAGACCCTGCCGCAGAGCAGGGCAGCTCAGCTCCCTCCTTGGGCAAGTCATTACCACAGGAGCATTTCGAAGGGGCTCATATTCCACTAACCCTCCCCTCCCCAGCTGCTTGCTATGTTGCATGTGACTTTCTGTTGGCCCACCTGCCTGCCTGGGCCCCTTGAAGCATTCTGTGCCTTCCTCCCTCATCCCAGCACCCAGGGCTCTTCCCAGGCACGTGCTGGGAGAGTGGGCTAGATTCCTGCACAGATGAAGGACCATCCCAACAGACAAGTCACTGCTCTCCACCTTATGCAGAGCTGCTCTCAGCAAACCATGTCCCCAGGCCTCACTAGCCAATAAACCCCACCCTCCCACCACTGCCCCCACACACGAGTGTCCCCACTTCCCCTGCTAGAGCTTCAGGCTGACTGCCCCCTCCTGATCCGCCAGCTCTCCATGCTTGGGCTAATTCCTGTGTCCCTCCTGAGCCAGCAGACACACTGGAAAGGTCCCTGGAGACAGCTGTTTGCCTGCACAGAAAAGCAATGGACCCTCCTCCCTCGAACGTTTGGCAAAACCATCATCGCGAGTCGCTGCCCCAAGGGACCCACGAGGCTTAGAGCCGTCTCCCTGTGCATTGTGTCACACTTGCTGGGAGGCTGGGTTACGCTGTGACAGTCAAACTACACACCAGCAAGGGGAGCAGTGGGGTAGGGCTCTCCTGGCAGGTGGGGTCTGAGCAGGGCTGAGGGGACAGCCTGGGGAGCAATGAGCTATGGCTGCCATGGGCGGGCAGGGGGCTCGGGCACTGCAGATGAAACAGTGGGGATGATGATGGGGGGGGCATGGAGGGGGCAGGGTGGCTCTGATCCCTGTCCCTGCAGGTTGGAGTACGATGCCTACCGCACAGACCTGGAGGAGCTAAGCCTGGGCCCACGGGACGCCAGCACCTTGTGTCGCCTGGAGGCCGCCCAGAGCCACTTCCAGAACCACAAGGAGAAGTACGAGAAGCTGCGGGCCGACGTGGCCATCAAGCTCAAGTTCCTGGAGGAGAACAAGGTGTGTGTGGGGGCAGGGGCTGGCCAAAACTCCGGGTCCTGGCAGCCATGGGTGCTGCAGGAGAAACCAGCCTCGCTGCCTTCTCTCACCCTGCCCCCCATGGCTGGGCCAGCGCCCACGGCTGCCACCCGCCCCACTCTGCACCTGCCCCCCCATTGCTGGGCCAGCGCCCACGGCTGCCACCCGTCCCCCCATTGCTGGGCCAGTGCCCACGGCTGCCACCCACCCCACTCTGCACCTGCCCCCCCATTGCTGGTCCAGCTCCCACGGCTGCCACCCGCCCCCCCATTGCTGGGCCAGTGCCCACGGCTGCCACCCACCCCACTCTGCACCTGCCCCCCCATTGCTGGGCCAGCTCCCACTGCTTCCACCCGCCCCCCCATTGCTGGGCCAGCTCCCACGGCTGCCACCCGCCCCCCCATTGCTGGGCCAGCTCCCACGGCTGCCACCCGTCCCACTCTGCACCTGCCCCCCCACATTGCTGGGTCAACTCCCACTGCTTCCACCCGCCCCCCCATTGCTGGGCCAGTGCCCACGGCTGCCACCCGCCCCACTCTGCACCTGCCCCCCCATTGCTGGGCTAGCTCCCATGGCTGCCACCCGCCCCACTCTGCACCGCCCCCGCCCCATTGCTGGGTCAGCTCCCACTGCTTCCACCCGCCCCACTCTGCACCCGCCCCACCATTGCTGGGCCAGCTCCCACGGCTGCCACCCGCCCCACTCTGCACCTGCCCCCCCCCATTGCTGGGTCAACTCCCACTGCTTCCACCCGCCCCCGCATTGCTGGGCCAGTGCCCACGGCTGCCACCCGCCCCACTCTGCACCTGCCCCCCCATTGCTGGGCTAGCTCCCACGGCTGCCACCCGCCCCACTCTGCACCGCCCCCCCCCCCCCCCCCCATTGCTGGGTCAGCTCCCACTGCTTCCACCCGCCCCACTCTGCACCTGCCCCCTCATTGCTGGGCCAGCTCCCACGCCTGCCACCCGCCCCACTCTGCACCTGCCCCCCCCCATTGCTGGGTCAGCTCCCACGGCTGCCACCCGCCCCACTCTGCACCCCCCCCCCCCCCATTGCTGGGCCAGCTCCCATGGCTGCCACCCACCCCACTCTGCACCAGCCCCCTATTGCTGGGCCAGCTCCCACTTCTTCCACCCGCCCCACTCTGCACCTTCCCCCCCATTGCTGGGCCAGTGCCCACGGCTGCCACCCGCCCCACTCTGCACCCGCCCCCCATTGCTGGGCCAGCTCCCACTGCTTCCACCCACCCCACTCTGCACCTGCCTCCCCCATTGCTGGGTCAGCTCCCACGGCTGCCACCCACCCCACTCTGCACCTGCCTCCCCCATTGCTTGGTCAGCTCCCACTGCTTCCACCTGCCCCACATGGGGTAGGGCTGGGCTGTGCCCCCAATAGGGTTGTGAGCAGGCTGGGTAGCTACGGCTGTTGTGGGGCAGGGCAGGGCTGGGCTGGGCTGGAACCATGCCTGGCTGCTGGAAGGCTGGGGTGGTGTCTGGGGCTGGACTGGGGCATTGCTGGGGGCTGTTTGGTTTGGGCTGGGGCACTGGCGGGAGGCAGGCTGGTTTGTCTTGGCAGCTGGTGTTACGCTGATAAAAAGCACACTGGGTTATTGTCCAGGGAAGAGGTAATGCACCTTGTTTATTGAGAGTACAGTAGAAAAGCGGTTAGCATATTCACAGAGGCACACTGTGTTGCCAGTTGATGTTATAGACACACATCTCTTGCTCACTTTCCAACAAACAAGCAGTCCTGTAGCACTTTACAGGCTGACAATATCGTGTGTTAGGGGATGAGCTTTTGTGGGGCAGACCCACGTTTCCAGATCTGGATAATTCTGATAAATGTTAACTGAGATAAAGAGAATTGAACAGACAGATAGAAAAAATGAAATAACTGACAAATCAGCTCGCTAGGACAGCAGGAACCCTAATTGTTCTCTGTGCAGGCAAGGTTTCAATGGCTTCTACCCTTTACGATGGTTGAGGGCAGGGCTCTGCAACCGAAATAGCAAGAAAGAAGAGCCGGTTTTTTCAAATTCAGTTACAAAAGCAGCACTCCAGGAGCCACAGTGCGTGTGAATACGAGACGGTTGTTAATAAATGACGTCCGACTGCACTTTTTGTCAGCCCGCTCTAAGAACAGTCACACAATGATCTGTCCAGTTAGAAAGCTGTTACCACCATCTCCGGGCTTTACCTGCCTCAGCCCCCAAATCTTCCTGCTACCCCCAAGCTTCACCCCCCATCCCCAGGCTTAATCCCTACCAGCACTAAACCCCACTCCCGCCCCCAGGTTTAATCCACCTCAGTCGCCCTGCCTCAGCCTGCCCACTGAACCTGGATCACACTTGCCCACCCTCTGCTCTCCCCTCCACATGCACTGTGGGTCCTCCCTGAAATGTCTCAGGCCAGAAAGTGCCTGCAGCTTCCCTAGCCTCTCCCCACCCAGTGGCACCAGCGCTGGGCTCACTGGGTCTTGGGGCCGGGTGGGAAGCTGGGCTGGGTCCTGGAGGAGCTGACCTTGCACTGCCGGATGCAGCTTCAGGCTCCAGTAGCTGCTGGGGAGTGCTGCACTGCCTGGGAGGAGGCACTGGCCTCACAGGGAGGGAAGCTGCACTCATAGGAAGCCTCCCCCTGCCTCCCCTCCTTAGCGTGGCTGGGCAGCTCTGGCAGGGGAAGATTCGGCTTCCCCCACGTGCAGCGTGTGCAGCTCCCTGCATGGCCCCCAGTGAAATAATGGAGCTAAATTGAACTGGTTCAGTGCCAGCCGTTAAACGATTCAATTTAGCTCCATTACGTCAGTGGGGGCAGCACAGGGAGCTGCAGTGGGAGTCAGTGGTGGCAGCGCCAACAGCCACAAGTGGCTCCTCAGAGAGCCGCAGGTTGCCAACCCCTGGTTTAGAGTGAATTATCTCACTGGTCACACATCAAAAGTCATGAGATGGTGTGCCTCAGTTTCCTCTTCATATAGCAGATCAGGTTTGTCATAGTTTCTCTGTGTGCTCCGCTTTGGCATTATTTCCAGATAATTGAGCAGCATTATTAAAATAGTGACTTCCCTCTCCCCCCTGCATTTTTTAGCATGAGGAGTGTTTCCAGTTACCGTTTCTAGCATGCTTAGAAGCTTTTCTTTTGCCAAAAGAAAATGGTAGGCATTGCGCCTTGTTACAGAGTCACTCGCGAACGTTACATCTATTCCAGTGTTGAACAGTAACTTGAGTTTTAATCTGTGTTCAATACTTTTCTTAAATCTTTGCATGAGTTTCAGTGTAATGATGTTCTTCAAGCAGACCCCTTTTGTATCTTGTTTGAGATTTCAGCACTCACACTATTTTTTTTTCCTACTTAGGGATAACCTTTCCCCTTTTATTCTTAGCTTTGGCTTTTCCTTTTTCACCTCTCTTTTGTAGAGTCATAATCTCAAATTTACTTTTTTATTTTAGGTAGTTGCTGATCAGGGATATTCCTTTCTTGTGCCGCTTGTGGGCAGCGATCACCTTTTCCTATCAAAACAAAAAAGCAGTCAAGTAGCACTTTAAATACTAACAAAATAATTTATTAGGTGATGAGCTTTGGTGGGACAGACCCACTTCTTCAGACCATAGCCATACCAGAACAGACTCAATATTTAAGGCACAGAGAACCAAAAGAGTAATCAAAGTTGACAAATGAGAAAAAAATTATCAAGGTGAGCAAATCAGAGAGCGGGGGTGGGGAGTCAAGAATAGATGAAGCCAAGTATGCCAAAGAGCCCCTATAATGTCCCAGAAAATTTGCATCCTGGTTCAAACCATGTGTTAATGTGTCAAATTTGAATATGAAAGAGAGTTCAGCAGCTTCTCTTCTTCATCGAGTGTCCCCGTGGGTGCTCCACAATAGGTGTCGGGCTCGCCCGGCGCCGCAGATCAGAAATCTTCCAGCAGTTTCTCCTGGATCGTGCATGCGCCAGCGCGCACCACTCACCTGCGCGCCCCCAGCCACGTGCGCGATCCGGTCCCCGCCAGTTCCTTCTCAACTGCCATCGGCTGCAGACGGAATCCGCTCAGGCTACGGCCGGAGTCAGATTAGATAGTGTTTCTACATGTAAATTGTTGGGGTTTTTTTCCGGTAAAAAAAAAAAAAAAGAGGACAAAGAGAATATCAAAAAAAAATATATATATACGTATAATAAAAAGAGAGAGAGGAGCGGAGAAGAAGAGTGGACGTAAGGCCAGTAGGCCGCCCGCTGCCCTGCAGGCCAGTGTCCGCAATTCGGGTAAACAGGCACGGATTAAGTGCTAAGTACCCTATTAACAGTAAAAGACTCACCACGATGGCCTCTTCAGGCTTTGAAAAGTGTGAGTCTTGCCGTGAAGCTATGCCGGCCTCTGATGGGCACGGTGAATGTATCCGATGCCTGGGGGAATCACACGTTACCCAGAAGTGTTCCCACTGTGCTAAGCTCACAGCTAGGGCCAGGAAAGACAGAGAAATGCGTCTTAAAATGCTCCTGTTTGACAAGGCCCTCCAGCCAGACTTGCCAGAGAGGCCTCAACCAGAAGGGCCCTCTGGGTTCCACAAGAGGAAGGCAGCTTCTTTGACCCCCTCGGTGCAGAAACGGAGGAAACTCTCCCCAGCTCAATCCTTGCCGGCAGTTTCAGCGAGCGGGACGGGTGGAGCACACAGCCCCCAGCCACATACTCAGGCAAGCGGCAGCGCGGCAGCGCACGTGGCAGAGGCTGAGCCTCCGGTTACAAAACAGCCGGCACGTGCGGCGCCTAGAGTGTTGGCCAGGCAAGCGCCAGAACTGGCGGCACCGACCCCCGCGGCACCAACGGTGCAGGGCCAACAGGCACCGGAGGACGTTACCCACGCGGCACCACAGCTGAGCGAGCCGAGCGCGGTGCCAACAGCGGGGCCGAGATCCCCGGCGCGGGAGGGGGCGGTGCCAGCCCCGCAGGGAAGGGGAAAGGCAAGAACAAAAACCCGGCACTGCAGCCCTTCTCCGGACAGGGCTGCGCTGCTACTGACAACAAGCCCTCTCCCTGTGCTACACACGCTGCCCAGAAGGCCTGGGTCTCCACCGGCCTATTCAGAACCTCCTTCTCCATTCCTCCAACCAATGTTACCATGGCTTGGGCCACCTTCACCCTTTCTGGGATTGGATCCCCTGGAGTACTACCACAAACCAGTTTCACTGCTATCTGTGTCATCGCGGAGGTCTTGCTCTCCCAGACGTCGGGGGTACACACCCCGAGAGTGGTCCAGGTCTCCATACCCAGACCCGTGCCCGTGCTGTCATGGTCGTTCTTATCATGCTGGACACAGACACCCCAGGCCTACGCCCAAGGGCAGGTCCCCCCCCCGGTCGTCCAATACCCCCGTGGACACTCTCGATCGGGGATGGAAACACAGTTATCTCAAGGGGAGTTAATTTTAGAACCCCGAGACTTTCCTTCGCAATCCTCCAGCGACCAGGTATATCATCGGCCGCAGGAACCTGAGAGTTCGAGGGAGGTTTATCCTAGTGGTTCCTCCTCATCCTCCCCAGATGAGGCCATGGCCCCTGGGGATTGTCACTCCCCCGGATGACCTCAAACAGTTCCAGGAGCTGTTTAAAAGGGTGGCTTTCACGCAAAGCATTCAAATGGCAGAAGTGCAGGAGAAACATCACAAACTCCTGAAAAATTTGAGACCCCCGGCTTCATCCAAAATTGCTATCCCGCTGGACGAAGCCATTATGGAGTCAGCCACTACCATATGGCAGACTCTGGCCTCCGCTCCGCCTATGAACAAGAGAGCAGATAAGAAGTACTTCGTCCCGGCAAAGGGCATGGAGTTCCTCTTCAGTCACCCACAACCGAATTCTTTGGTGGTCGAGTCATCCCAGCAGAGGTCAAAGACTTTTCAGTATAAATCGGGGGGATCAGACAAAGATGCCAAGAAGCTAGAGCTGTTTGGCAGGAAGGTATATTCCTCTTCCACCCTGCTACTGAGAGTGGCAAATTATGCGGCACACCTAGCGAACCATAATTTTGATAATTACTCCAGGCTTACTTCTCTCATGGATTCACTTCCGGAAGATAAGAAGCCGGTGTGAAAGGCAATTGTGCAAGAGGGCTACGCAGCTGCGAGAACAGGAGTCCAGATCGCCCTGGATGTGGCAGATATGGCAGCATGCTCAACGGCTACAGCAGTGGTCATATGTAGAGAATCTTGGCGCCAGACATCGGGTATCCTGAGGGACCTACAGGCGAAGATCGTGGATCTTCCCTTTGACACGCAAAAGTTGTTTGCAGATTCAACTGACTCGGTCCTCCACTCTAGTAAGGACTCGAGAGCTACACTTAGAACCCTGGGTATTTATACTCCTCCATATAGGAAGAAAAAATATTACCCTCAGCAAAGATGCTACCCATACCAACCACAGCGTGCGCAGTATCAACGGGGCTACGACCAAGGGCAACATCAACAACAGCAACAGTACAGAACTCCCAGGCGACGTTCTCAACAAAGCCGTACACCCTCGGGACAGGCCCAAAGGCAACAAGTTTGACGGGCATGTCGAGGGCTGCACTATCACTACCATCGCTCAATGCCACTCTCATCTCATGTTCCAGCATCGCCTCAGACCGTTTCACTCCCAATGGCAAAAGATCACCGCAGACAAATGGGTGCTGGAGATCATAGCCACGGGTTACGCGATCCTCTTCCAGTCACTCCCACCGATGAAGCCTCCTTCCAGGCCTGACCTCCAGGACGCTATCCACGAGGCGAAGCTCAAGCAGGAGGTGGACCACCTTATGTTCATAGGGGCGGTGGAAAGAGTGCTGGAACAATTCCAGGGGAAAGGTTTTTATTCACGCTACCTCCTCACAGAGAAGAAAACAGGAGGCTGGAGGCCCATCTTAGATCTTCGGGGCCTCAACCACTACTTACGCAAGCAACGTTTTCGGATGATTACAGTCGCCGCCATACTCACGGAACTGGACGATGGAGATTGGTTTGCAGCCCTCGACTTACAAGATGCGTATTTTCATATAACAATCCACCCAGCACACAGGCGCTTCCTCCGCTTCATGGTCGGCAAGGAACACTTCCAGTACAGGGTTCTTCCGTTCGGCCTCTCCTCGGCCCCCAGAGTCTTTACCAAAACCCTGGCAGTGGTGTCAGCCTACCTGCACAGACAGGGGGTATTTATATTCCCATACCTGGACGACTGCCTACTGAAAGGGGCCTCAAAGGCAGAGGTCTGACGCATGATCCGCGTCACAGCGGACACCATTTCTTCGCTGGGCCGAGTCATCAACCTCGCGAAGTCAAAGACCGACCCCACACAAGACATAGAGTTCATAGGTGCACGCATAAACCCTATCCCAGCAAGGGTGTACCTACCCGACGCCCGCTTCCGCGCCATCAGTTCGCTGGTGCAAGTCATCACATACAGCCCCACGGTGCCGGTCTTGACGTGCTTGTAGCTGCTGGGTCACATGGCAGCAGCGACGTTTGTGGTACAAAATGCCAGATTGCACATGCGAAGCCTGCAGCGTTGGCTGGCGAGCGTCTACAAACCGGCATCCCACACTGTCCACAGGGTGGTGTCGCCCACGGCAGAGGTGCGCAGATCCCTGGCGTGGTGGGTAAACCCCAAGAACCTGCTAGCAGGGGTGCCTTTGCACCAACCACAAATTTCTATTTTTCTTACTACCGACGCCTCCCACATAGGATGGGGAGCGCACATCGGCGACAAGGTGACGCAAGGGCTATGGTCCCCTGCGGAAAAGACACTGCACGTAAACATACTGGAGCTCAGAGCAGTGTTCAACGCCTGCAAACATTTTCGAGACCACATATACGGCAAAGTAGTCGGGATCAATACAGACAATACCTCCACTATGTTTTACATAAATCGACAAGGAGGAGCCCGATCCTGTGCCCTATGTGCGGAAGCAGTCCGACTGTGGAACTGGTGCATCGCCAACAACATCACGTTGAAAGCCTTGTACTTGCCGGGTGCTCACAACGTGAAAGCAGATCAGCTGAGCAGGCGCTTCGCACTCATGCACGAGTGGCAGATCCGCTCCGATCTGCTACGACCAATCTTTCATACATGGGGGTTTCCCCAGATCAATCTGTTTGCCACCCAGCACAACAAGAAGTGTCCCCAGTACTGCTCCAGGGCAGGAGTGGGGTGGGGGTCCCTGGGGGACGCATCCATGATTTCATGGAAGGGCCCCCTGCTTTACGCGTTCCCCCCCACAGCGCTTATCCACAAGGTCTTGCAGAAAGCCAGAAGGGAGAGAGCTCGCATGATACTAGTAGTTCCAACGTGGGATCAGCAGCAATGGTTTCCCTTGCTTCTGCGCATGTCAGACCGCCCACTGCTCCCTCTACCAGTGGCTCCGGACCTACTCACGCAGGCTCAGGGGTCCATAGTGCACCTGCACCCTCAGGGCCTGCGCCTACAAGCATGGCTAATCCATGGCTCAGCTCCTTAGAAAGCACATGTACGGAGGGAGTACAAGTAGTCCTGGAAAGTAGCCGAAGGACCTCCACCAGGAAGACTTACAAGGATAAGTGGACTTGATTCACAGCCTGGTGTTCCACCAAGCAGTTAGCTCCCCTTGATGTTCCTATACCAATAATACTAGAATACTTATTGGACCTCAAGAGGGGCAAGCTTTCCTTATCCTCGCTAAAAGTCCATCTTGCCGCTATATCAGCCCTTCGGCATACAGAGGAGGGGCCCACGGTATTCGCCCATCCTATAGTTACCAGGTTCTTGAAGGGGTTGGTAAACCTGTATCCCCCTCGGAAACCGCTTCCACCATTGTGGAACTTGGACTTGGTGCTCAGCACGCTAACGGGTCCACCTTTTGAACCATTAGCCACAGTTCCCCTACGTCTCCTTACGATAAAAACAACCTTCCTCCTTGCAGTTACGTCAGCTCGCAGGGTCAGTGAGCTCGCAGGAGTTATGGCAACGCCGCCCTGCACAGTATTCTCAAAGGAGGCGGTAACCTTACGGCTGCACCCAGCCTTTGTTCCAAAAGTTTCTTCAGAGTTCCATCTTAACGAACCAATAGTTTTATCCTCGTTTTACCCGAAGCCTCACAGCTCCAGCAAAGAGGCATGCCTGCACCTCCTGGACGTGAGGGCGGCATTGGCCTTCTACATAGACAGAACTAAATCCTTCCGGAAAACGGACAGGCTTCTAGTGTCTCTTGTTCCCAAGTCAAAAGGGGAAGGCCTCTCTTCACAGAGAATTTCCAAGCACATTGTGTCCTGTATAAAAATGTGCTACGAGCTTCGAAAGACTCCTTTGCTAGCCCCGCCTAGGACTCACTCCACCAGGCCGGTGGCATCGTCAACAGCCTTCTTCAAGGGCATCGCATTGAAAGACATCTGTAGAGCAGCGACCTGGTCATCCTACAACACCTTCGCCAAGCATTATGCCCTACATCGGGTATTCCAAGAGGATACCCGTCTGTCGACAGCAGTCCTTTCTGGGGCAAGCTGCACATAAACCGATTACCCACCTCCTTTCTTGGGTTACTGCTGGGTAGTCACCTATCGTGGAGCACCCACGGGGACACTCAGTGAAGAAAGAGAAGTTACTCACTGTAGTTACGGTGGTTCTTCGAGATGTGTCCCCGTGGGTGCTCCACAACCCGCCCATCTCTCCCCGCTTCGGATCTCTGTCTAGTGTTTTTCAGGAGCATTCGAGGCGGTTGGTCAAGGAACTGGCGGGGACTGGATCGTGCACGTGGCCGGGGGCATGAGAGGAGCGGCGCGCGCCAGCGCATGCGCGATCCAGGAGAAACTGCTGGAAGATTTCCGATCTGCGGCGCCGGGCGAGCCCGACACCTATTGTGGAGCACCCACGGGGACACATCTCGAAGAACCACCGTTACTACGGTGAGTAACATCTCTTTTCTAAAGCAGACTGGAAATTCTTCTTCAATAAAACACAAACTCTTAAGTCATTAACAGAATGGCCCACCCCATTAAAATGTAGACAAACTGGTTTGTGGATCAGGAACGTTTTGATGTCTGTTTTGTGCCCATTAACTCTTTGTCTGAGAGAGTTTGAAGTCTGTCCAATATACAAAGCATCTGGGCATTGTTGGCACGAAACAGCCAAGAACAGCCAAGAAAATAGGCCCAAAAAAGCCAAGAACAGAACACCACTGGTCATCACCTACAGCCCCCAACTCAAACCATTGCAACGAATTATTAACGACCTACAACCTATCCTTAACTAGGATGCCACACTCCAGAAGGCCCTAGGTGACAGGCCTGTTCTCTCCTACAGACAACCTCCCAACCTTATGAGGATCCTCAGAAACAGCCACAGTCTATACCACAGGAACACCAGTCCTGGGACTTTCCCTTGCAACAAAGCCTGCTGCCAGCTTTGTCCACTTATCTGTTCTGGCGATACCATCACTGGACCTAACCAGGCAGAGGTAAAGACCGAGGCAAAGAAAGCATTAAGTACTTCAGCTTTCCCTACATCATCTGTCACTGGGTTACCTCCCTCATACAGTAGGGGCCCGTCACCCTCTCTGATCACCTTCTTCTTGCTAACATGCCTGGAGAAACTTTTCTTGTTGTCCTTCACATTCCTCGCGAGTCGCAATTCCAGTTGAACTTTCGGCTTCCTGATAACTGCCCTGCATTCTCGAGCTATACGTTTATACCCCTCCCTAGACATCTGTCCAAGTTTCCACTTTTCGTAAGCTCCCTTTTTGTGCCTAAGTTTTCCAAGAATTTCCTCAGTAAGCCAGTCTGGTCTCCTACCATATTTACTTCTCTTGCTGCGCATTGGGGCGGTTTCTTTCTGTGCCTTCAATGGGGCTTCCGTAAAATACTGCCAGTTTTCCTGGACTCCTTTTCCCTTCATGGTAGCATCCCAGGGGATTCTGCCCATCAGAAGGAGTCAAAGTCTGCTTTTCTGAAGTCCAAGGTGTGTAATTTACTGCACTCTTTCCTTGCTTTCTTCAGAATCCTGAAGTCTACCATCTCATGATCACTGCTTCCCAGGTTGTCACCCATCTGTACCTTCCCCATTAGTTTCTCCCTGTTTGTAAGCAGCAGGTCAAGCCGCACACGACCTCTGGTTGGGTCCTTCAGCACTTGTACCAAGAAGTGATCCCCAACATTCTCCAGAAGTTTCCTGGACTGCTTTTGTACCACCGTATTGGTCTCCCAATAGATGTCAGGGTAATTGAAGTCCCCCACGATAACAAGAGCCTGCGATCCGGAAACTTATCTCAGTTGTCTAAAAAAAGCCTCATCTACCTCATCATCATGATTTAGAGGCCTGTAGCAGACACCAACCACCACATCTCCAGTGCTGCCTACACCACTAAGCTTGACCCATAGATTCTCAACAGGCTTTTCTCCCTCTATGTACTGGAGTTCTGAGCAGTCATAGTGCTCTCTTACATACAGTGCAACCCCTCCACCTTTTCTCCCTTGCCTGTTCTTCCTGAACAGTTTATACCCTTTCATGACAGCACTCCAGTCACGCGAGTCATCCCACCAAGTCTCTGTTATTCCAATCAAGTCATAGTTCTTGGACTGAGCCAGGGCTTCTAATTCCTCCTGCTTGTTACCCAGGCTTCTGGCATTGGTGTACAAACACTTTAGATAACTAGTCGATCTCCCTGCCCTCACTACTCGAACCAAGGGTCCACTTTTGTTGTACATTCCTCTTTGCATTTCTTCCCAGCCTCCAAGTTCCTTTCTGCCCACAGGGTTTCAGTCACCGTCCCTCAGCGAACCTAGTTTAAAGCTCTCCTCACTAAGTTTGCAAGCCTACTTGCGAAAATGCTCCTTCCTGTCTTGGTTAGGTGGACCCCATCTCTTCCCAATAATCCTTGTGCCTGGAACAGCGTCCCATAATTGAAGAATCCAAAGCCCTCTCTCCAATACCACCTGCGTAACCATGCATTTACTTCCTCAATTCGACGGTCCCTACCTAGCCCTTTCCTTTCAACAGGAAGGATAGACGAGAACACCACTTGCGCTCCAAATTCTTTGACCCTTCTTCCCAGTGCCACATAATCCGCAATAATCTGCTCAAGGTCATTCTTGGCCATATCGTTAGTTCCCACAGGCAGAATTAGGAAGGGGTAGTATTCCGAAGGCTTGAGCAGTTTTGCATCCTGAATTCGAGCTCCCGGTAAACAGCCCACCTCACAAGATTGCCGGTCCGGTTGGCAGATGGATGGTTCAGTCCTTCTTAGGAGGGAATCCCCTACCACCACCACCCGTCTTTTCCTTATGGGGATGGTGGTCATTGAACCCCCACTCCTAGGACAACACATCCCGTGTCCTGCAGTAGAAGCAGTTGCCTTCCGATTTTTTCCCTGTGAGGCTCCTTCCAAAGCATTCACCACCGCAGAACTGGTGGAGAGAGCCTGAAAGCGATTACTTATCTCTAGGCTATACTCTACTGCCCATTGAGCAAGGAGGGGGCTTTCTCAGTTCGCCCCCACGCCCTCTGGTCCCTATCCTTGTGTGCAGTTGAATTTTCATTCCTGCAGTCAGCTGATCCTCTTAAACACCTCACAAGAGGCCTTCCAGGAGAGCCGACTGCTGCTGCGTCTTCTTGCATTGGGGTTAAGAGTTTGTAAACCAATCGGTATTTAGCCCATTTGCTCTCCAGGTCTGAAATTGTGCAGACATCAGCTATCACTTGAGTGCACCAGGGTTTGTGGCAGAATTTTGCAAGATTTTTCATCTTTTACGACTGTCAATTCCTTGGTCTCCTCTCTGGGAGGGGGCTTAAAAGACTGCTGACCCTTGAATGGTTTCCAGCCTCTTAATAATAGTCCTTACTCATCTTGTACCATAGGATCGTGTCACAAGAAGAGAACAGAGACACTGAGCTTTGCTATTTTTGGCTCGGTCTTATTTACAGCCAAGGGTACACCACCTTTAAATTACTTCCCACCCTTTGGGTCGGAGAGTGTAGTGCTAAACCCCTCTCCTTACTCGGCCTTGCTCTGAGCAATGGGGTGTGTATACCTTTGAGACAATGTTTGTTTTCCCAGGGTGAGAATCAGGGTGATGGAGAGAGAGACCAGGTCAGGATCTCACAGCTGCTGTGGCTTTTGCCCCAAGTCCGGGAGGAGATTTTGTTTTAGTTCCACAAAGGAGAAAGCCTGCACTCTGCTCCCCTCTTAGCCCTATCTTCCCCTTCACAATTCTCCACTGATAATGAGCACATGGGATCTTTCTCAGGGAAAAAGGCAATACCCCACATCTGCTGCAAATGCTTGAGAAAAGCAGTTAGCATGTGTGTGGCGCTCTCACTGGGGCACAGCAGCCCCTTTCTTAGAGCTGTATTCTCACACTGGGATCAGTGGCGTTTGCCACTGAGTGCTTGTGATGTTTTCCAAGTTTCTTAATGTTTTCTTTAGCACTAGGCTGGAGGTACGCTGGGTGGATTTCCCCGGTGGCCAGGCTCAGGGTATAAGGGACGGATGTCCCCGGGGGCTGGGCAAGGGGGTATAAGGGATGGATGTCCCCGGGGAGCCAGGCTGGGCCGGGGGTATTGTGGGCAGATAGCAGCAGGGGCTGGGCTGGGCCAGGCCAGGCCGGGGGTCTAATGGGCAGATGTCAGCGGGGGCTGGGCCAGGCCAGGCCGGAGGTATAATGGGCAGATACCGGCAGGGGCCAGGCTAGGACGGGGATATAATGGGCAGATATCAGCGGGGGCTGGGCCAGGCCGGGGATATAATCAGTGGATGTCCCCGCGGGCTGGGCTGGGCCGGGCCGGGCCAAGGGTATAATGGGCAGATATCGGCTGGGCTGGGCCAGGCTGCGGGTATAATGGGCAGATATCGGCGGGGGCCAGGCTGGGCGTATAATGGGCAGATATCGGCGGGGCCCGGGCCGGGCCGGGCCGGGGGTATAATGGGCAGATATTGGCTGGGGCCAGGCCGGGGGTATAATGGGCAGATATCAGCAGGGGCCGGGCCGGGATGGGCCAGGCCGGGGGTATAATGGGCAGATATCAGCAGGGGCTGGGCCGGGCTGGGCCAGGCCGGGGGTATAATGGGCAGATATCGGCAGGGGCCGGGCCGGACTGGGCCAGGCCGGGGGTATAATGGGCAGATATCGGCAGGGGCCGGGCCTGGCCGGGGGTATAATGGGCAGATATCGGCAGGGGCCGGGCCAGGGGTATAATGGGCAGATATCGGCAGGGGCCAGGCTGGGGGTATAATGGACAGATATCAGCAGGGGCTGGGCTGGGCCGGGCCGGGGGTATAATGGGCAGATATCGGCAGGGGCTGGGCTGGGCCGGGTGTATAATGGGCAGATATTGGCAGGGGCCAGGCCAGGGGTATAATGGGCAGATATCGGCAGGGGCCGGGCCAGGGGTCTAATGGGCAGATGTCAGCAGGGGCTGGGCCAGGCCGGGGGTATAATCAGTGGATGTCCCCACGGGCTGGGTTGGGCCGGGCCGGGCCGGGCCAAGGGTATAATGGGCAGATATCGGCTGGGCCGGGCCAGGCTGGGGGTATAATGGGCAGATATCGGCGGGGGCCGGGCCGGGCCGGGGGTATAATGGGCAGATATCGGCAGGGGCCTGGCCGGGGGTATAATGGGCAGATATCGGCAGGGGCCAGGCTGGGGGTATAATGGGCAGATATCGGCAGGGGCCGGGCCGGGGGTATAATGGGCAGATATCGGCAGGGGCCAGGCTGGGGGTATAATGGACAGATATCAGCAGGGGCCGGGCCGGGGGTATAATGGGCAGATATCGGCAGGGGCCAGGCCAGGGGTATAATGGGCAGATATCAGCAGGGGCCGGGCTGGGCCAGGCCGGGGGTATAAGGGGCAGATATCAGCAGGGGCCGGGCTGGGCCAGGCCGGGGGTATAAGGGGCAGATATCGGCAGGGGCCGGGCCAGGCCGGGGGTATAATGGGCTGATATCGGCAGGGGCCGGGCCGGGCTGGGCCAATAATTGGCTGATATCGGCAGGGGCCGTGCCGGGGGTATAATGGGCAGATATCGGCAGGGGCCGGGCCGGGCCGGGCCAGGCCAGGCCGGGGGTATAATGGGCAGATATCGGCAGGGGCCAGGCCGGGCTGGGCCGGGGGTATAATGGGCAGACATCGGCGGGGGCCAGGCCAGGGCAGGAGTATAATCAGTGGATGTCCCTGTGGGCTGGGCTGGGCTGGGGGTGGGCTGGGCAGTGGGGTGCTGGCCCAGTGGGTGACCCTTGCCTTCCCTGCAGATCAAAGTCATGCACAAGCAGCTGCTGCTCTTCCACAATGCCGTCTCTGCCTACTTCGCCGGCAACCAGCAGCAGTTGGCGCAGACCCTGCGGCAGTTCAACATCAAGCTGAAGACGCCAGGCGCGGAGAAGCCCTCGTGGCTGGAGGAGCCGTGAGCCTCCAGGACTCTGAGCTGTGGCCTACCTGCCTACCTGGCTGGTGCATGGAGCCCCTGGCCTCCAGTGGCCCTGGGCTCTGTGCCTGGGGGTCGGGGGGTGGGAGAGGGCTCCTGAGCTGCACCAGGGCCCCCTGTCTGCAGCCTGTTCTGGGGGCTTGGTCCCCCCAGCCTGGGCTGCCCCCAGGGTGCAGAGCTTCAGTGTAGCTGCAAAGCAACAGTGGGGGGTCTCATTCCCTGGCCCTCACGGCAGGGGGGGCTGTGTGTCCTGTGCCCCCCCATGGGCCTCACTCTGGGGGGCTGCGTGTCCTGTGCCCCCCCCATGGGCCTCACTCTGGGGGGCTGCGTGTCCTGTGCCCCCCCCATGGGCCTCACTCTGGGGGGCAGTGTCCTGTGCCCCCCCATGGGCCTCACTCTGGGGGGCAGTGTCCTGTGCCCCCCCCATGGGCCTCACTCTGGGGGGCTGTGTGTCCTGTGCCCCCCTGCAGGGCCTCACGTGGGGGTGCTGCGTGTCATGTGCCCCCCCCCCCCCATGGCCCGCACTGCAGGGGAGTCAGCATGTCCTATCTGCTTCCCGCTTCCTGCCCCCAGGCCTTGTTTCTGGGGACACCAGCATGTCCTGTCCCACTCCCGGGCCTCACTCCTCCTGGGGGGGGCAGTGACCCCCCCCCACCTCTCTCCTTGCAGGTGAAGGGGGATTGGCACCTTTTCTGTCCCCCAGCCCCACAGGCTCTTGAAGGCAGCCTCTCCCTTCCCCTGCCACTGGGGGACCAGCGGGGCAGTGTCTGCCACCCACTGCCCTCCCTGCTTGGAGAGCATGGGATGCTGGGAGCCAGGACACCTGGTTTCTGGCCCATGGGGCTGGGCTGGCCCTGTGTAGCAGGTCTCTGACACTTCCAGGGGCTGAGGGTCTCACGGCCTCCTGCCCCCCCTCCACATACACTACAGCTCCTGGGGCCTGCCTGGGCTCCAGCCCTCGACCTGCTGAGGGCAGGGGTCAGTGGGGCTGGGCACACTTGCCCAGAGACAGGCCACTCCTGCAGCACCGGGGAGTGCAGCCAGGCCTCTTTGCTGCTGGGCCACTGTGGCCCGTTCTGCTTGGGCTGGGGCCAGCTGGATTGGTTTTCTTGCTGATTTAACCCCAGGTTTCCCCAAGCCCCCAATGTCTGTGAAAGCTGCAGAATAAAAGGGTACGAAGCAGCCCTGCGTGTGGTGGGGGCAGACACGGGAGCTGCAGCAGGTGGACGAGCGGAGGGGGACTTACAGTGGGGGGGGGCAACATCTTCCTTGTGCTCTGGTGCTCTCGGGGAGCTGACTGCCAGGGACTGATGTGGCCTCCTTCCCCCGTCTTCTAGCATTGAGCTGCCCAGGCCCTGCCACAGGCTCTTCCCTGAGCCTGGGGGGGGCTCTGGCTGGGGTGGGGCTCAGCCTCAGCCTCAGCCACCCCTGCCCACTGTCTTCTGCTCCTACTGCCCTGGCCAGGCTGGGTGCGGGGGGCCGGGGGTGGGAAAGGACTCAGCTCTGTGCCTAGCAGGAGAGAACCCCTTGTGGCACAGCTCCGGGTAGGAGCTGCTGGCCAGGCCCAAACACATCCTGCTGAACACCAGCAGAGGGGGAGTCTGGTCCTGGTGCCAGCCCCCCCCCACCAGAAGCGGTGCTGGGTACGCTGCCTGGCCTGTGCCCTGGGGGAGGAGGCGGCTGCGCTTTTACAAGAGGGTTGCACATTTCCTGGGAGAGGCGAGCAGTGGTGCTCTGCCCGAGTGTGGGAGCCCTGGCACTCAGGGGTCGTTGCTGACATCAGTCATTTCCTGCAGTTCAGCCCTGGGGGCCAAAAGGGCTCTCCAGTGATCTGGATGGAGCAGCTGTGGGTGTCCAGTGCCTGGTTTTGCAAATGGGGTGTACACCGATGCCTGGTTGCAGGAAGGGCCTCCTTTCCCTGGCCAACTGTGGGCTGGCTGCCAGTTGTGGGGCCCACATGCCCGGTGAGTGAATAGAAAAGGGTTTGGGAAAGTAACAGGAATGACTCCCAGGCTGCGTCACTACCCTAGAATGTGAGGCTGGAGGAGCTCACAAAGAAGGTGCAGAAAGAAACTGTCCTGATGCGCAGCAAGAGAAGTAAATATGGCAGGAGACCAGACTGGCTTACTGGGGAAATCCTTGGAAAACTTAGGCACAAAAAGGGACCTTACAAAAAGTGGAAACTGGGACAGATGTCTAAGGAGGGGTATAAACGTATAGCTCGGGAATGTAGGGCAGTTATCAGGAAGGCGAAAGCGCAACTGGAATTGTGACTCACGAGGAATGTGAAGGATAGCAAGAAAAGTTTCGCCAGGCATGGTACCAAGAAGAACGTGATCAGAGAGGGTGTGGGGCCGCTCCTGGTTGAGGGAAATAACCCAGTGACAGATGATGTACGGAAAAATGAAGTACTTAACACTTTCTTTTCCTCTGTCTTCACGGACAAAGACAGCTCCCAGACTAATGCGATAAGTGATGCATTGTGGGATGAAGGTGAACAGCCTCTGGTGGAGAAAGAACAGGTTAGGAGCTATCGAAAAAAGCTAAATGTACATAAATCGATAGGCCTGGACCAAATGCATCCGAGGGTTGTGAGGGAGTTGGTGTATGTCATTGACGAACCCTTGGCTGTTATCTTTGAAAAGTCATGGAGATTGGGAGAGATCCCAGATGATTGGAAAAAGGCAAATGTAGTGCCCATCTTTAAAAAAGGGAAGAAGGATGATGCAGGGAACTATAGACTGGTCAGTCTTACATCAGTCCCTGGAAAAATCATGGAGGGGCTCCTCAAGGAAGTCATTTTGAGGCACCTGGAGGAAGGGAGAGTGATCAGGAATAATCATCCTGGATTCATGAAGGGCAAGTGATGCCTGACCAACCTGATTAGTTTCTATGAAGAGATAACTGGCTCTGTGGATAGGGGAAAATCAATGCATGTGATTTATCCTGACTTTAGCAAAGCCGTTGATACGTTCTCCCACAATATTCTTGTCGGCAAGTTAAAGGAATGTGGATTGGATAAATGGACGGTAAGATGGATAGAAAGCTGGCTGGAAGGTCAACGGCTCGATGTTGGGATGGCGGTTGGTTTCTAGTGGAGTGCCCCAAGGTTCAGTTCTGGGTCCTGTTCTGTTCAGCATATTTATCAATGACCTGGATGAGGGGTTGGATTGCACCTCAGCAAGTTTGAGGATGACACTAAGCTAAGGGGTGAGGTAGATAGGCTGGAGGGTACGGGCAGGGTCCAGAGTGACTTAGACAAATTGGAAGACTGGGCCGCAAGAAATCTGATGAGGTTCAATCAGGACAAGTGGAGAGTCCTGCAGTTGGGCCACAAAAATCCCAAGCATTGTTACAGGCTGGGGTCCGACTGGCTCGGTAGTAGTTCTGCAGAAAAGGACCTGGGAGTTGTAGTGGATGAGAAGCTGGACGTCAGTCAACAGTGTGCCACTGTAGCCAAGAAAGCTAATGGCATATTACGTTGCATCAAGAGGAGCGTTGCCAGTAGATCCAGAGAAGTGATTATTCCTCTTTATTTGGCTTTGGTGAGGCCGCATCTGGAGTACTGTGTCCAGTTCTGGGCTCCTAATTATAGGAAGGATGTGCATACATTGGAGAGGGTCCAGCCGCGGGCGACCAAAATAATTAGGGGACTGGAGCATATGACTTATGAAGAAAGGTTCCTCTTCATTCTTGTCCATAAGTTAAGGAAATATGGATTGGATCCTTGAACTATAGTAGTAGGCATCCTTCAGTCTGCATAGACTATGGACGCACCCTTTATAGTTTCAATTGAGGACTTCATTTACAGCGTCTACTGTGACTATGAAGACCGACACGAGAGTGACAGTCCTTGCTGCATCTCTTGCACATGTGGTGGGTGTCTGGCAAGTCCTTAGTGTGCTTTCTGTGCGCTCGCTTCTCCTCTGCTAGCTGTCTAATCCTCATCTTGCCCTTCTGAAGGCCCTTGCGTAACCCCTGCCTCCATCTGCTGCGGTTGTCTGCGAGTTCTTCCCAGTTGTCCAGCTCAATGTCTACCTCTCTGAGGTCTCTCTTGCAGACATCCTTGTAGCGCAACTGGGGGCGTCCAGGAGGTCTTTTGCCAGAGGCTAGCTCACCATACAGGATGTCTTTTGGAATCCTTCCATCATTCATCCTGTGGACGTGGCCAAGCCAGCGGAGCCGACGCTGCCTGAGGAGGGTGTGCATGGTTGGGATTCCAGCTTGCTCGAGGACGGCGGTGTTGGTCACTCTGTCCTTCCATGATATTCCAAGGATGCGCCTGAGGCAGCGCAAGTGGAAAACGTTCAGACTCTTTTCCTGACGGGCATACAGGGTCCAAGTCCCGCTGCCATAAAGGAGGGTGCTGAGGATGCAGGCTCTGTAGACTTGCATTTTGGTGTGAGTGTACAGCTTGTTGTTATTCCACACTCTCTTGCTGAGTCTGGACAGAGTTGTGGCCGCTTTTCCGATCCTCCTATTTAGCTCAGTGTCCAACGACAGGGTGTCAGTGATGGTGGACCCTAGGTAAACGAACTCGTGGACGACCTCTAACGTACAGTTGTCAATGCTGATTGATGGAGTTTCAGCAACATCCTGACCAAATACGTTTGTCTTCTTTAGGCTGATGGTAAGCCCAAAGTCCTTGCACGCTTTGGAGAACTGATCCAGCAGTTTTTGAAGCTGGTCTTCTGAATGAGACACTACAGCAGCATTGTCTGCGAACAGCATGTCTCTGATGAGGACTTCCCGCACCTTAGACTTAGCTTTCAGCCTTGCAAGGTTAAACAGTTGCCCATCAGATCTTGTGTGCAGCAAGATGCCCTCTGCTGAAGATCCAAAGGCATGCTTCAGGAGGAGTGCGAAGAAGATCCCGAACAACGTCGGAGCAAGCACGCATCCTTGTTTGACGCCGCTCCTCATTCTGAAAGCATCCGATAATGCGCCATCATATTGGATGGTTCCTCTCATGTCTTCGTGGAACGACTGGATCATCTTGAGTAACCGTGGAGGACAGCCTATCTTGTGGAGCAGTTGGAACAGACCATCTCTGCTGACCAAGTCAAAGGCCTTGGTCAGGTCAATGAAGGCTATGTAGAGTGGCTTCCTCTGCTCCCTGCACTTCTCCTGCAGCTGCCTTAGAGAGAAGACCATGTCAACGGTAGACCTCTCTGCGCGGAATCCGCACTGCGATTCGGGGTACATCCTCTCAGCAATCTTCTGGAGTCTGCCAAGGATGACGCGAGCGAACAGTTTACCAGTGACGCTTAGGAGGGAGATTCCACGGTAGTTGTTGCAGTCGCTTCTGTCTCCTTTGTTCTTATACGACGTTACAATGTTAGCGTCGCACATATCCTGTGGAACCTCACCCTCTTTCCAGCACAGGCACAGTAGCTCATGTAGGGGTTCCAGGAGTGTGTCTGCGGCACACTTGATTACCTCTGGTGGTATACCCTCCTGGCCAGGGGCCTTTCCTGCTGCAATGCTGTCGATGGCTGCCTTCAGTTCATCCACAGTCGGTTCTTGATCCAGTTCGTCCATTACTGGTAGGAGCTCAACGGCATCGAGGGCTGTGTCAACCACAACGTTCTCGCGTGAGTACAGCTCGGAGTCTAGCTCAACCCAGCGCTCCATCTGTTTGGCTTTGTCAGCGATGACTTCACCAGATTTGGATTTCAGAGGTGCCATCTTGTTCTGGGTGGGTCCTAATGCCTTCTTCATACCCTCGTACATTCCTCTGCGATTACCAAGGTCAGCACAGGTCTGGATGCTGCTGCATAGCTGGAGCCAGTGGTTGTTGGCACAGTGCCTGGCTGTCTGCTGTACTGTTCTTCTGGCCGCTGTAAGTGCTTGCTGGGTACTCTGGCTCGGTGAGCGTTTGTACTCCAGGAGTGCAGCGCGCTTCTTTTCAATGACTGCAATCATCTCATCGGAATTAGCTTCGAACCAGTCGTTCGTGTTTCTAGCTCTTCTTCCAAACGCCAACAAGGCCGTGTTGTAAACTGTATCCCTCAGATGTTGCCATTTGGATGTCACATCGGCGTCCCCAGGGCCGCTGCGCAGATTTTCCTGGAGGGTCTCTCTGAACTTTTCAGCTTTCTCCGAGTTTGCCGTCTTTCTGGCGTCAATGCGGGGCCTTCCAGCAGGTTTAGAGTGGTGCAGCTTCTTGGGTCTCAGCTTGAGCTTGGAGCAAACTAGCGAGTGATCTGTATCACAGTCAGCACTATGATAGCTGTGTGTCAGAAGGACATTTTTGAGGTTATTACACCTAGTGATGACCACGTCTACTTGATGCCAGTGCTTCGAGCGTGGGTGTCTCCACGACTCTCTGTGCTGTGGCTTCGTTTTGAAGAATGTGTTTGTGATGCACAGATTGTGGTACGTGCACAGTTCAAGGAGATGCTGTCCATTGTCATTCATTTTTCCCACACCGAAGTGTCCTAAGCAGGAAGGCCATGAGGCCCAATCAGCTCCAACTCTTGCATTGAAGTCACCCAAGATGTACAGTTGTTCACGAGCAGGTATTTGTGCTGCAGCAGAACTAAGCATGTCATAGAACTTGTCTTTTACTTCTGGTGTGGCGTACAGGGTTGAAGCATAAGCGCTGATCAGGTGGATGGGACTGGCGCAAGTTTGAAGCGTGATCCGAAGAAGTCTTTCTGATCCGCCCATGACTAATTCCACCATTTGTAGAAGGGTGTTTCTGACAGCAAAGCCAACACCATGCTCCCTGGGTTCTTCTTGGGCTTTACCCTGCCAGAAAAAGGTGTAGTCCTTTTCCTTTAGAGATCCCGAATCTGCAAGTCACGTCTCTTGCAGTGCAGCGATATCAACTCGGAGCCTCTTCAGTTCCTCGTTGATGACAGCGATCTTTCGGATGTCACTGATGGCCTGAAGATCTTCAGTCAAGCCGGTCAGCATGGTCCGCACATTCCAGCAAGCAAGCATAAATTGTTGATGTTTCTCATTTCTTGTTCATTTTCTTATTGGCTTGCCTGGTGCCCAAAGTACAGTCACTTGTCAGGTTCAGGAACCTTAAGCCTCACGCACCCAGCGAAGCAGGTGAACTGTGGTGGGACAGTACCCTATTGGCTGGGGTCTGCCCAGCTTGAGGCGGGTGGTGAGTGTCCAGTGAGATGCGAGGATCCCTCCCACTGTCGAAGGGAACCCCTGGCGCTCGTTCTCTACGCCAATCGAGCAAGAGGTTGTAACTGGTATCTGTTGCCTCCCATGTTGATGCAACGCTGTTCAGCGATGCCGGAGTACCTCTCCGGGCTCGAGCCTGGGCACTTATTATGTTGACTCTGGACCGCCCAGACACCAGTGTCCCCCTCTCGGCTTTATTGATATAGTCCAAAGGAGAGGATAACCTCCCCATCTGGTACCAGCTCAGCTGCAGGAGTTGCTGGGACAGTGCCAGAAGTTGACACCGAACCGCCTTAGGACTCCACTCCAGATTTTCTGTCAGGGTGTACTCCCTTAGCCTTGCTCCTTCCCAGGATAACCCACAAGGCAGTGGGGTGTGGAGAATGTGGTTAAGGATCCCACTACTTCATACCTCCCTGTTACCATAAGTCACCATAGCTCCCTGTGGAGCAATGACCTCATATCCCCGGAACCCTCCTCCCCACCGTTCACCCTCCCCAACCCACTACCCCCATCTGCTCCCATGTCCACCCTCCTCACTGCACTGGCCCCTCTCCCCCCAGCTGCTCTCAGTGCCCCCAGGTCCACCTTCCCCAATCGCTCTTCAGGCTCTTCTCTTCAGAGACTCCTTTTCCTGGTAGTGCTGCCTTGCAGGGCACAGGTGGAACACCATATCTGAAAAGGACAATAAACACAGGGCTCCTCCCTCGGCGAACTCCCAGAGACAAACTCCCTTCCCTGTTAGCTGCTGCCCCTTGTTCACTGCTCACAGTGTTCGCTGAAAGCTCCCTTCGAATAAAGAGAGCTGCTAGCTGGTTAGGCCTGGCTCAAAGCCTTGCCTCCAGTCTATTCAGCCCTTGAAGGCTCACCTGGCAGGGAACTCCCCCAATTCACACCTTGCAAACTGCTCCTTTCTGCACAACACAGGCTCATGCACACAGGCAGCTGATCAAACTGCCCTTCTCTGCAAGGTAACATAGCTGCACAGACAGACATTGTACTATAAGATGGATAGAAAGCTGGCTTGATGGTTGGGCCCAATGGGTAGTGGTCAGTGGCTCAATATCTGGATGGCGGTCTGTTTCAAGTGGAGTACTGCAAGGCTCGGTTCTGGGGCTGGTGTTATTTGACATCTTTATTAATGACCTGGATGAGGGACTGGATTTCACCCTCACAAGTTTGCAGCTTACACAAAACTAGGGGGAGAGATAGATACGTTGGAGGGTAGAGAGAGAATCCAGAGGGACCTGGATAAACTGGAGGACTGGGCCAAAAGAAATCTGATGCGGTTCAACAAAGAGAAGTGTAGAGTCCTGCACCTGGGGCAGAAGAATCCCAAGCATTGTTACAGGCTGGGGACCGACTGGCTCAGCAGCAGTAGGATGGAAAGGGACCTAGGGGTTACGTGGATGAAAGGCTGGATATGAGTAAACAGTGCGCCCTTGTAGCCAAGAAGGCTAACGGCATACTGGGGTGCATTAGGAGGAGCATTTCAAGCACATCTAGGGAAGAACTAGTTCCCCTCTATTTGGCACTGGTGAGGCCACATCTGGAGTATTGCTTCCAGTTTTGGGCCCCCCAGTATAAAAAGGATGTGGATTTGCTGGAGCAGGTTCTGCGGAGGGCAACAAAAATGATTAAGGGGCTGGAGCACAAGACTATGAGGACAGGCTGAGGGATTTGTGCTTGTTTAGTTTACAGAAGAGAAGACTTAGGGGTGATTTAATATCAGCCTTCAGCTTCCTGAAGGGGAGCTCTAAAGAGGAGAGTGAGAAACTGTTCTCAGTGGTGTCAAATGGCAGAACAAGGAGCAATGGTCTGAAGTTGAAGAGGGAGAGGTGTAGGTTAGATATTAGGAAAAACTACTTCACCAGGCAGGTGGTGAAGCACTGGAATGCGTTGCCTAGAGAGGTGGTGGATTCTCCATCCCTCAAGGTTTTTAAGTCCTGGCTGGACAAGGTCCTGACTGGGATGACTTCGTGGGGGTTGATCTTGCTTGAAGCAGGGGGCTGGACTCGATGACCTCCTGAGGTCCCTTCCAGCCCTATGAGTCTGTGATTCTGTGAAACGTTGAGGGAATTGGGTCAGTTTAGTCTGCAGAAGAGAAGACTGAGCGAGGACTTGATAACAGCCTTTAACTTACTGAAGGGAGGTTGCAAAGGGGCTGGAGAGAGGCTGTTCACAGTGGTCACGAATGGCAGAACACGGAACAATGGTCTCAATTTGCAGTTGGGAAGGTCCATGTTGAACATTAGGAAAAACTTTTTCACTAGGAGGGTGGTGAAGCATTGAAATGGTCTACCCAGGGAAATAGTGGAGTCTCCATCCCTGGAGGTGTTTAAGTCTCACCTGGACAAAGCCCTGGCTGGGCTGATCTGATGGGGTTTGGTCCTGCTTAGAGCAGGGGGCTGGACTCGATGGCTTTTTTATGTCTCTTCCAGCTCTATTGTTCTATGAGTCTATGACTCAGTCTGTAGAGGAACCAAGGGAAGGGGAGGATGGCTTGGTAATAACTCTTTCCATTTCATTCCATTCCATTAGTTACCTGCAGAGGATGTCAAACAGCAGCTACTCCTGTCAGTCATGTACATCATCATGCCCAAGTTACATCTAAGAATTTTAGAAGAGCTGGCCAATGACATGGCAGGAGTGTTAGGTTGAGTTTTGACAGTGGAGAAGTTCCAGAAAATTGGCGCATTAGCTTTCTTCCAGTCTTTAAAGATGGGAAATGGAGATAATGCCAATAATTGAGGCTTAGTCCAGAGCAAGAAATACAGGCTTCAATTAACGAAGAACTAAAGGATGGAAATGTAATGAATGCAAATAAGCATGGGCTGTGGAAAACACATCCTGTGAAACTCCCTGTCCAAGGCTCAGGGATGGCACTGAGTGAGGCCAGGCAGTTTCTCAGAGAATCACAGGGCTGGAAGGGACCTCAGGAGATCATCCAATCCAGCCCCCTGCTTCAAGCAGGATCAACCCCCACTAACTCATCCCAGCCAGGACTTAAAAACCTCCAGGGATGGAGAATCCACCATGTCTCCAGGCAACACATTCCAGTGCTTCACCACCCGCCTGGTGAAGTAGTTTTTCCTAATATCTAACCTACACCTTTCCCTCTTCAACTTCGGACCATTCCTCCTTGTTCTGCCATCTGACACCACTGAGAACAGTTTCTCACCCTCCTCTTTAGAGCGCCCCTTCAGGAAGTTGAAGGCTGCTATTAAATCACCTCTAAGTCTTCCCTTCTGTAAACTAAACAAGCCCAAATCCCTCAGCCTCTCCTCATAGGTCTTGTGCTCCAGACCCTTAATCATTTTTGTTGCCCTCCGCTGAACCTGCTCCAGCAAATCCACATCCTTTTTATACTGGGGGGCCCAAAACTGGACACAATAGTCCAGATGTGGCCTCACCCGTGCCGAATAGAAAGGAATAACCTTCTCTAGATCTGCTCGAAATGCTCCTCCTAATGCACCCCAGTATGCCGTTAGCCTTCTTGGCTACAAGGGCACGCTGTTTACTCATATCCAGCCTTTCATCCACCATAACCCCTAGGTCCCTTTCCATCGTACTGCTGCTGAGCCAGTCGGTCCCCAGCCTGTAACAATGTTTGGGATTCTTCCGCCCCAAGTGCAGGACTCTACACTTCTCCTTATTGAACAGCGTCAGATTTCTTTTGGCCCAGTCCTCCAATTTATCCAGGTCCCTCTGGATTCTCTCTCTACCCTCCAATGTATCTACCTCTTCCCCTAGTTTTGTGTCATCCATGAACTTGCTGAGGGTGCAACCCAGTCCCTCATCCAGGTCATTAATAAAGATGTTGAATAACATCGGCCCCAGAACCAAGCCTTGCAGCACTCCGCTTGAAACAGACCGCCATCCAGATATTGAGCCATTAACCACCACCCCTTGGGCCTGACCATCAAGCCAGCTTTCTATCCACCTTATAATCCAAGGATCCAATCCATATTTCCTTAACTTATGGACAAGAATGTTGTGGGAGACCGTATCAAAAGCCTTGCTGAAGTCAAGGTATATCACATCCACTGACTTCCCCATGTCCACAGAGCTTGTTACCTCATCATAGAAGCTAATCAGATTGCTGAGGCAGGACTTGCCCCTGGTGAATCCATGTTGGCTACTTTTGATCACTTTCCCCTCTTCCTAGTGCTCCAAAATGGATTCCTTGAGGATTCCCTCCATTATTTTCCCAGGGATTGAGGTGAGGCTGACGGGTCTATAGTTCCCTGGATTGTCCTTCTTTCCTTTTTTAAAGATGGGCACGACATTTGCCTTCTTCCAGTCATCCGGTATCTCCCCCGATCTCCAAGAGTCTTCAAGGATAATGGCCAAAGGTTCAGCAATGACCTCTGCCAGTTCCTTCAGTACCCTGGGGTGCATTAAATCCAGACCCATGGGCTTGTGCACATCTAATTTTTGTAGATAGCTGAGAACTTGTTCCTTCCCGACAGGTGGCTGCCCCCCACCTTCCCATACTGCATTGTGGAGTACCATCATATGGAAGTTGACTTTGTCTGTGAAGACTGAGGCAAACAAAGCATTGAGTACTTCAGCTTTTCCTGCATCATCTGTCTCCACTCAGGGTCTCTAATTTTGGACTGCTCAGCACCTGGCTCACTCCTGGAGCCCCCGCAGCATGTCCCTCAGGACAGGACCCTGGGGGACCTTCACACTCCAAGAACCCTGCCTCCCAGCATGTCCCCCTGGATGGGAGCCCAGGGAGCCTCAAAGTCAAAGGGCCCTGCCCCCCATCTCTCCACAGCATGTCCCACTAGACAGGACATGGGAGGAGCTTCACCCCTTCCAGGGCCCTGGTTCCCACACAGTCTGTCCTGCTGGATGAGAACCTGGGGGAGCCTCACACACCAAAGGACCCTACCCCTTGCACTACACATCCTCCTGGATGGGACCCCAGGGAGCCTTGCACCCCAAAGGGCCCAGGCCCCCCATGCAGTGCATCCTCCTTGATGGGACCCCAGGGGAGCCTAGCAACCAAAAGGCCCTTCCCTGACCCTCCCTGGATGGGACCCTGGGGGAGCCTCACACCTCAAAGGGCACTGCCTCCCCACCCCATGTGCCCCTGGACAGGACACTGGGGAGCTTAACACCCCAAAGTGTCTTGCTTTCCTCTGGCCCCCACAGCTAGCAGGGCCCTAGCCAGCGGGTGACTGATGGGAACCAGTGTAGGACAGCTCATTAGCACCGAAATCAGGGGCCTTTGGCACCATTCCTCTGGGGGATCGTCCCCAAGGCCCACAGCAGGAGACCGACTCGCATCCAGCTGCCCAGCCTCCACCCACACACCCATGGGCAGCCCCTCCGGCCTTGGGCCCTTTGCCAGGCCAGTAGGTCTGCAGCCGTGCCCTGGCTGAGCCTGGCAGAGGAGGGGCTGGTCGGCAGCCGTCAGGCTCTACAGGCGGGCTGGTTGCTGTCGGTAGCCGCTCCTGCCCCTGGGGGCGCTGGGATGCTCACACCCTTATCCCACCCCCCGGTCCAGGATAGGGAACCTGCAGGCTGCATGTGACCCCTCACAAGTCTCCCAGCCTAGTGCCCAGGCCCTGCCCCTCAGCATAGCTGGAGCCAGGAGCCCCCACTCACCAGCAGAACCCTGTGCCCAAGAGGTGATCAGGGCTGCTCTGCACACTGCTGCCACCCTAGCACCGGCCATGCAGCTCCCATTGGCACGGAGCCTGTCATGTGAGCAATCAGCCTTTGGCTCTGCTGGGTAGCACAGTCCCAGCCAGATCCCTCCCATGCAGACTGGCTCCTGATCAGGCCCAGCCGCGTGCCCGGCGTCGCCTGACAAGGGACCTCTCCCGGTAGCTCACCCACTGGGCCTCCTGTGGCGCTCTCCGAGGCACTAGCATTTCCAGTACGTATAACTCCACCTCCCAGCAGCAACTGCCCAACACCGCGCATGGCCTAAGGGCTGCTGCACACCTGGGACGGGGCTCACACCACCGGCTTGGATGCTCAACCCAGGGCCAGGAAGATCCCAGCGGGGAGCAGAGGCAGGCTGTGCCGCAGACTGGCCCGCAGGCTGTGGCTGATCGCCTCGCGGCCGCAGGGACTCCAAGCCGGGCAGGATGCAGGAGCTCAGCAGGGACTGTCAGCGACAGGCAGCAGAAGAGGCAGCGGGACAAGTTAGCACAGCCTGCCAGAGACTCAGGTACCGTGCTGCCGAAGAGCAGAGCGCCGGCAGCAGGCGTCCCCGGGTGGTGCGCAGCAGCACGACCTGCGCTGCCCACGACAATGCTTACGCCGATAGCAGCGAAGGGGGGCCAGGGACCCAAATGCGCAGCCGCTGCCGAGGCGAAGCCCAACAAAGGCACCCCTGGGGCAGCAGGTCGCCCTCAGCTCTGCGCAGAGCTACAGGAACAACTGACACCTGGCCAGGCTCAGAAGCATGTATCCCAGGGCACCCCCACGCGCCCTTCCCCCGCCCTCTATGCACCCTTCCCCCGCCCTCTGTGCACCCCCATGCACACCTCCCCCCCCTCTGTGCACCCCCATGCGCCCTTCCCCCGCCCTCTGTGCACCCCCACATGCCCTTCCCCTGCCCTCTATGCGCCCTTCCGCCGCCCTCTATGCGCCCCTTCATGCACCCTTCCCCCGCCCTCTATGCACCCCCACGCGCCCTTCCCCCGCCCTCTATGCACCCTTCCCCCGCCCTCTATGCACCCCCATGCGCCCTTCCCCCGCCCTCTGTGCACCCCCATGCACACCTCCCCCCCTGTGCACCCCCATGCGCCCTTCCCCCGCCCTCTGTGCACCCCCACATGCCCTTCCCCTGCCCTCTATGCGCCCTTCCGCCGCCCTCTATGCGCCCCTTCATGCACCCTTGCCCCGCCCTCTATGCACCCCCACGCGCCCTTCCCCCGCCCTCTATGCACCCTTCCCCCGCCCTCTATGCACCCCCATGCACCCTTCCCCCGCCCTCTGTGCACCCCCATGCACACCTCCCCCACCCTCTGTGCACCCCATGTGCCCTTCCCCCGCCCTCTGTGCACCCCCACGTGCCCTTCCCCTGCCCTCTATGCGCCCTTCCACCGCCCTCTATGCACCCCCATGCTCCCTTCCCCCGCCCTCTGTGCACCCCCATGCACACTTCCCCCACCCTCTGTGCACCCCCATGCGCCCTTCCCCCGCCCTCTGTGCACCCCCATGCACACCTCCCCCGCCCTCTGTGCACCCCATGCGCCCTTCCCCCGCCCTCTGTGCACCCCCACGTGCCCTTCCCCTGCCCTCTATGCGCCCTTCCGCCGCCCTCTATGCGCCCCTTCATGCACCCTTCCCCCGCCCTCTATGCACCCCCACGCACACCTCCCCCGCCCTCTATGCACCCCCACGCGCCCTTGCCCTGCCTCCTCGTCTCCCCCACGCACCCTTCCCCCCTCACCCTCTATGCCCACATGCACTCTTCCCCCACCCTCTATGCACCCCCACATGCACTCTTCCCCCCACCCTCTATGCACCCCCCCGCCCTCACGTGCGGCGGAGGCACGCGCGACGGGCGGTCCTGAGGTGGCTCCGCCCCCGGGCGCAGACGGACGGGGAAGGCGGGGCTTGGCGCAAGGGGGCGGGGCGCGTGACGTCACTTCGCTCAGCTGCTGCCGCACAATGGCCGGTCGGGCGGGGCCGGGAGCGGGACCCGGAGCGGGACCCTGCGGCGCGCGGGGCCCTTAGCGTGAGTGGGGGCGGGGGCCGGACTGAGGGGGGCTCTGCTCTCCGGGGCGGGGACTTGGGCCGGGCGGGGGGGGTCTCTGCTCTCCGGTGGGGGGCGGGGGCCGGACTGCGGGGGGGCTCTGCTCTCCGGGGCGGGGACTTGGGCCGGGCGGGGGGGGCTCTGCTCTCCTGGGGGGGCAGGGGCTGGACTGGTCGGTCTCTGCTCTCCGGGGGGGGCGCGGGCCGGACTCGAGGGGCTCTGCTCTCTTGGGGGGGGGGGCGTTGGTCGCACTGGAGAGGGGCTCTGCTCTCCGGGGGGGGGGGCGCGGGCCGGACTCGAGGGGCTCTGCTCTCTGGGGGGGGGGGCGTTGGTCGCACTGGAGAGGGGCTCTGCTCTCCGGGGGGGGGGGCGCGGGCCGGACTCGAGGGGCTCTGCTCTCTTGGGGGGGGGGGCGTTGGTCGCACTGGAGAGGGGCTCTGCTCTCCGGGGGGGGGCGCGGGCCGGACTCGAGGGGCTCTGCTCTCTTGGGGGGGGGGGCGTTGGTCGCACTGGAGAGGGGCTCTGCTCTCCGGGGGGGGGGGCGCGGGCCGGACTCGAGGGGCTCTGCTCTCTTGGCGGGGGGGCGTTGGTCGCACTGGAGAGGGGCTCTGCTCTCCGGGGGGGGGGGGCGCGGGCCGGACTCGAGGGGCTCTGCTCTCTGGGGGGGGGGCGTTGGTCGCACTGGAGATGGGCTCTGCTCTCCGGGGGGGGCGTGGGTCGCACTGGAGAGGGGCTCTGCTCTCCGGGGGGGGGCGCGGGCCGGACTCGAGGGGCTCTGCTCTCTTGGGGGGGGGGGGCGTTGGTCGCACTGGAGAGGGGCTCTGCTCTCCGGGGGGGGGCGCGGGCCGGACTCGAGGGGCTCTGCTCTCTGGGGGGGGGCGTGGGTCGCACTGGAGAGGGGCTCTGCTCTCTGGGGGGAAGGCGCGGTTCCGATGGGAGGGGTCTGTTCTCATGGGGGGGCGCGGACCGGACGGCGGGGGCTGTGCTCTCGGGGGTGGGGGCGCGGGTCGGGCGGGGGGGGCTTTGCTTTCCGGAGGGGGGCGGTACTGTCCGGGCGGGGCGGGGCTCTACTCTCGGGGAGGGAAGTGTGGACCGGACGGAGGGGCTCTGGGGGGCGGGCCGGGCTGGGCTGGGCTGGTGGGGGGCGGTACTCTCCGGGGGGGCATGGCCCGGGCAGGGGTGGGCTGTGCTTCCCGGGGGGCGCCGGCCAGTCTGGCGGGGCTGTTCTATGGTGGGGGGCATGGGCCAGTCGGTGCTCACTGGGGGGGGCTGTTTGGGGGGTCACGGGACCGGCTGTGGGGAGCAGTGCTCTCCGGGGGGTCGCGGTGCCAACTGGGGGGGCTGTACTCACTGGGGGGGTGCGTGGGCCTGGCTGGGGGGGGAATTTCTAGCGGAGGTGGCACGTTCCACCTTGGAGATATGGAGTAAGGCTGGGGGGGTGCAGCTGACCACGGGGCCCCCGAATGGGAAGTGGCGTGGCGCTTTACTTGTGATGCGGAGCGGCCTGGGGGTGTCGGTGTTCTCCTGGGGGGATGCGGAGCGGCCTGCGGGTGTCGGTGTTCTCCTGAGGGGGTGCGGAGCGGGATTGGGGGCGTCGGTGTTCTCCGGGGGGGGGGGTTGTGGAGCAGGATTGGGGGCGTCGGTGTTCTCCTGGGGGGATGCGGAGCAGGATTGGGGGCGTCGGTGTTCTCCTGGGGGGATGTGGAGCGGGACTGGGGGCGTCGGTGTTCTCCTGGGGGGGGATGTGCAGCGGGATCGGGGGTGTCGGTGTTCTCCGGGGGGGATGTGCAGCGGGATCGGGGGCGTCGGTGTTCTCCAGGGGGGGATGCGGAGCGGGATCGGGGGCGTTGGTGTTCTCCAGGGGGGGATGCAGAGCTGCCTGCGGGTGTCGGTGTTCTCCTGGGGGGATGCGGAGCGGGATTGGGGGCGTCGGTGTTCTCCGGGGGGGATGCGGAGCGGGATCGGGGGCGTCGGTGTTCTCCGGGGGGGATGCGGAGCGGGATTGGGGGCGTCGGTGTTCTCCAGGGGGGGATGCGGAGCTGCCTGCGGGTGTTGGTGTTCTCCTGGGGGGGTGCGGAGCGGGATTGGGGGCGTCGGTGTTCTCCGGGGGGGGATGCGGAGCGGGATTGGGGGCGTCGGTGTTCTCCGGGGGGGGGGGTTGTGGAGCAGGATTGGGGGCGTCGGTGTTCTCCTGGGGGGATGCGGAGCGGGATTGGGGGCGTCGGTGTTCTCCTGGGGGGATGTGGAGCGGGACTGGGGGCGTCAGTGTTCTCCTGGGGGGGGATGTGGAGCGGGACTGGGGGCGTCAGTGTTCTCCTGGGGGGGGATGTGCAGCGGGATCGGGGGCGTCGGTGTTCTCCGGGGGGGATGCGGAGCGGGATCGGGGGCGTCGGTGTTCTCCAGGGGGGGATGCAGAGCTGCCTGCGGGTGTCGGTGTTCTCCTGGGGGGATGCGGAGCGGGATCGGGGGCGTCGGTGTTCTCCTGGGGGGATGCGGAGCGGGATCGGGGGCGTCGGTGTTCTCCGGGGGGGATGCGGAGCGGGATTGGGGGCGTCGGTGTTCTCCAGGGGGGGATGCGGAGCTGCCTGCGGGTGTTGGTGTTCTCCTGGGGGGGTGCGGAGCGGGATTGGGGGCGTCGGTGTTCTCCGGGGGGGGATGCGGAGCAGGATTGGGGGCGTCGGTGTTCTCCGGGGGAGGATGCAGAGCTGCCTGCGGGTGTCGGTGTTCTCCTGGGGGGATGCGGAGCGGGATTGGGGGCGTCGGTGTTCTCCGGGGGGGGATGCGGAGCGGGATTGGGGGCGTCGGTGTTCTCCAGGGCGGGATGCAGAGCTGCCTGCGGGCGTCGGTGTTCTCCTGGGGGGATGCGGAGCGGGATCAGGGGCGTCAGTGTTCTCCGGGGGGGGGATGCGGAGCTGCCTGCGGGCATCGGTGTTCTCCGGGGGGGGATGCGGAGCGGGACTGGGGGCGTCGGTGTTCTCCAGGGGAGGATGCAGAGCTGCCTGCGGGTGTCGGTGTTCTCCTGGGGGGATGCGGAGCGGGACTGGGGGCGTCGGTGTTCTCCGGGGGGGGATGCGGAGCGGGATCGGGGGCATCGGTGTTCTCCGGGGGGGGGATGCGGAGCGGGATTGGGGGCGTCGGTGTTCTCCGGGGGGGGGATGCGGAGCGGGATTGGGGGCGTCGGTGTTCTCCGGGGGGGGATGCGGAGCGGGATTGGGGGCGTCGGTGTTCTCCTGGGGGGATGCGGAGCGGGATCAGGGGCGTCGGTGTTCTCCGGCGGGGGGATGCGGAGCGGGACTGGGGGCGTCGGTGTTCTCCGGGGGGGGATGCGGAGCGGGATCAGGGGCGTCGGTGTTCTCCGGCGGGGGGATGCGGAGCAGGACTGGGGGTGTCGGTGTTCTCGGGGGGGGGATGCGGAGCAGGACTGGGGGCGTCGGTGTTTTCCGGGGGGGATGCGGAGCGGGACTGGGGGCGTCGGTGTTTTCCAGGGGGGATGCGGAGCGGGGCTGGGGGCGTCGGTGTTCTCCGGGTGGGATGCGGAGCGGGGCTGGGGGCGTCGGTGTTCTCCGGGGGGGAGGGGGGGATGCGGAGCGGGATTGGGGGTGTCGGTGTTCTCCGGGGGGGATGTGGAGCGGGATCGGGGGCGTCGGTGTTCTCAGGGGCGGGGGGATGCGGAGCGGGATAGGGAGGCGGCGTTATGCGTAAATGAATTACATGAGATCTTTTGTGGCGGAAGAGCAGGACCCCACCCGTGTTGAGCAGACAGCCGTAGCTTGTGCTTTTCAGCCCGTCTCTCACAGGCCCCACGTACACACAGTCTGGCCAGCCAGTGTTACAGTTACGTCTCCAGAGCCTGGATCAGTCTAGTCACCAGCTAGATTGATCACAGGGGGAGCAGGGCCTTGCCGGTTGCCATCCGATGCTCTCCTGGAGCTGGTGGTAGGACAGACCCAAAGTCCTGTGGCAAAGCACCCGGCTTTTTCTCTCTTGAAGTGTGTGGGCTCTGCTGTGTCAGTCCATGACCGGCGTGCTGTGTGTTTGATATCGGTGCCTGCTCCGTGCTTTGGCGGTGTCAGTCTACCAGTCTGATCACTTCTTGCACTCATGGCTCTTCTCTGAGCTCGTTGAGCCTGTCGTTACCCGTGCTTCAGCCTTCCTTTCTTGGCCATCTGCCTTGGAGGGTAACTTTTTGCATCTTCACCTTGACACAGTTTTTACAAGGACTTTCAGAGAAAAGCATTGGATCTCAGTATCTCATCCTTGGCAAAGCAAAGGGCATTGTAAATCAAGCAAGTGAGACTTCAGCCTTCAAGATTCCTCTGATCTCATAAACATAGACACAGTGTCAAAACTCTGTCTCTCTGCTTCCTGAACTCACTACACTTTAGAACAGAGGCAAGAATTCAGTGCAGGTACTAAAATGATGACTGTGTTAATGTGTTACCTTACATTGCTACATTATTAAATCTAAAATACCAGTATAAAAAGAATTAAAACTTTCAGCTCCAATCTAGCCCCATTTTGACCCCTCGAGAACAGTTCTTGAGTGGGTCACACCTTCTATAATTGTTTCATGGCTATGTCTTGGGAGCCAATCTGAGCTTGTGGTTGCAATTTAAGAAACATACATATCATTCCAATTAGGCAAATACAGGCCAATATTAATGCAATAATCAATGGGTGAAGCATAAATGCCAATATACTTTGAGGTGTGAGAGACCAGCCTGTAAAAACATCATACCAGTGGCAAATTGTAAGTTCTTTTTCAGCATCAGCAATTTTAATCATATTCCCATTTGCATATATATTCAAAGAACCCGCCTTCCCCAGTCTTTCTGAGTCTCTTGTAAGAACCGTGTGACTCTTCTAGGCACAAATGATCAGCTAATTTCCCCCAGCTCAAAGGGAAGGAGATGCTTACGTTGCATTTACACTCATCAACGCTGGTGGCTGGCTAATGCCGTCATCCTCCCAAAATATTGTTTTCCAGGATATTACACGTACACATTGTCCATTATACATCACACCCGTGACATTTTCTAGTTCATCCCAGATACATGTGCTTTGCAAGATATCCCTATTACTTGGTTCTGTGGTAGCAGGCGGGAGAGGCACCCCCATCTATGAGGGTCACACTGTGCACACTGTTGTGTGTCCAACACTACACATTAAACTCTAAACCTGGAACCAATCCCTGCAACAAACCTCACTGCCAACTCTGCTCACAGATCTACACCATCAAACAGCAAAGCAGTCCAGCAGCACTTTAAAGACTAACAAAATAATTTATTAGGGTACGAGCCTTCATGGGACAGACCCACTTCTTCCGACCATAGCCATACCAGAACAGACTCAATATTTAAGTCACAGAGAACCAAAACAGTAATCAAAGTTGACAAATCAGAAAAAAAAATTATCAAGGTGAGCAAATCAGAGAGCAGAGGGGCAGAAGGGGGATGGGGGGAGTCAAGAATTAGATAAAGAAAAACTCACCCAGATCCAGACAGACATAATCTTTCCTTAAATATTGAGTCTGTTCTGGTCTGGCTCTGGTCTGAAGAAGTGGGTCTGTCCCACGAAAGCTCATCACCTAATAAATTATTTTGTTTGTCTTTAAAGTGCTACTTGACTGCTTTTTTGTTTTGATAGTATGTAGACTAGCACAGCTAGCTTTGTGTTACATATCTACAGCAGTGATATATCACAGGGCCTAACATCAGCCACACCATCAGGGGCTCCTTTACCTGTACATCTACTCATGTAGTGTGTGCCATCACGTGCCAGCAATGCCCCGCTGCAATTTACATTGGCCAAACTCGACAGTCTCTCCGTAAAAGAATAACTGGACATAAATCAGACATCAGGAACGGTGATGTTCACAAGCCTGTGGGGGAACACTTCAATCTCCCCGGACACTCAGCGGCAGATTTAAGGGTGACAGTTCTGAAACAGAAAAATTTCAGAAATCAAATGGAGAGAGAAATCTCTGAGCTGCAATTCATTTGCAAATTTGACTCCATTAATCAAGGGTTAAACAGAGACTGGGAGAGGCTGGCCCCTTAGAAAGGCAGCTTCTCTGCCCTGGGTGTTAGTATCTCCCCATTAGACTCTGACAAAGGCTCACATCCCCCTGTCTGATCTGACTTGTTTTTTCCTCTTTTGATAAGTGCTGTTGATACTGGGCCATTTCCACCTTGCTGAATAGACCTTGTCAGCTCTGGCCCTCCCTCTTACTGGGACCCCACTCTTTAAATACCCCTCTGAAACCCCACCCCCCCATGCATCTGATGAAGCGGGTCTCTGCCCATGAAAGCTCGTGCTCCAAAATATCTGTTAAGTCTGTAAGGTGCCACAGAACTTCTTGTTGTTCTCGAAGGTACAGACTAACACTGCTCCCTCTCTGATACGTCTCTTTCCCAGCCCACTGTCCCAAAATGCAGGGTAACTAGAAGGATCCCATGGCCAGTTTTGGTAGTGGACTGACTTTCCATAGCTCTGCCTCCACAGCTTGTTGGTGGGCCATCTTCACAAAAATTTCTCACAATAACAACTCAGGTTTAACTCTGCAGGAGCTTACTGTATCCATTCATGCGTATGTGTATCAAACAAAGACTTTTTCTGTGGCTGTAAAAGGTGTTTTAGTACCTTACCATTGCCTGATCTTACCCAGTGCATTCCATGTTCAAGTGAGGACATACTAGGTATAGGCATTTCCATGCATCCCATGGCTGATGGTCTCATTCCAACTCCAGCGGGCCCTGATATGCCAGCAGGTGGTGTTACAAGCGTAATGGCTGAGGGTGTGGCTGGAAGAACTGTTTCCCTCTGTGAAGAGTTTTGGCATTACGGGCCGTTACTTCTGCAGGCAAGTTAATGGGGGAATCAGGTGTAGTTTGCCTGATGAAGTCCATTTGAGGGAGGGTGGAGCTGCTAGGCACCATGCTCGTTAGTCTAGGCAGCTGCTGGGCAGTTTGGTTTGTGGAGCCGACACGGCGTTGGTACTAGCACTGGCCCAGGTAACACATGGCCCGGACAGAAGAGCGCAAGCTGAAGCTTCAGAGCTCTTTGAGCAGAACCTGATACCAGCAGGTTTTACCTTTTCTGGGCTTTGCCTCACCTGAAGTGTTGTGAACCCATTTGCGTATTCACACTGGCTTAACAATGTAGACAACAGTACTACTAGTGGGATCAGCACAACCCTTATATACGAAACCCCACTCTTTATTGTGAGAGGGGATTCATGGTGTTTCAGGCTGTTCTTCAGTAAATACCAGTTTTTCTGTTTCTGAAAGACAAAAGAAAACTTTTTGACCGCCTTGGGGGGTGGCACGTTACATCTTAAAATACTCCATTTGCAAACAGGCCTAGCTTCCTTCAAACTCGGCAAGCTACTGACTGAGCTTTCTCCAGACACTTCAGTGTTGGTGACGTATTCTCTCCCTCTTCTCATGTGCTTGCTCCCTGAAAAATGAAAACTTCATTAGTTCAGATTTGACCATCTGAGGTACTATCACAGGGACCTGACTTTCCTTTTGACTTCTGTTACTTCCCTTATTCCTGCTCATGTGCCCTCAGGGCTCCCAGGCTGTAGCTTTCTTCATCTATTGCTTACCTGTCTGGGCCCAATCCTGTTTTCATAGTCGAAACCTTTCTTTTTATGGACACAGGCTTTAACTCACTGCCAGTATAGCACAGAGAGCGGCTCCTTCACTACCCCCAATGGCTTTCAGCATGAGGGATGTTTCAAGTCCAACAGCAGTGCTTTTGGGAGTGCAGTGTGGACTGGGGTGGTATTGGAGCGAGCTGGGGGTGGCTTTCTCCAGGGTGGATACAGACTGTGGGTTGGTGCTGTCTGGCAGGGCTGGGGAGTGGGACGTGGGGTGGGTGCTCTCTAGGGGGATGGGGAGCAGTCTGGGGGTGCTTTTTGATATGGTCTCCCATAACATTCTTGTCCATAAGTTAAGGAAATATGGATTGGATCCTTGGACTATAAGATGGATAGAAAGAGGGCTTGATGGTCGGGCCCAACAGGTAGTGGTCAATGGCTCAATATCTGGATGGTGGTCGGTTTCAAGTGGAGTGCCGCAAGGCTCAGTTCTGGGGCCGGTGTATTTCAACATCTTTATTAATGACCTGGTTGAGGGACTGGATTCCACCCTCAGCAACTTCGTGGATGACACAAAACTAGGGGCAGAGGTAGATACATTGGAGGGTAGAGAGAGAATCCAGAGGGACCTGGATAAATTGGAGGACTGGGCCAAAAGAAATGTGATGTGGTTCAATAAGGAGAAGTGTAGAGTCCTGCACCTGGGGCGGAAGAATCCTAAGCATTGTTACAGGCTGGGGACCGACTGGCTCAGCAACAGTACGATGGAAAGGGACCTAGGGGTTATGGTGGATAAAAGGCTGGATATGAGTAAACAGAGCGCCCTTGTAGCCAAGAAGGCTAACGGCACACTGGGGTGCATTAGGAGGAGCATTTCTAGAGAAGTAGTTCTTCCTCTTTTTCCGGCACTGGTGAGGCCACATCTGGACTATTGTGTCCAGTTTTGGGCCCACCAGTATAAAAAGGATGTGGATTTGCTGGAGCAGGTTCAGTGGAGGGCAGTAGCAGCAGTAGGAGGCATCCCTCAGTCTGCATAGACTATGTATCGCGCCCTTTAAAGTTTCAACTGAGGACTTCATTTACAGCGTCTGTTGTGACTATGAAGACCCACACAAGAGTGACAGTCCTTGCTGCATCTTTTGCAGATGTAGTGGGTGTCTGGCAAGTCCTTATTGCGCTTTCTGTGCGCTCGCTTCTCCTCTGCTAGCTGTCTGATCCTCATCTCGCCCTTCTGAAGGCCCTTGTGTAACCCCTGCCTCCATCTGCCGCGGTCGTCTGCTAGTTCTTCCCAGTTGTCCAGCTCGATGTCTACCTCTCTGAGGTCTCTCTTGCAGACATCTTTGTAGCGCAACTGGGGGCGTCTGGGAGGTCTTTTGCTAGAGGCTAGCTCACCATACAGGATGTCTTTGGGAATCCTTCCATCATTCATCCTGTGGACGTGGCCAAGCCAGTGGAGTCGACGCTGCCTGAGGAGGGTGTGCATGGTTGGGGTTCCAGCTTGCTCGAGGACGGCGGTGTTGGTCACTCTGTCCTTCCATGATATTCCAAGGATGCGCCTGAGGCAGTTCAAGTGAAAGATGTTCAGCCTCTTTTCCTGGCGGGCATACAGGGTCCAAGTCTCGCTGCCATAAAGGAGGGTGCTGAGGATGCAGGCTCTGTAGACTTGCATTTTGATGTGAGTGTACAGCTTGTTGTTATTCCACACTCTCTTGCTGAGTCTGGACAGAGTTGTGGCCGCTTTTCCAATCCTCCTATTTAGCTCAGTGTCCAACGACAGGGTGTCAGTGATGGTGGACCCGAGGTAAACGAACTCGTGGACAACCTCTAACGTATAGTTGTCAATGCTGATTGATGGGGATTCAGCAACATCCTGACCAAGTACGTTTGTCTTCTTTAGGCTGATGGTAAGCCCAAAGTCCTTGCACGCTTTGGAGAACTGATCCAGTAGCTTTTGAAGCTGGTCTTCTGTATGAGACACTACAGCAGCATCGTCTGCGAACAGCATATCTCTGATGAGGACTTCTCGCACCTTAGATTTAGCTTTCAGCCTTGCTAGGTTAAAGAGTTTCCCATCAGATCTTGTGTGCAGCAAGATGCCCTCTGTTGAAGATCCAAAGGCATGCTTCAGGAGGAGTGCGAAGAAGATCCCGAACAATGTCGGAGCAAGCACGCATCCTTGTTTGACGCCGCTCCTGATTCTGAAAGCATCTGATAATGCGCCGTCATATTGGATGGTTCCTCTCATGTCTTCGTGGAACAACTGGATCATCTTGAGTAACCGTGGAGGACAGCCTATCTTGTGGAGCAGTTTGAACAGACCATCCCTGCTGACCAAGTCAAAGGCCTTGGTCAGGTCGATGAAGGCTATGTAGAGTGGCTTCCTCTGCTCCCTGCACTTCTCCTGCAGCTGCCTTAGAGAGAAGACCATGTCAACGGTAGACCTCTCTGCGAGGAATCCGCACTGCGATTCGGGGTACACCCTCTCAGCAATCTTCTGGAGTCTGCCAAGGATGACGTGAGCGAACAGTTTACCAGTGACACTTAGTAGGGAGATTCCACGGTAATTGTTGCAGTCGCTTCTGTCTCCTTTGTTCTTATACAACGTTACAATGTTAGCGTCGCGCATATCCTGTGGAACCTCTCCCTCTCTCCAGCACAGGCACAGCAGCTCATGCAGGGGTTCCAGGAGTGTGTCCGCGGCACGTTTGATTACCTCTGGTGGTACCATCCTGGCCTGGGGCCTTTCCTGCTGCAATGCTGTCGATGGCTGCCTTCAGTTCATCCACAGTCGGTTCCTGATCCAGTTCGTCCATTACTGGTAGGAGCTCAACAGCATCGAGGGCTGCGTCAACCACAACGTTATTGCATGAGTACAGCTCGGAGTAGTGCTCAACCCAGTGCGCCATCTGTTCGGCTTTGTTAGCGATGACTTCCTCAGAGTTGGATTACAGAGGTGCCATCTTGTTCTGGGTGGGTCCTAATGCCTTCATCATACCCTCGTACATTCCTCTGAGATTACCAAAGTCTGCACAGGTCTGGATGCTGCTGCATAGCTGGAGCCAGTGGTTGTTGGCACAGCGCCTGGCTGTCTGCTGTACTGTTCTGGCCGCTCTAAGTGCTTGCTGGGTACTCTGGCTCGGTGAGCGTTTGTACTCCAGGAGTGCAGCGTGCTTCTTTTCAATGACTGGAATCATCTCATCAGAATTAGCTTCGAACCAGTTGTTCATGTTTCTAGCTTTCTCCGAGTTTGCCGTCTTTCTGGCGTCAATGCGGGGCCTTCCAGCAAGCTTAGAGCGGTGCAGCTTCTTGGGTCTCAGCTTGAGCTTGGAGCAAACTAGCGAGTGATCTGCATCGCAGTCAGCACTATGATAGCTGCGTGTCAGAAGGACGTTTTTGAGGTTATTACGCCTAGTGATGACCACATCTAGTTGATGCCAGTGCTTCGAGCGTGGGTGTCTCCATGACTCTCTGTGCTGTGGCTTCGTTCGGAGGAATGTGTTTGTGATGCACAGATTGTGGTACGAGCACAGTTCAAGGAGACGCTGTCCATTGTCATTCATTTTTCCCACACCGAAGTGTTCTAAGCAGGAAGGCCATGAGGCCCAATCAGCTCCAACTCTTGCACTGAAGTCACCCAAGATGTACAGTTGTTCAGAAGCAGGTATTTGCGCTGCAGCAGCACTAAGCACGTCATAGAACTTGTCTTTTACTTCTGGTGTGGCAGAGAAGAGCAGTTTGCAAGGTGTGAATTGGGGGAGTTCCCTGCCAGGTGAGCCTTCAAGGGCTGACTAGACTGGAGGCAAGGCTTTGAGCCAGGCCTAACCAGCTGGGAGCTCTCCCGATAAGAAGGGAGCTCCCAGCGAACAAGGGGTGAGCAGCGAACAGGGAAGGGAGTTTGCCTCTGGGAGTTCGCCGAGGGAGGAGCCCTGTGTTTGTTGTCCTTTTCAGGTATGATGTTCCACCTGTGCCCTGCAAGGCAGCACTACCAGGAAAAGGAGTCTCTGAAGAGAAGAGCCTGAAGAGCGATGGGGGAGGGTGGACCTGGGGGCACTGAGAGCAGCTCGGGGGAGAGGGGCCAGTGCAGTGAGGAGGGTGGACATGGGAGCAGATGGGGGTAGTGGGTTGGGGAGGGCCCTATGGTGATGGTAGCTGGGGGTGGGGCGAAAGGTGGGGAGGAGGGTTCCGGGGATATGAGGTCATTGCTCCACAGGGAGCTATGGAGACTCGTGGTGACAGGGAGGTATGAAGTAGTTGGATGCTTAACCACATTCTCCACACCCCACTGCCTTGTGGGTTATCCTGGGAAGGAGCAAGGCTAAGGGAGTAAACCCTGACAGAAAATCCGGAGGGGAATCCGAAGGCGGTCCGGTGTCGACTTCTGGCACTGTCCCGGCAACTCCTGCAGCTGAGCTGGTACCAGATGGGGAGGTTATCCTCTCCTTTGGACTATATCACTAAAGCCAAGAGGAGGACACTGGTGTCTGGGCAGCCCAGAGTCTCCATAATAAGTGCCCAGGCTCACGCTGGGAGAGGTACTCCGGTATCGCTGAACAGCGTTGCGTCAACACAGGAGGCAACAGATACCGGTTATAAGCTCTTGCTCGACTGGCGTAGAGAACGAGCGCCAAGGGTTGCCTTCGATGGTGGGAGAGATCCTCGCATCTCACTGGACAGTCACCGTCCACCTCAAGCTGGGCAGCCCCCAGCCAATAGGGTACTGTCCCGCCACAGTTCACCTGCTTCGCTGGGTGCGTGAGGCTTAAGGTTCCTGAACCTGACAAGTGACTGTACTTTGGGCACCAGGCAAGCCAATAAGAAAATGAACAAGAAATGAGAAACATCAACAATTTAAGCTTGCTTGCTGGTATGTGCGGACCATGCTGACCGGCTTGACTGAAGATCTTCAGGCCATCAGTGACACCCGAAAGACCGCTGTCATCAACGAGGAACTGAAGAGGCTCAGAGTTGATATTGCTGCACTGCAAGAGACGCGACTTGCAGATTTGGGATCTCTAAAGGAAAAGGACTACACCTTTTTCTGGCAGGGTAAAGCCCAAGAAGAACCCAGGGAGCATGGTGTTGGCTTTGCTGTCAGAAACACCCTTCTACAAATGGTTGATTTCGTCATGGGCAGATCAGAAAGACTCCTTCGGATCACGCTTCAAACTTGCGCCGGTCCTGTCCACCTGATCAGCGCTTATGCTCCAACCCTGTACGCCACACCAGAAGTAAAAGACAAGTTCTATGACATGCTTAGTGGAGGGCAACAAAAATAGTTAAGTGGCTGGAGCACAAGACATATGAGGAGAGGCTGAGGGATTTGGGCTTGTTTAGTTTACAGAAGAGAATAGTGAGGGGTGCTTTAATAGCAGCCTTCAACTTCCTGAAGGGGAGCTCTAAAGAGGAGGGTGAGAAACTGTTCTCAGTGGTGTCAGATGGCAGAACAAGGAGCAATGGTCTGAAGTTGAAGGGGTAGAGGTGTAGGTTGGATATTAGGAAAAACTACTTCACCAGGCGGGTGGTGAAGCACTGGAATGTGTTGCCTAGAGAGGTGGTGGATTCTCCATCCCTTGAGCTTTTTAAGTCTCGGCTGGACAAGGTCCTGGTTGGGATGACTTGGTGGGGGTTGATCCTGCTTGAAGCAGGGGTCTGGACTAGATGACCTCCTGAGGTCACTTCCAGCCCTGTGATTCTGGGTGCTGTGCGGACTGGGGTGGTATTGGAGCGAGTTTGGGGGGTTCTCTCCATGGTGGATACAGTCTGTGGGTTGGTGGTGTCTGGCAGGGCTGGGGGGTGGGATGGGGATGGGGAGCAGTGTGGGGGTGCGGTGTGGACTGGGGTGGTATAGGAGCAGGCAGGGGAGTGTCGGGGGGGACACAGAGCGGGCGGGCGGTGTTGGGGGGCAGAGCAGGCAGGGGGTGTGGGGGGCAGAGTGGGCGGGGGGTGTCAGGGGGGCAGAGCGGGTGGGGGGGCATTCAGGGGGGTGTCAGGGGGCGCCCTGCACCTCAGCCCTGTTGTGCCTCTGCAGGGGAGCGCAGCCGGGCAAACAGAGCCGCCATGGCCAAGCGCGAGGCAAGCGCCAGCCCTGTGGTGCGGCAGATCGACAAGCAGTTCCTGGTCTGCAGCATCTGCCTGGACCGGTACCGCAACCCCAAGGTGCTGCCCTGTCTGCACACCTTCTGTGAGCGGTGAGTCCCCCCAGACACCCGACTGTCCCCCTCGGCTCCTCCCCCATACCCCTTTGCCACCTTCTTTGAGCAGTGAGTCCCCCCAGACACCCCACTGTCCCCCTCGGCTCCTCCCCCCCAGTGCCCCTTTGCCTGCCACGTTCCGTGAGCGGTGAGTGCCCCCCGGCCCCCCTCGGTTCCTCCCCCCCAGTGCCCCTCTGCCTGCCACCTTCTGTGAGTGATGACCACTGGTACCCCTCTAGCACCACCCCAGTGCCCCTCTGCCTGCCACCTTCTTTGAATGGTGAGTCTTGCCCCCGCACTCCCGGTACTCCTCTCTGCAGATCTTCTATGAGTGGTGAGTCCCTGTAACAGGACAGGGTTTCTGGGCACAGCTGAAGAAATCCATCCAGGTACCTTTGCTTAAAATCCAGGCCATTTACAGCCCCAGGCTGGGATTTCCTTCTCACTAAGGCAGATCCAGCCAGCCACACAGCAGCTCTGCCAGCCCCACTGGCCAGCCAGGAGCCACACAAGCAAACCCACAGACTTCTCAGCTGCTCTGCCAGCCCAGACCAGCAGCCTCCAGTGTAAGGTGAGAGTCTCTTAAGCACAGGTTTTTCAGACGTCAATATACCCCAGATCTTACCCAAAACAACATGCCCACCAATTGTTTAGATCTAATATCTAAGGGTTTATTAATACAGGAGAAGGAGCAGGGTTAGAGAGAAGAACTGTTCAAGCAATACTTTACATGCGTCGGTCACAACTACTGGTGCAGCCAGCGGTGTTACTTGCTGGTTCTTGAAAGTCTCTGACAGTCCATTCCAGGTTATGCAGGTTTTGTTACTGGAGAATTATAGATGCAGCTCACTGGGGTCCACGTGCTGGGACATGGACCCTTGGAGACAGGCACCAAAAGAAAGAAGGCAAGATCCAGTCCAAGATGGTTGACGGTAGGCCCACCTCATGGTTCACAGAATCACAGGGCTGGAAGGGACCTCAGGAGGTCATCCAATCCAGCCCCCTGCTTCAAGCAGGATCAACCCCCACAAAGTCATCCCAGCCAGCACCTTGTCCAGCCGGGACTTAAAAACCTCAAGGGATGGAGAATCCACCACCTCTCTAGGCAACGCATTCCAGTGCTTCACGACCTGCCTGGTGAAGTAGTTTTCCTAATATCTAACCTACACCTTTCCCTCTTCAACTTCAGACCATTACTCCTTGTTCTGCCATCTGACACCAGTGAGAACAGTTTCTCACCCTCCTCTTTAGAGCTCCCCTTCAGGAAGTTGAAGGCTGCTATTAAATCACCTCTAAGTCTTCTCTTCTGTAAACTAAACAAGCCCAAATCCCTCAGCCTCTCCTCAGAGGTCTTGTGCTCCAGCCCCTTATCATTTTTGTTGCCCTTCGCTGAACCTGCTCCAGCAAATCCACATCCTTTTTATACTGGGGGGACCAAAACTGGACACAATATTCCAGATGTGGCCTCACCAGTGCCGAATAAAGAGGAACTACTACGTCCCTAGATGTGCTTGAAATGCTCCTCCTAATGCACCCCAGTGTGCCGTTAGCCTTCTTGGCGACAAGGGCGCACTGTTTACTCATATCCAGCCTTTTATCCACCATAACCCCTAGGTCCCTTTCCATCATACTGCTGCTGAGCCAGTCGGTCCCCAGCCTGTAACAATGTTTGGGATTCTTCCACCCCAGGTGCAGGACTCTACACTTCTCCTTATTGAACAGCATCAGATTTCTTTTGGCCCAGTCCTCCAATTTATCCAGGTCCCTCTGGATTCTCTCTCTACCCTCTGACGTAGCTACCTCTCCCCCTAGTTTTGTGTCATCCACAAACTTGCTGAGGGTGCAAGCCAGTCCCTCATCCAGGTCATTAATAAAGATGTTGAATAACACCGGCCCCAGAACCAAGTCTTGCGGCACGCCGCTTGAAACAGACCACCATCCAGATATTGAGCCATTGACCGCTACCCCTTGCGCCCGACCATCAAGCCAGCTTTCTATCCATCTTATAGTCCAAGGGTCCAATCCATATTTCCTTAACTTATGGACAAGAATGTTGTGGGAGACCGTATCAAAAGCCTTGCTGAAGTCAAGGTATATCACATCTACTGACTTCCCCATGTCCACAGAGCTTGTTATGTCGTCATAGAAGCTGATCAGATTGCTGAGGCAGGACTTGCCCCTGGTGAATCCATGTTGGCTACTTTTGATCACTTTCCCCTCTTCCAAGTGTTCCAAAATGGATTCCTTGAGGATTCCCTCCATTATTTTCCCAGGGATTGAGGTAAGGCTGATGGGTCTGTAGTTCCCTGGATTGTCCTTCTTTCCTTTTTTAAAGATGGGCACGACATTTGCCTTATTCCAGTCATCTGGTATCTCCCCTGATCTCCGAGAGTCTTCAACGATAATGGCCAAAGGTTCGACAATGACCTCTGCCAGTTCCCTCAGTACCCTGGGGTGCATTAAATCCAGACCCATGGACTTGTGCACATCTAGTTTTTGTAAATGGCTCAGAACTTGTTCCTTCCCTACAGATGCCTGCCCTCCACCTTCCCATACTGCATCGTCTAGGACATGGATGTCCAACCTTTTGGCTTGCCTGGCCCGCTTTGAGTGAAGAGGAATTGTCTTGGGCTGCATATAAAATATATAATATAGTTAATGTATATAAATCACATAATAATGTTAAAAGTTTACGATCTTGTGGGACCACATTAGTAGCTGTCCCGGGCCGCGAGTTGGACACACCTGGTCTAGGACCATCATGGGGAAGTTGACTTTGTCTGTGAAGACTGAGGCAAAAAAAGCATTGAGTACTTCAGCTTTTCCTGCATCGTCTGTCACTAGGTTACCTCCCTCGTCCAGTAATGGCCCCACACCTTCTCTGACAACCCGTTTATTGTTCACATGCCTGTAGAAGCCCTTCTTGTTACTCTTCACATCCCTTGCCAGCTGCAGTTCCAACTCTGCTTTTGCTTTTCTGATTACTGCCCGGCATTCTCCAGCCGTGTGTTTATACCCCTCCTTAGTCAACTGTCCTCGTTTCCGTTTCTTGTGTGCCTCCTTTGTGAATTTAAGCTGACTAAGCATTTTCCTGTTAAGCATTTTCCTCTCTTGTGTCCAGGAACACTGGCCTGTCTTCTTCCCATCAGACCCTTGAGTGTCAGAACTCACCGGACCAGGTGAGCCACTGGCAAAAGACCATTGATCACTGGTTTGGCCAGCCCGCCCCAGGCATTTACATGGCAGGTGCCATCTGTGTCTGGGCATCTCCTTTTAGTTCCCTTGCTCAGCCCAGGTCACCTGACCAGTGGGCTGCATTCCACTGATAAATGCCATGCACCTGGGATGGGGGTTGGGCATCTGAGCACCTGGCCATACAAGTAGCATACATAAATTTGGGACATCCTCAGTTTGCATTAGACACCTCTCACTGCCCTCCGAGCACAATATTTATGGCCAATAGATACACTGGGTGCATAAAATGGCTTCCATGCCCAACGTAAACAACAAAGCAGTCCAGTACCACTTCAAAGACTAACAAAATAATTTATTAGGTGATGAGCTTTCATGGGACAGACCCACATCTTCCGCCCGTAGCCAGAACAGACTCAATATTTAAGGCACAGAGAACCAAAGATAGTTATCGAGGTAGGCAAATCAGCAGAGGGGCAGTAGGGCGGGGGAACGTCGAGTCAGATAAAATAAAGTATGTAGAAGAGTCCTTATAACAGGGGTATAAGAGTCCCATTATAAGGACGCTTTTACATACTTCGTTTTATCTGACACTTGACTTCCCCTCACTCTTACTGCCCCTCTTCTCTGCTGATTTGCTCACCTTGATTACAATTTTTCTGATTTGCCCACCTCGATAACTGTCTTTGGTTCTCTGTGCCTTAAATATTGAGTCTGTTCTGGTCTGGCTCTGGTCTGAAGAAGTGGGTCTGTCCCATGAAAACTCACCTAATAAATTATTTTGTTAGTCTTTAAAGTGCTCCTGACTGCTTTGTTGTTTTGACAGAACACAGACTAACCCGGCAATCTCTCTGTTCCTATACCCGATGTAGAAATGTGACAGGCATTGCAACCCATTGTGAAAGGTTCTTCATCGGGGAAGGCTCACTTGACAGAGGAAGGCGTTATCAGATTCCAATCCGTGTCAGAGGAATCTGGCTGTGGATGTGTAACCCAGCAACAGGCAATGGCTGATTGCCCAAAAAAGGAATTGGACGGGTGACCTGCTCACATGTCAGTCTCCATCTTGTAGAATCACAGGGCTGGAAGGGATCACGGCGTCCAGCCCCCTGCTTCCAGCAGAATCAACCCCAACTAAGTCATCCCAGCCAGGACTTAAAAACCTCAAGGGATAGAGAATCCACCACCTCTCTAGGCAACGCATTCCAATGCTTCACCACCCTCTGGTGAAGTAGTTTTCCTAATATCTAACCTACACCTCTCCCTCTTCAACTTCAGACCATTGCTCCTTGTTCTGCCATCTGACACCACTGAGAACAGTTTCTCACCCTCCTCTTTAGAGCTCCCCTTCAGGAAGTTGAAGGCTGCTATTAAATCACCCCTAAGTCTTCTCTTCTGTAAACTAAACAAGCCCAAATCCCTCAGCCTCTCCTCATAGGTCTTGTGCTCCAGCCCCTTATCATTTTTGTTGCCCTTCGCTGAACCTGCTCCAGCAAATCCACATCCTTTTTATACTGGGGGGCCCAAAACTGGATGCAATACTCCAGATGCGGCCTCACCAGTAGCAAACAGAGGGGAACTACAACTTCTCAAGATCTGCTGGAAATGTTCCTCCCTCCTAATGCACCCCAATATGCCATTAGCCATTTTGGCTACAAGGGCACCCTATTTACTCCTATCCAGCCTTTCATCCACTGTAATCCCAAGATCCCTTTCCGTCGTACTGCTGCTTAACCCATCAGTTCCCAGCCTGTAACAATGCTTGGGATTCGTCCGTCCCAAGTGCAGGACTCTATACCTCGCCTCGCTGAACCACATCAGATTTCTTTTGGCCCAGTCCTCCAATTTATCCAGGTGACTCGGAATCCTATCACCACCCTCCAACGTGTCTACCTCTCCCACTAGCTTGGTGTCATCTGCAAACTCGCTGAGGGTGCAGTCCAGTCCCTCATCCAAGTCATTAATAAAGATGTTGAACAACACCAGCCGCAGAACCGAGCCTTGCGGCACTCCGCTTGAAACCAACTGCCATCCAGATATTGAGCCATTGCCCACTACCCATTGGGCCTGACTGTCTAGCCAGCTTTCTATCCATCTTATAGTCCATGGATCCAATCCATACTTTCTTAAGTTATAGGCAAGAATGTTGTGGGAGACCGTATCAAAAGCCTTGCTGAAGTCAAGGTATATCACAGCCACTGGCTTCCCCATGTCCACAGAGCCTGTTACCACATCACAGAAGCTGATCAGATTGCTGAGGTAGGACTTGCCCCTGGTGAATCCATGTTGGCTACTTTTGATCACTTTCCCCTCTTCCGAGTGCTCCAAAATGGATCCCTTGAGGATCCCCTCAACCTCAGATGTGCTCCCACACGGGGAGGAACAGCGTCTCCCCCGCGTGGGTCAGAGTATAAAGAAGACCCAGGGGTTCCTTCTTCTTTGTTGTCAGTCTAGCTCATCACTTCAGCACTGTCTCTGCTATGAAGCCTGTCCCCACGTGCTCTTTTGGGTAAGGTCTGAGGTATACACTCTCCTGGGAACGTGGCTGGTCCGGTGGGGCTGGAGGGACCTGTGTGGAGTTGGTGAGCCTGGTTTCCATAACCTCTCATCTGTGTGAGGAGGGGACGGGGTGTGGCACAAGGAGTGACTGTGGGATTTGCTTGTGCAACCCCTTGCTTTCCGGAGAGGCAGCGGAGGTGCTGCGTGTGACTGGCTTGGTGCCCTGCGGTAGAGCAAGTACCTCATTTAGGTGGGGGAAGCGACGACGGACAGGCTGATGGGCCGACGAAGGCTGAGAGCACAGCTGCTCCCATGCACCCAGCCAGCGTGCAGCAGTGTGCCTGGGAAGCTACTGATGAGCGGTGGGGATGGGGAGGAGCCTGGCTGTAGAGGGATCAAGTAGGAAACCAGCTCTAATAGGGGAGGTTTTCCAGGCACAGCTGAGAGGGCCAACCCAGGGCCAACTGCTTAAACCCAGGCAGCTCACAGCCCAGGACTGGGGGTCCTCCCCTGTACAGCACCAATCCCTCACACGGCACACTTGTATTACCACACTGCCCAGCAAGGAGTCACACCAGCAATTCCCTCACACATTCCCGCTGCCCTAGGCCGCACCCAGCCCCCTCCTCACACAGGTGAAAGGCTCTGGAAACCGATCCTGCCAAGTCCGAGCAGGTTCTTCCCCTCCCAAAGAACCAGCACCATTCATAGGTCATTGTACATCTCGGATCTTACTCAAAGAACATGCTGGGCCAAGCTTTTAGAGTCTAAAATCCAAAGTGTCTAATAGAATGAAAAAGAAAGAGAGAAAGAAAAGGGGAGTAAAATTGTTAAAGCAATCAAATTACGGACACCAGACACGCAGTTCTTGCTGCAGGCTTGCAGCAGGTGGAGTAGGTTGCTCTCTTGTAGTCTTGGGTTACATCCTTCTTAGGATGGGTCAGTCCATAACGGAGATCATAGAATCCCAGGGCTGGAAGGGACCTCAGGAGGTCATCAAGTCCAGACCCCTGCTTCAAGTAGGATCAACCCAACTAAGTCATCTGCAATGGGGTTCAGCGGTCCCCAAGCTCTGCACCCTGTCCGCAGGCAGGAGTGACTCTCACTCAGCAGGTAGAACAGGAGGTTTAGGAGGCCACAGAGGCCCAGCTCAGTACAGCGGGGTCAGTGCAGCCAGCAGAGACAGTCATTCCAACCCGTCCTGGGGAGAGGAGCCCGAGGGGTGCCCCTCTGGGGTGTAGCTTCCCCCCAGCCAGGCTGGCTGCCTTCCAGCTCCCTCTCCCCAGCTTCCAACTGCCGCCTCCGATTCAAACCCAGCTCCGCTCCTCCCTGCTCTGTGCTCAGGGCAGAGGTGTCACCTGCCAGCCTAGGGTACAGCCCCAGGGTCATCCTTAGCCACTGGGAGCTGCTCTGCCCATCTCCCACATCCAGCCTGAGTCTCACACATGCACTCCCCCCACTCCATCACACAGGGCCAGCAGGGAGTGCCTGGGACCTGCCATGGCCGCCTCCCCCTCGTGTGCGAGGAGTGAGGGGCAGCGACCCACCTGCCTGCATGTGTGGCCCCCCTGGTTGGCCAGAGCAGGCTGAGCCCACCCGGCGTGGAGCCCAGTCTCTGGCTGGTGGTGCCCCTGGGCTGGGGAGGCAAGGCTCAGGTGTGATCCCAAGCCCAGGGCTGCACGCGTGCCAGGCCTGGTCCCCTCCCCGCACCAGGACAGCGCCTTCTCCACAGCACGCTGCGCTCCTGCGTCTCACCCCCAGCCAGGAAGGGTGTTTCTGCCCCGCCCCCCCCACTTGGTGGCAAGTGGAAGAGGAGGGCCAGGCCCCGCACTTACCCTTTGGCCTGTGTTTTGGCCCCTGCCTTGGGGTGTGGGAGGGAGCTCCCATCTCTCCTGGCTCCTGCAGGGCTCGAGAGAGGAATGGAGACCACAGCCTAGCAGTGGGGATGGCTGTATCAGAGCACCCCCGCCCCGGGCTTGCTTTCACCGGCTGAGCCTTGCGGGAAAGGGCTGCTCCATGCATATCCAGGACTCGTGCTGGACCCACAGAGCTGTTCCCGATGCCCGTGCCAGTGCAGACAGAGCCTTGCGCTATTACAGCATCGGTCGTCCTTTCTGAACCCAACAGGTCATTGCCACAGGCTCTTCCAGAAGCCCTGACCACTGGCATAACAGGAGCACCTCCGAGTTAGGGCTGCCTCGGGTATGGAGCCAGTTGGCAACACTAGCACGTTTGTAACTGAGCAAACCGTGGTGGTTCATCTTTCCAAACCTCACGGCAGAGCCCAGGGTCATGCAGCTGAAACTTTCCTGTGTGGCAGGAAGGGCTGGCTTCCTTTTCCGTCCTTTCCACTTAGCACAGAACTGTCCTGCATTTTTGTGGGTCACCGCTGCCTGACTGCCCACCTCCAGTGCGTACTTCCAGTTCCACAGGAGGTGTGTGCTGTCTCTGAGGTGGTACTGCAACTAGATTACTCTCCTTCACTGCTTTATAAATCTAGTCCCACATCAGCTGCTCCATTCTTTTTACTACCACCTGCAGAGGAGCTTTGCCCCAAGCTTCCGGCAGTGTCTTCATGCTCCGAGATTTCTTAGAAATCAGCACTGATGGTGTCGCGCCTCAGCCAGCTCTTGGAAAGTTCTTGGACGCAGTACATCTGGGTCTGCTGCTTTCCGTAGAATCCTAGGGCCAGACGACAGCTGACTAATGTTAGTAGTTGCAGTTCAACGTCCTGGAATGCAAACAGTTCATGGGTCCAAAACCTCTGCTTCCAGGGCATGGCCCACCCCTGCTACCCGTGATGGTTTCTGGGTGGTAGGTTCCCCCCAGGACACCCTCCCGCACTGCTGTCTGGATGGTAGGTTCCCCCGGGACACTGCGCCCCCACGCTGCTGTCTGGATGGTAGGTTCCCGCCCCCCCCCGGGCACTGTGCCCCCCACGCTGGTGTCTGGAGGGTAGGTCCCCCCCTTCCCGGGCACTGCGCCCCCCCCCCCCCCCCATGCTGGTGTCTGGATAGTAGGTTCTGCCCCGGGCATGGCCCTCCCACACTGGTGCCTGGGTGGTAGGTTCCCCCCAGGAACTGTGCCCCCCCTCATGCTGGGCTCTGGATGGTAGGTCCCCCCCAGGGCACTGTGCCCCACCCCCGTGCTAGGCTCCGGGTGGTAGGTTCCCCCCGGGGCACTGTGCCCCCCCCGTGCTGGGCTCTGGGTGGTAGGCTCCCCCCAGGGCACTGTGCCCCCCGCCCCCCCGTGCTGGGCTCTGGGTGGTAGGCTCCCCCCAGGGCACTGTGCCCCCCGCCCCCCCG